>NC_057866.1:82046232-82399565 GCF_019393635.1 Dromiciops gliroides | reverse complement strand
TTTGTGGGTGTAGAGGCCAAGTAAATAGCAATTCCTCTTCTTTAATGTCATTTCAATTAATAAAATGACATCAGTTTCTGGTGTCAAACTATTTTACAGTGGAAAAGAATGTTCTTGTCTATCTTCAGTAGCTGAGTGGTAGCACCTGCAGAGGTAATTTGCTGGGCTGCAGCATCATAGGGATTGCTTCTCAGGATGACTGCTTAGAGCACTGAAATGGAAGGATTGCTATTCCCAAGATTCTTGGGTAGAGGATCCTGGGTTGTCTCCATTGGGGTTGGAGAGGATAAAGTAGACAAGGTGGGCTTGACTTCTGTCTTTCCCTCAGATTTTCTTGCTATTTCAGCAGAGGGACTGAAAGAAAATAATCAAAGATACCTGTGAGGAGCAGCTAGGTGGTGCAGTGTATAGAGCACCAGCCCTGGATTCAGGAGAACCTGAATTCAAATCTGGACTTAACAATTACCAGCTGTGTGACCCTGGGCAAGTCACTTAACCCCAATTGCCTCACCAAAAAAAAAAAAAAAGATAACTGTGAGGATATAGAACGAGATGATAAAAAAGACAGCAGTGCCATAAATAAAAGGATATTTGTAAGAAGAGAAAGTCCGGGCCACAGATTACTTCTACCATATGTTGTCTTTGCTTTTGCTCATATGCTGAAGGAAGGTGGAGAAAAGCACAAAGCCATGCTGACTGGGTCCACTACAAATTTATGTTATATAACCTCAACTGGGTCCTCACTGCTGAAAGGCAATCCTTTTATGCTTCCCTAGTCCACTTTTTGGCTTACTAACCACAGCAGCTTTTTTCTAATCCTTTCATCCCTATGCCAACCTTGTATGTTTCTCCTTTCCCCCAAACCCTAAGCTGAGAACTTTGGCTTGTAAACTGAGTCCATCTGCTAAAAGGTCTTATTTATCCCCTCCTCCTCACCTCATATCACTCATATGTATTAAACTTTTCCTAGGTAGCAATCAATTTAATGCAATTTATTAAACACCTACCATCCTCAAGGAGTCATCACCATTGTAGCCTTGAACTATCCTGAGGACATCCTGAAACCTCCCTCATAGAAAGAGGATATATTCAAACTTGAGAAAGGAGGGACAGGACTGCAGAACTGATGTTTTCTATAAGCTGCTGATACTCTCACATTCTTCAACTCTTATAGGACCTTGGACTATATATGCTTATTTACCCATTAGATCTCAATAATGCCACCCTGCCAACATATGCTATGTGACTTTTAAATTACTTACCTGCCTTTGTCTTTGTTTTCTTGATGTGTCATGTCAGCTGCTCTGACAAATGACTGTTCGTTCAAATTGAATCACTAGTTGTGCCTAGTCCCACATAAACTGAATCGTTGTTACTATGGATTGTCACATCCATCTAGGTCAGCCAGTGAGCACCAACCACAACATGGACCATCGAATCCTCATATTCACATTTCCTAGTTAAACCCAAGTCAACCAGGTAGGGGCAGGGGAAAGATCATCATATCACATATCATTTGGAAAATATTTGAAGGAACAAGAACTGGAAATACATTTCCTAAAAAGATTTTTTTTTTAAATGAACCGGGGTAGAGATGGCAGCCATATTAAAATTATTTTAAAAAGGAATACAGAAATCAATAGCTGGAAGTTATAGCCTGGTAGTAAGTTTTAGCTTACTATAAGAAAGAACTTCCCAATCTTTAGCACTACCCTATGGTGAATTGAATGGTCTCCTAAAGTACCAATCAAAACAAGCCTTTATCAAGTCCCTACTATTCTATAGAAAAATGACAGGGACAGAGGACACAAAGGCCTTTTATGTCCAGGTTCTACATTCATTTTCAGCCTATTGTGGATCCTGGCATGAGATATCTGATTAAATATTTTGTATCAGATTATACTCCACTGTTCCCAGATTTTGTCAGATGAGTCCTTCTTTCAACAGTTTTGATCTTTCAGTTTATGAAATAGTAGACTACTTATATGCATTTGCTCCTATATGTTGAGTGCTCAGTCTATTCCACTTACTAACCTTTAGGTTCTTTAGCCCCAAATTTTTAAGCTAAATAGTTTTGATAATTATTGTAGTATCACTTGATATGCGGTCCTCATACATCTGCTTCATTACAACTTTTTTCTCATCATTTCTGTAACGATTGGAACAATGCCACCTGCTGGAGAGTTACTGTAGGAAAGTTCTACCATGAGGAGAAGGCTTCTGAGGGCAAGCCATGTGGTCATGGCGTTAGGCAGTGATATTTGCTTGTGGGTGCTGTCTATCAAAGCTACCAGCCAATTAGCTTGGAGCTGTGTGTGGGCAGATGTGGAGGGGATATTCCCAGCCTCACAGGAGACGTTGGGTCCTTTTTGGTTCCTGACCTCACCATGGCAAGTCAGATGATGGGGTCTCTTAGAAATGGTTAGATTTTTACCTTTCTCTCTGATCCTAATGCTCTTTAATAAATACTTAAACACTTAAATACTCTTGCTAAAGTTTATAATTTATTGGCAACCACTCATTAGATTTTAGATAGCATAGCTAGAATTTTAGCCGCTTACATTTCCCTGGTCATTCTTGATCTTTTGTTACTTGAAATGAAATTTGTTTTTATTTTTAAGCTATATAAAGCTTAGGAATTTTGATTATTGTGGCACTGAATAAATTAATTTAAAGAGGATTATAATTTTTATTACATTGGCCCAGTCAAACCACAAGAAATTAACATCTCTCCAATTATGTCTTCACTTTTGTAAGGAGCATTTTGTAACTCTACCCTCTCCCCACCCACCTTGTAGTATTATACTTGACTTTGAAGGATAAGTTATTCTTGAGTTTAAGTCTTTATTTTTTTTGCCTTCTGCAATACAGTATTTCAAGTATTTTCTCTCCATTATGGTATAGCTTCCCAGTTCTGAATGATTCTGACTGATTCCTTAATACTTGAACCTTTTCTTTCTGGTTACTGGCAGTATTCTAAATTCAGTCCTTTTTCAGTCTTTGTTAGTACATGCAGGAGATCTTTCATAACACCATCTTATCCTGAAAACTCTAAACAAGGAAGTTTCTAAAAGTAAAGCAAATTCACCACTGCTCTCAACTTTACATTTTGTTGTTGTTTTTCCTCCCCTGAAAAAAGACATTTTCCAACCTCTTGGACCATTCTTGGAAAAGAAACTTGAAGAAACTGGAACTCTAAGAACAAAGTCTATGGTTATCACATGTAAACTAACATGCGGAAGTATGCGATCATGACAAAGAAATGCTGCCCTAAAGATCTTCTGGGTAGTAAGCAAGGCAAAGATCAGGAAGAGCATCAGGCAATGATCACAGACAGACACTTAGAGCTCATCAGCTCTGTGTCTGGGAGTTGTTAAGAAAGCAAACAGCCTACTGGGGTTTCAAAATAGATGAATGGGACAGAAATCCTAAAAGGTTATTATGGAAACCCACAGAGGCCTGCTTGGACCACACCTGGAGCCTGGCACACACATTTGGGCTCCAGATAGTGTGAACATCATCCAAGAACTGGGATAACATATAGCAGGAGAAAGAGAACTGGATGTTCTCCAGCTTCCACCTGTACAGAATGATGAGAAAACTAACTGCATGATATATTTGAAAAGGAGTTGAAATGAGTGACTCTAAGTTTTACCAAGCCTTTCAATATTTTTTGGCATTTTGTCAGCCCCTGTTGGGTGTTAGAATTAATTTTTGTGGCTGAAGAAGCTATTTTCTCACCCACACACCTTTTAGGATGATAGACAGGTGGTTACTTTGCTCGTGAAACTCAGGTAGATTAAGATGTTTAGAAAAATTAGCATATTTTAAGTGTAATGCTTATTCTTGCTATATTCAGGACATAAAATAGTCTTCCTGTGATTGGCTGGGAAGGGAAGAGAAATAATTTTAATATGATACTCAGAAAAAGAGAGATACTTTCAATATTCATTGTAAATATTAAAAATCGTTTCATCCTTTCCCCTATTATGTTCCTGACTAAATTTGTATGCTGTTCCCTGTAAACTTGTTATTTCTCTGACTTAGCACATGCACAACTAGAGTATTAACTGACCCAATGAAAAACTCCCCGAACCCTTTCATCCTTGTCTAACATTATTATTATATTATTCACATTCTTCCATCAGTCAGTTTTCAGTTTCCTGAAAAATAACAGCTAAAATTGGCAAGTAAAAATTGACAATGGCATTGAAAAGCAATATTTTCCCTACCATTTTAGGAATTCACTTATCAACAATCCTGAATGTTGAATTACTAGTTCAAGAGCTATGGGTTCAACTGCTCCTTGAGGGAAAGTACATTCAGGGCTCCCAGTGCAGCTGGGAAGAGTGTGTTTCTCTTGACTTGTGTGGCATTGGGCTTAGAAAGTATAGAGGATAGGAAGTGATGTGGAACTGGAATTCAGAATGATCTGGGTCCCACTGCAGTAAAAGCAGGGGCAAGGAGCAGCTGAGTACATAAAGTCTCACAAAGCAAACCAAAACAATGATATTCCCTATTGTGACTGTTTAGTCTTTCTGGAGAGACTCGTGGGGTCCATGCTATTATCTATTTTTAATATCACTTAACCTGAAAATTTATGCTTCCATCTGGAAACTGTTGGAGATTGCTACATTACAGATGCAATGCTATGAGGGGGAAGGAAAGAAGAAGAGATGACACTGAAGGGTTTAAACAGAATTAGCCAAATGCCACCTATTTCTGTACATTTCATGTAAAACTTGTCAAGACAAATATGTAATTCCGTTCAATTCAACACCATGACTTATTAACTTAGAGCTTTTGGATGAGTCAGTCTAAAAAAACAAAAAGACACCTCAGGAACTACTGGAGTGCTATTGTGGAAGGGTTTATAAAATCTCATTAATTAGTCCACAAAATATGCTATGCTCCATTAGAACACCTTTATTTTGCACGCCATAAATTGAAGCAAAATGATCTTGTCAATATTAACTTATGGGTCATTTGATAAATAAAGCATTAGATTTCATGATTTCTTGACCCCTTCTGGATCTATCTGTGATGTAGTAGAATGAGGAATGGATATGGCTTTAGAAGACCTTCATTAAAGTCTTTGCTTAGCCAATGACTTGTCCTGAAACCCTAGGTTTTAATTTCTTCATCTAAAAATAGGGAAAACAATATTTGTGCTCCCTATTTAATAATAATAATAACAATAACAGGCACGTAATACTTTAAGGTTTGCAAAACAACTTATATTTGTTATGTCATTTACTATCTATGAGAGCACTGTGAGATAGGTACTATGATCGTCCCAATTTTATACATGAGGAAACTGAAGAAGTAGGAGGTTAAGTGACTTGTCCAGAGTCACAGAGACAGTAAATTTCTAAGATAGGATTTAAACTCAGATATTCCCATCTCCAAGACCAGAATTTTATTAACTAGCTACTCATAGGATCACTGTGATAAAAACACATTGTAAATCATAAAGCACTCCGTAAGAGGATACTGTTATTTTATTAGTAATATTACTGCTAGCTGTAGTAGCTTCACTTCTACCTCATACTGACTGTGTTATCTGTGCAATGTTGATATCTCAGTGAACAAGACAAGACTCTAAGACTACAAGTTATAGTAAATATGTCAACTTGCATTGATAAAAAGAATACTCTCATGAAGGAGTTCCCTGTATAAGGGAAATCACAGGTCCTTAACCTTAGGAGTAATAGAAGCAACATGATTACTAATGTGTGAGTAGGTAGGTGCTGGGGAAGTGATATTTGAGCTAAATAAATAATTAGAAAAAAATGATCTTCACCATCTCAGGGCTATAGGAGAGATGCAGCTAAATATCAGTTCTATAGGAGACCTGATTCTTTCAGCAAGAATGAGAATTAGGAAAAAGACTCCACAACATATATGGTCTACATCATTTTCATCAACATTTCTCACCTGGCTGCACTACTTTGGAACTTGACTGACTTCTCCACAATGCCTCAGGAAGCTCCTTGTTGGATGAGCTCATCATCCATTAAGGTCTCATCAGCCTTGGTACTCCACCTCATCATTACTCTCTGCTTCTCCGATTGGAGGGTGAGGCCATGAACTCTGATCCTCCATTTAAGAAGAAACCTCAGCTGAAATATCTCCAAATTTCTCACCTGGCTGCATTACTTTGGGACGTCTCTGATTGACTTCTCCATGCTCCTGAGATAGATACCTCTTCCTCCTGGAACAAATCACTATCTCATTAACCCTTTATCCAGGAGAATAAGATAACTGGTTTTTTTGGTTTTGTTTTTTTGTTTTGTTTTTGTAATTGAAAATAGTAGTAAATCTAAGATCATTAAAAGCATTCTTGGTAATCCTCTAGAAGCACATTATGCTGTTTCCATGTGATTTTGATCTCTTCCTTAAGGCCCCTAAATATTTGGAAATCTTTTATTGCTTTATAATTTGGAGATTATGAGTGCTGAGAAGGGGAAACATTAATTTAAAATGTCCTTGAGATTTTATGGGTCACCATTATGTCTAGGCAATTGTGAGTGAGGGTTTGGTTTGTTATAATGTTTTAGTTCTTCAAATTCTCAAAGATATTTTGAGGCCTTTATTTATTGTATGGGAATTTGTCTTTTTTAAATCCATGAAAAAGAGCAAGATTCAAGGGGCAGCTAGGTGGCGCAGTGGATAAAGCACTGGCCCTGGATTTAGGAGGACCTGAGTTCAAAACCAGCCTCAACCACTTTACAATTATTAGCTTTGTGATCTTGGGCAAGTCATTTAACCTTCATTGCCCTGCCCCCCCCAAAAAAAGCCAGCAAGATTCAGATATACATAATTCTTCTTTTTTTGTGAGGCAATTGGGGTTAAGTGACTTGCTTAGGGTCACACAGCTAGTAAGTGTTAAGTGTCTGAGGCCAGATTTGAACTCAGGTCCTCCTGACTCCAGGGCTGGTGCTCTATCCACTACACCACCTAGCTGCCCCCAGCTATACATAATTCTAGCTACCAGGTCATGTCTTAGTAGGTATATGATTAGAGCCTACAAGGATATATTGTTACATAGTTTCTACTGTTTCCTTGCATAAATTGACATTATTTAAATAAACCCAAGTTACTTAAGAATAGCCTCTTGATTTTTTGGTGAGAATAAACTGATCCTGAATTACCATCCTACATACCTCCATTTCCACAAATGGATTTACCTGACAGCCTCCAGCTCAGTATTTCATCATCAATAGAGAGTTGACTAACTTCATCTGAATGTTACCCACTTCGAATTCCATTCTTGAAGTACATTTATTTCATAGTCTCTGTATGGAGATAGAGCATTTTTGGTTACATTCAGCAAGTCCAACAACATGTTCCTCATTTCAGACTTTACTATAGTTAAGAGAAGTGAGGTGGTGTTGTTCTAAAAGTATTACTATGGGATTAAATAAAACTTTTTATCAAAGCATTATTATTATTGTCATTATTATTCCTAATTTCCTTCCAACTTGGAAACTTTAATTAGAGGAAGTTTTTATTTTAATGTACCGATTTTTTTCTTATGTTTTTTTTTCTATCTTTTTTAAAACTATAGAACAAGAAAGAAAGTGAAAACTCAACAGGTCTGTTCTTCATCCTTTCTTCTGTGAGCATTTTTGCAGATTACAAAATGATTTTACATATATTATAACTATTGTATCTCCCCATAAATATCTTTCAACATCATTAGAATGCAAGCTCCTTGAGGAGAGTTTCACTTTTTCTCTACTGCCTAGCATAATACACAGATATAGATGTAGATTTAGATTAGATACTTAAGAAACATTTGTTGAATTGAAGCAAATCAACTCTCATGTTACAAAATAGGTAGAGCAAGTATTATCTTTTTATGGCTAAGAATAGAGAAGCACTGAAGGGATAAATAATATTAAGAATATTGCTCTTATTTTTTTTTACTCTCTGTACTCACAATTTCTCTGAGAAAGATTGTCAGGGATCAATTTTCTCCCCATACCAAAAAGTAGTTCTACAAATTCTTTAGTAAGTGAACAAAAGAGAGCTGCATTGAGTTGCATCTCTAGAAATAAATGACCTATTTTCCTCAAAGATTGTATGTGCTGAGGGGAACAAGGCATTTACTAAGAACTAGAAAAAACATGGACTTTGAGGAAAATGCCTAGTTCAAATCAAATATCCAATTTTTATCCCCAAACTTCAAAGACCTATGATTTCATTGGTGTGGCTGATCCCTAGATTGATGCAGAACACAGCCACTACAATTTGATAGATGATTATTTAGTTTCTGGAACTCAAAAAAATATAGTCACGGGGCAGCTAGGTGGCGCAGTGGATAGAGCACCGGCCCTGGAGTCAGGAGTATCTGAGTTCAAATCTGGCCTCACACACTTAACACTTACTAGCTGTGTGACCCTGGGCAAGTCACTTAACCCCAATTGCCTATCTAAAAAATATATATATATATATATAGTCACCATGTGGCCAATCCAATGATGATCCCCTCCAATCCTAACTAAAATGGTCTTGTTCCCCTCATAATCCATATAATATAAGAACATACTTATGTATTATATCATATAATATTATAATATATTCACACAATAATAAACATATATTAGTGATTCATTCATTTTCCTTCCCTTACTGGTCCTTTTGGATATGGTCTAGCAGTGTTTCTGATGCCAATTTTTCCAATAATATGAAGTGATATGCTCCATCAACCACCCAAAATGTGCTAAGATATGACTGCAGGGCTCTTATTTTCACAGTAAGATCCAACTTTTCCACTTAAAATATTGAGTATTTATTCAGTCACTGGACATATTAGAAGGAAAAGCAGGAGCTTGCCTCCTCAGAGCTAACTTTTACCTTCAGTTAACCTGCTCACAAGATGCTTACTTGGTTTGGAAATCATGAAGCTCATACCACTGTATTCCAGACCTGAGACCTTTGTGAGAAAACACCATCACCAAAATTTTTCTTCAGTGTCTCAAAAGGCCAGTGAGTTTGACCTTGTGCTTGCTCTTGCTTTGTTAGCAAAGCACAGGCTGTTAACAGGTCCTTAACCAAATTAGAAAAGCATCAATTTGGATTTTATGTAATGTTATCCAAGAACCAGTTCAACTGAGGTGAATTCCTATCACTAGCAATGATTCTTCTCTTCCTCCTCCTCCTTCTCTTCCTCCTTGCTCTTTCCTCTTTCCTCTTTCCTCATTCCTCCTTCCTCTTCTTCTTCTTCTTCTTCCTCTTCCTCTTCCTCTTCTTCCTCCTCTTCCTCCTCCTCCTCCTTCTTCTACTTCTCTTCCTCCTTCTCCTCTTCCTCCTCTTCCTCCTCCTCCTCCTCCTCCTCCTCCTCCTCTTCAATCAAGAAAACCACCTGAGGCATAAGGCAGGGGTTCTTTTACCCTTTTTAGTGTTATGGAACCTTTTGACATTCTAGTAAAGACTGTGGACCCCTTTGCAAAATAACATTTTAAATGCCAATTGAATACATAGGATCACCAAGCAGATCAATTACATTGAAATAGCTAGAGTATTTTTTAAAGTTCACTGATATGAGGGTAAGCACCCGTGACCTAAGCTGTAGAAGAATTGTAATATTTAATAACGCAGAGAGTAGCCACATTGTTCCAATCACAGATCTTTTTAAAATAATGAGTTAGTGTGTACATGAGTTTTTTGTCATTGTAGCCTACCTGCTCCATCAAAATACACCTGCAGATCTGCACCTGCTCTGCAACCTGCCTGAGAAGTGACAGTCTCATTTTCAAATTGGTCATTTTCTACCCTGCTCAGCTGACTACATTCCAAACCAGACCTCTAAAGACCATTCCCAGGAAGGACTAATATTCTCACTTCTGAGCTCTATGGAATCAGGCATATCGCCACGTATTTCCCCTTGTTGCTCTTAAAATTGTGTGAACTACCCGAAGTCTCTGTTCACCATCCCTTAGGCTTCCCGGACCAAAACACTCTTACCTGCTCACCATTCTCCTCTAAATATGATTTTTCTTCCTATTACAGTATAAGCTCTTTGAAGGCAGAAATTGTCTTGCTTTTGTATTTGTATCCCCAGTTTTTATGCTTAGGACCTAGTAAGAGCTTAATAAATGCTTTTTTCATTCATTCCATCATTCAAATATCTTGCCTGGGTAACATGGTTGGCATCTTTTATAGGTGAGATTTGAACCCATGTCTTCCTGACTCATCAGCTTACTATCCTCTGTGACAGAAGTGTCAAACTCCTATTCAGCATTTGGCCTCTAAAGCTCTTCAGTGTGTCCGATGAAATTAAAATATAATTGTGAAATGTTCAATAAAATAAATAAAAATACAACATAGATAATGTTAATTTGTGACTTTCTAACTTGAGGTAGGCCCTCAGAGATCCCTATGTACACTTTAGTAACCCATTTCTATGAATTTGATACCACTTTTCTCCAACATGTAGTCAAATAAGGACTTGTTGGATTGGATCGGAAGCTGTTCAGCAACAAGGCAGCGCCACATATGATTCATTTGAGAAAAAAGAGAAGTACTACAGTTCAAGTTATGGCACTCAGCGAAAGATGATCAATTTTGAGAAAGTGTGTTAGGAAAAAGTTACATGGTTTTATTTCTTATCTTTGGCACAGATCTATAAAGTTAATCCATAGGGAGTCATCTAGCCAATTTTCTTGATTATTAAACAAGACTGCATTCTGATATGCATATTCTGAAGAGCTATAGAATGGTCATGGTAGTAAATAGGGTAAAGCAATCTCTTTTTCTTAAACTACTTTAGTTCTCTGTCTGTCTGTCTGTCTGTCTGTCTGTCTCTCTCTCTCTCTCACACACACACACACACACACACACACACACACACCACTATGAGTCTTTCAATCAAGTCTGGATGTTAAGGAATTAAAATAATTAAGTTCATTTCACATATAATCTATTGTCCCTATAGTGGTAGCAGTCAATAGAAGGCTGTATTTATTATCTGAGTACTGAAGGAGTCAGTGCTCAATGTTGATATATGGCATAAAACAGGTCAATTGTTTGAACCAAAACCAAAACATGGGCCTTTGCACTGGCTCGGTTCGTAGTCCTAAATACATTAAAGCCTCAGCTTTACATGGGACATTTTCACCTTTTCAGAGAAGCCATTTGGATTTGGAGACAGAATGAGAGAGTGTCAGTGTTGGGAGAGCACTCATAGCACAAGCTAAAAGGTTCAAGTCACACCTGATGATGCCTTTTATAACCTTCCCAACAAGAGGTCAACCAGGCTGGATGACCTCTAGTGATGGATAACCTTCTACCTTTAGAGTCAGAAATTCAAGGAGACAATTTTCCTTATGTGGAAGCGAAATCTGCCTCTTAGCAACTTCCACCCACTGCCCCAAATTTTGCCTTCAGGTTCTAAGTAGAACATGTCTAGTCCCTCTCCCACAAAAGAGATATACCTTCCAAGAAGTTAGAGGACCCGAGTTCAAGCGTATGTGTAATTGTGAACATGTCATTTAATCTCTCTGATTTGCGGTTCCCTGATTTATAAGATGGGGATAGAGGGATGGGACTAGGTGAAACTGGTCTACTTCTTGTTCCTCACACACAATACTCCATGTTTTTGCATTGTCTGATGCCTATTTCTGGAGGGCTTTCCTTACCTATGACTCTTAGAATCCTTGAATTCCTTTTAAACTCAGTTGCATTGCCTTATCCTCCAAAGAGTCCTTTACCTCAAAGCTTACCTCCCATCTACTCTCCAAGTATCCTGTATTTGCTGATTTATGTCAAAGACTTTTTTCCTTCTTCTTTGTATTCCTAGAATTTAGCAGCCAAGTGGAACAAGGCTGATCCTCCTTCCACATAACAAACATTCAAATACTTGAAGCCTGCTATCATGTCTCTCCTATGTCACCTTCTATCCATGGTAAGCATCTCTCATTCATCCACCTAGGCAGTTAGGTGGTAGAGGATAAAATGCTTGACCTGATTCAAATCCTGCCTCAGATACTTACTTAATAACTGTGGTTCCCTGGGCAAATCATTTAACTTCTGTTTGTGCCATTTTCCTAAACCATAAAATAGGGATAATTATAGCACCTACTTCCCAGGGTTGTTGTTAAGAGCAAATGAAATATTTGTAAGGTACTAAACACAGTGCCTGGCACAGAGTAGGTTATGTATAAATGTTTATTCCTTCCTCCTTACCTCTTTCATCTAATCCTTATTTGCTGTGGTTTCTAGTCCCTTCAACAGTCCATCTTCATTCTTACTTATGAGGTGGGTTAATTCAAACAGTATTATTCCTATTTTCCGGATGAAAAAGCTGAGGGCCAAAGGGAAAACACGAATGCCCCAAAGTATCTACCTAATAAGTGACAGAACTGCAATGATAACACAAGTTTCCTAAGTCTTAAGTTCAGTGTGTTTTCCATTACACTGTGCTGCATTATACTACTACATAGACCATTAGTCCTACCTCTGCCCTCCATAGCATCACTGATCACATCTACTCTATCTTGTACTATAATATTCCAAAAGCTAGATGACCACTGTCCTTTCCCTTCCTTTCCCTGTCATTTTCCCATTCATTCCTTTTGTCAGTAATCAATTCAACATTTATTGAGCACCTACTGTATACAGAGTGCTGTTGATCACCTTGTGAGATTCTCAACTTTTAGATAAGCACAGCCTAGTTTTCATTAGACTCCTAAGATATCTTATCATGTAAGTCCCTTTACATATGGACAATGTCTTCTGGTAATGCATCTCTTTTCCCAATACTCAACCCAATTTCCAAATTCACAACAGGTTTTACTGAATTGCAGCACTCACAGGTCCATGACTAATGCCTCTCCAGGCCTAGATATATTGAATTGGGGATGGTCTTCTCTGGGTCCCCTCACACAGAGACGGCCATTGTTCTTACCAGGCCTTTGTTCCTGGCTTTCACACACTGGCTGGGTTTTCCACAAACGGAGTGTTTATGTGCTGAGTGCAGTCCTCCGTGGACTTTAGGGTCTAATGGAGTGTGAGAGGGGGCCTGTGGTTTTTCATCTTGTTTTCAGCTGTACAAACATCGTCCACTTTCCCCTTCCTTTCAGGGCCTGGCTGAGGCCTGTCGAAACACCAGTGCACAGCAAAACCTTGGCGGCAGAGACTTTACAAGTCCAACTGGGAGGACCTGATGCCATTCACCTTAACACCAAACATATTGACAGTGTTTATTTTTTTGGCCCCTGACTAAGCCCTCAAATAAACAACTCAGTGGCTGGTTTTTCAGGCCTCCTCAGAAGAAAGCTGAAAAGATGGGAGGTGGGGTGAGGGGTACTTTTATTCATATTGTCTGAAACTAGTATAACCTGCTCACTAAAACCAAGGCATGAGGGAGGTGAATAAAGAGATTTTTCTTTCTTTCCACCCCCCGTTGCCCAAATAGGGTTCATTTTTTTATAAAGTCTGGTAAGTTTTGACCTGAGACACTTTCTACAAAAGTGGAATCCTTTGGGGGCTCTTAGGGTTGATAGTTTATGAAGCTCCCCTTGAGAGCTAGACTAGATTCCCCAGCATTCAATATATTTGTTAGTTTATGCATCTTGCCTTGGGAGAAAGGAAAGGGGAGTTCCCCATGACAATAATAATAATAATAATAATAATAATAATAACAATAATAATAATAATAGTTCATATTTATATAACACTTGAGGGCTTCCCAAAGTGCTTCCTTTACAACAACCCTGTGAGGTGGGTAGTTGAAATATTATTGTCCTCATCTTATATGTGTGGGAGCAACTTGGACATATTCATATAACTAGTGTGTACCAAGTAGCACTTAAGTCTAGTTCGACTAATTCTAAGCCCAATGCTCATAGAAATATTAATATATAACTGGAAGAGACCTTACATATTAGTCAATCCAACACTCTCATTTTAAATATGAGGAAACATAAGTATGAAGAAATATTTATTTATGAGGTTCAAAGAGGTTAAACAGAATAGTAAATGGCAGAAGGAGAATTTGAAACAAGATTCTTTGGCTGAAAATCCAGCCTCTTGTCTTCCTACCCCACCATTAAAAGACTCCTCATGTTGCTCCAAATTCTAAAATTCTGTGGTTCTCTAAACAAAACATTTATTTTTGGCAGTGCCCGGGCAAATTTACTTTTAATGACAATCAAACAATTAATCAACAAGGATTTAATATCAGGTATTATCCTAGGCATTAAGAATATAAATGCACAAATAAAACAGGACCTTTCCTTTAACAAGCGCATATTCTATGCTAGAAGACAACATGTGTGTATTTACACACGTGCATATATGTATACATATTTATACATATTTGTTACTTTATGTATGTCATATATGTAACATATACACATGAGCAGCTAGGTAGCACAGTGAATAGAGGACCTTGCCTAGAGTCAGGAAGACCTGAGAACAAATCCAGCTTCAGACACTTACTATCTATGTTACCCTGGGCAAATCACTTAGTCCTGTTTGCCTTATTTTCATCATCTATAAAATGAACTGGAAAAAGAAATTGCAAACTAGTCTAATATCTTTGCCAAGACCCCTCCCCCCCACAAAAAGGGGCCATAGAGTTAGATGCAACTGAAAGAACTGAACAATATCAAAACTATATACACATATGTATATCATGTGTATGTGTCCATGTCATAAACATATATATGGATATGGCAGCTAGGTGGCACAGTGGATAAAGCACCAGCCCTGGATTCAGGAGGACATGAGTTCAAATCTGGCCTGAGACACTTAACACTTGCTAGCTATGTGACCCTGGACAAGTCACTTAACTCTCATTGCCCTACAAAAAAAAAAAAAAAAGACCTGGATTCCCCTGGAAGCTGCCTAAGGCTATGAAGCCTAAGGTCCCTGGCTTTAACATATACATGCATATACCATATACTTTCTCTCTTTACATCAATGTGAATGTCTATACACACATACATACTTACCTACACATGTGTGTATGTATATACATATATGTGTGTGTATGGGGTTTCTATACCCATTTCAATAAATGGAATCACCAGAGTCCCACCAAGCTGGATTCATTGAATCAGTCAAGGGAGTAATCTAAGTATGTACAAGTCTTTAATCATTTCAGAAGGAGTGAAATGTTTTGAATGTTGTAAAAAGAAATGTCTCATGATTGGCTGACTCAAACACAACTCTGGACCCATGTATAACCTAGTAATTGAGTCAAAAATCAAGAATTCCAGCAGCAGGTCATTTGAGAGATGGTCAACTCCAGGAGTCAAAGACTCTTGAGAGTTTATTGCCTGAGATGGGGTGAGGGACTAAGGAACAAGTTTCTCTTCTCCTTGTCTCACTCCCTACCAATCACCAAATTCAAATTTAAAACCACCCCACTCCTTAGTGCACTAGAGCTGGTTGCAATATTCATGGAAGGGCAGTGGCTGGTTTCATTGTCTACATCAGAAGCACAGAGACATACTGAGAACAAAATAAATACACTGAGATAAAACAGCTTCAGAACTGGAAGAAGGCACCAAACCTTGAGCTATACCTAAGGGGAATTTTATGAGAATTCTACAGAGGAAGAAAAGGACTTCTAATAACCCAAGACTGGAAGTCTACCCTTTGGCCACAAATAACCTCTGAGGACATTCACCCTAAGAATCTTATGATTGAAAGTGAGCATTCTTTGAGAGAGATTTCTGTAACAACTCTTCATCCTTTCTTGGTAAATAACCTATCTAAAGGCTACTTACCTTTGCTGATAATCAATGACAGCATGCTGCTGGAGGCTCATGAGGGACTAAAACGTCCCAAATCCTTCAGGGTTCCACCTTAAGTCCTGAGAAGTCACCCTCTGGGGACCCAATCTTGTAGTGACAATGGGAATTAGGAAAGAAGCCCTGGAGGGAGTGCTAAGCATGTATACAGGAGAGATAGATTGATAGATATGAGAGAGACAGAGAGACAGAGACAGAGAGAGACAGAGAGACAGAGACAGAGAGAGGATAGATAGAATACATAGAAGGTATTAACAACTGGGGAGAAGATCAAGAAAGACTTCATATAGAAGGTGGTACTTAAGGTGACACCTTGAAGCAAGGAAAGGATTCTAAATTGCAGAAAGGAAGAGGGAAAACATTCTAGACCTCAGTGACAGCCACTGAAAAGGCATAGTGGTAAATGGAGTCTCATGTATAAGATCAAGTTTGGCTGTATCATAGAGTGTGGGAAGGGAGTAATATAATGAGGCTAGAAATGTAGATTGGAGCCATATTTTGTTGTTTTTGTTGTTTTGTTTGGGGTTTTTTGGTTGTTGTTTTCTTTTGTTTTTTGCAAGGCAATGAGGATTAAGTGACTTTCCCAGGGTCACACAGCTAGTAAGTGTCAACTATCTGAGACCAGATTTAAACTCAAGTCCTCCTGAATCCAGGGCCAGTGCTTTATCCACTGTGCCACCTAGCTCCGCCCCCCACCTACCCACCCACACACACACCTAGCTGCCCCTGGGGCCATATTTTAAAGGGTTAAATGGCAAACAATTTAGATTTTACATTAGAGGCAGTAGGGAGCCACTGGGATTTATGAAACAGGAAAAAGATATGGTCAGGTCTATGCTTTAAGGAAATTACTTTGGCAGCTGTGTGGAGAAGAGATTGGAGTGCACAAGGACTTAGGTGGTGAGAAAAATTAGGAAGCCATTGCATTTGTCCAGGTGGGAGAAGATGATGGCCTAAACTGAGGTGGTGGCCATGTGAGTAATGAGAAAGGGTTGGATGAGAAAGAGGTTGTGGAAGGCTATTTATGTCTGGAATTTCCTCCTCCCCCTCCATACTACTGAAGGTCTTCAAGGTTGACCTCCAACACCACCTCCTGCATTAAGCTTTTCCTGGTGCCTCAAGAAAAAAGTGATTTTCATTCCTCTGCAATTTCATATCATTTGATCTCTACCATTCTCATTGCATTTTTATATTCTATTTTGTATCGTAGTTACTTATGCAAACATCTTATATCCCTACTTGCTTGCAATAGTAATAATATTTTTTAATATTTTAATAGACGACACCATACAAAATACTCATAACTTTCAAACTATGTGGAATGAAAAGCTTTGAATTAAAAAAAAAATATGGGAACAGGATATGTTGTGAAGGGTCCCAAAAGCCTTACTCTACTTTTAAGCTAAGACTATGAACACCCTACATATCATTCCCATGATCCTGTCTGCTGCTGAAGTTGTCCAGGAGATACTTTAGTCAGCCTACAAAAGAGAAGTTTATATTGTCAATTTATCTAACTGAGCAATAGTACATCAAGCATTAAAAATAAAAGAAGAAGGGGGCAGCTAGATGGCGCAGTGGTTAAAGCGCTGGCCCTAGATTCAGGAGTACCTGAGTTCAAATCCAGCCTCAGACACTTAACACTTACTAGCTGTGTGGCCCTGGGCAAGTCACTTAACCCCCATTGCCCCGCAAAAAAATAAAAAAATAAAAAAAATAAAAGAAGAATAGGACTACAACTTCTCCAGGACCATTTTTATCTGAACTCCATCATCATATATGATATGGAGGGGGGGGAGTAGGAGAAGGAGAAGGAGAAGGAGAAGGAGGATACTTGGACATGTCAATGGATTTGTGATGTATATAATACCTACAGATGTTTAAATGATCCATTCACACCTTCTTATCCCCAGCAACTCTTTTGAAAGTCCTTTTATAATCTTTCATAGGAAGTCAATGGATTTTATTAAGGACATTACATCTTTTGACATTGTGTACATACCAGTAGGAGGTTATTGCTTATTGTTTCTGTATGACCAGATTACATCCGCTTTCAGCCATATATCCCCTCTTTTGTGATACTCTCTATCCCTACTCTCCCATGCAGTTTATCACTGACCATGTGCTATAGGCTGCTCACGGCCACCATTCACTTTTACATTGCCTTTTAGATGACTGGCAACACTGTGATATTCTATAAATTCTAGTCACCATGACATAAGAAGCGTAGGAATATTAAAAAAAATAAAGATGGGCTTAGTTACTGAGAAAAGCTTGGAGTCATTAAAAGCCCTGGCCAATTTCAAAAATGCAAACTTGCATACCTTTCTCTTACTTTTCAATTCTAAGTCAATCTAAATATCTCCCAAGAGTGTGTTCAAGATTACATACATACATACATAGAGATAAATAATAGAAAAACCTGCTTTACAGGCTGCCCGTACAATTGCATATCAGAGTATCAGAGTTCAAAAATAGGCAGTCTGAATGCACTTGGTTCCTTTGTAGATAACAATATCAAACACCTTTGACTATGGATACCTTTCAGTACTGACTGGCACTGGTTAAGTGATAAGCTGAGGGAACATACAGAGAATGGCACTCAAAATGGTGAAGAACTTTGAGTCCATGTTACATAAAGACTGATTATAAGCACTGAGAATATTTAAACCAAAGCAGAGAAGGCTCAGAGGAAATATGGCAGCTGCCTTCAAGGATTTTAAAAGCAATCATGTGGAAGTAGCAAAAGATTTATTCTGTTTGGCCCCCAAGAGAAGGGGGAAAAAAATCTAGTTAAGTTGCAGAGGCAAATTGAGGGCAGATATTGAAGGGGGGCGGGGAACTCCTAATAATCAGAATCATCCAAAAGTGAAATGGACTAGCTTTAGAGGTAGTGGGCTTGCCGCATTATCAGAGTTCTTAAGTTAAGGGATGGCAGAAAATTGTGAGTATGTTATACTAAGGATTCCTTTCAGGCATCCATTGGAATAAATAGTACTAATTTTATCTGGATGACTCAGTGTCTTCTAAATTGTGCTATATCCAACACATATCTTCTCTTGGATATAGTTCATATAGAAAAGCTGTTTTGATCTTTTGAGTGGTCTAATTTTTAGTTCTTTAAGAAACTGATGCTGAACTTTAAACCTAGTGACTACACTGTCATTGATGGACAGAATACTTAGTGATAAGAATCTTGACAGATCTTTTCAATTTTCCTCCACTATCTTTCCAATTTCATCCTTAAATGGTCTTGGAATGATTTACTTTAATTGAGTCGCTTACCAGGTTTTCTGGAAACTTGTTCTTCCCTCCACTGCTTCTCATTGTTTTATGAGGTAACATTGTTCATAACCTTCCACATCCTCCTCCGTAAGATTTTGCAAACAAGTTTATATTCTAAAAAGTGTTTCTTTTGGCTGACTGAACTCTGCATTTGTCAAGGAGATCAAGTGTTTGCTGGCTGAGGCACTGTCTAGGATCCTTCAGTCTTCTCATTTTAGTGACGGATTTATATCAATT
This sequence comes from Dromiciops gliroides, assembly GCF_019393635.1. NCBI lineage: Eukaryota > Metazoa > Chordata > Mammalia > Microbiotheria > Microbiotheriidae > Dromiciops > Dromiciops gliroides. The sequence continues at coordinate 82,380,276 of NC_057866.1, read as the reverse complement.
AAACTTCCTTAGGAAATGTTGATAATATTTGTTAATGTGTGTTATTTCCAACTCCTTTTTTTTAACACAAATAACTTGCTTGAACAGAGATGTCATAGTTCCTTTCAGTTGCCTACCATATCTTTTTTTTTTTTCATTTATGTAGCTAGGTGGTCCAGAGGATAAAACACCAGCTCTGGATTCAGGAGGACTTGACACTTACTGGCTGTGTGACCCTACGCAAGTCACTTAACCCTCATTGCTCTACAAAAAAAAAAAGAAGAAGAATAGGGGCAGGGGGAGAACTAGAAACTAGTAAACTAGTGTTATACCTATCAATTGAGGATTACATGTTTTTTTTTCCTTTTATTTGGCACTTACTTTCACTTTTGCTCCAATAACACCAATAACTTGTTAAGAAATCACTCATATACAAAATCAGTAATTTCTTATAAGTTAAAAAATAACCAACGTTATTTATTGTATTCAATAATCACCAGGTCCAGAGTCTCCTGTCCTCTAATGAATAAAGTATTGATAATATTCAAGAGTGAGATTTCTATATATTCCCTAAGAATTTGACTTCTCTTGTTTCTTAATTCTGAATCATGTTTTCTGACTTCTTTTCACCATCCTCCCCAAATTTACATTGAAATCACTAAGTATTAAAGTATGTGTCAATTAATTTGGAAGGTCTTATCATGTTTTTGGTAGGATTTCTCTACTTTTTGACTCTTGGCAACAGATGTTGGCATATAAACCGCAATTACCTTCATGGTGGTCTTTTTGCAAACAGTTATTCATGAGCACTGTAATATGAGATAAGTAAGAATCCCATAAAATGATGGGCCTTGTTGCTTCTGAACACATAATAAAAAGGCTCTACCAACTCCTATATTTGCTTTTCCAAAATGAAGCCATAAGCCATCTATTTAGCTACAACTTGTTCTTGTTTCCTAATTTCATTTATTGTTTGAATGTTGAGGTTGATCTGATTCAGTTTTCTTCAGTGGATATACATCCACTCTTTAATCATTAGTAATAATTATAATAATAACAATAACTGGCATTTTTATAGTGTTTTAAGGTTTACAAAATTCTTTTTAAATAATATTTGATTTTTATCCCCACAACCGTCATAGATAGATACTATTATTATCCCCATTTTATAGATTAAGAAACTGAGGCAAATTGGAAAAATATCAATTGCTCATGGATTGGCCAAGCAAATATAATAAAAATGACAATTCTAACTAAATTAATTTACTTATTCAGTGCCATATCAATCAGACTACCTAAAAATTATTTTATAGAGCTAGAAAAAATAATAACAAAATTAATCTGGAAAAACAAAGGTCAAGAATATCAAGGGAAATAATGAAAAAAAAATGCACAGGAAGGTGAGCTAGCTGTACCAAATCTGAAGCTTTACTATAAAGCAGCAGTCATCAAAACAATTTGGTACTGGCTAAGAAATAGAGTGGAGGATCCATGGAATAGGCTAGGCACAGGAGACACAGTAATAAATGACATTAGTAATGTAGTGTTTGATAAACCCAAATACTCCAGCTTCTGGGATAGGAACTCAGTATTTGACAAGAACTGCTAGGAAAACTGGAAGATAGTACGGCAGAAATTAGGCATAGACCAACATCTTACACCTTACACTAAAATAAGGTCAAAATGGATATATGATTTAGACATAAGAGGTGATACCATAGGTAAATTAGGAGAGGAAGGAATAGTCTAGCTTTCAGATCTTTGGAAAGGAGAACAGTTTATGACCAAACAAGAGATAGAGAATATTACGAAATGCAAAATGGAGGATTTTGATTACATTAAATTTAAAAGTTTTTGTACAAACAGAAGCAATGCATCGAAAATTAGAAGGGATGTATGGAGATTCCTACCTAATGTGGATGCCCTCAATGCCTTATATATTAGGGTCCCTAACTTGGAAATATGGATAGATTTCAAGAGGTCCATGAAATTGTATGGGCAAAATCACATCATTATGTTCACTAATCTCTAACTAAAATTCAGCATTTCCCTTATTTGTGATTTTTTTCAGATCATTATTCTGAGAAGGGATCCATAGGCGTCACCAGCCTACCAAAAAGGTTTGTGATACATGCATAAAAGGAGGGAACTCCAACCTTAATAGATGTTCTTCATGAGCCATAGTATTAGAAAAAAAAATAGTCATTACCTAGTGTCCAGTCTTGCAGTGCTGAGCTTCTCTGTACTTAGCTAGGATATCCTTAAGAAAGACAACAAATGGTAAATCTGTCTCTGGGCCTGTCCTTGAAGCCTTTCCAAGGTCATGAGACCTGACAAAGCTTGTGTTCTGCTCTCCAAGTCATGCAGACCCCTAGATCACTGCTATACCATGCTGTAGCTGCAGAGGACTTCAGGGGAGGCAGTCTATGATACCAGATATTGTTGGTATGGAAATGGTTTTCCTGTTGTGTGAAAAGATTCTTTTTGTAAAAACCATATTTAAAAACACATCTGACCACCTTTTAAATGTGCTGCTCGAAGCTCATTCCCTTGGCTAATGGAGAGGATGATGTGTTATGCCAAGTTGACAATACACTTGAACATTAGTCCCAAGAGAGGCTAAGTGATTGGGTTCCATTCAGCAGTGCTAAAATGCAATTTTCTGGTCCAAAGGAAAAACCTTTTTTTTAGAGAGAAAAAAAGTCTTGGATGCCAAATGACTCTCACAAAACAACATGTTAAAAATGAAGTGTAAATGAATCAGAAACATGTGGATTAAATTTCCCTAGAAATACACATGTGCTTAGATTTCAGAGACAAGCTAGGCATGAAGTGTTTGGTCAAATTTAAAATGTTCCAAGGAAAAAAAAGAACATGCTGCTATTTAAAATAATAATTAAAAAGAAAAAAAGCACAGTCATCCAAGACCAACCCCCAAATATATAAATATGCCCATTTCAATTTTGGTAATCAGGAAAGGAAATGACGGGTCATGGTTTTGCACTAAAATTATTTCAAGTGACAGATTTTCAAAGGAAAAGCTATTTTTGGTTTAATTAAAGTCCATCTGCCTTTGGAGCTCAAGTCTGATAGGAGTTACTACAATTATATAATAATGGGTTGGCTCTAACAGAGAAAAAAAAAATCACCATCCATGCTCACATAGGCTTTAAAATTTCAAAGCAATTTCCTCATAGCAACCTAAAGAAAACCCCACAATTTTTAGCCCCGTGATAGAGAGGACCAGGCCTCAGAAAAGTTAAGGTATGTCCCTGAGCTAACACAGGTGACAAATAATCAAAATTAAGACCTCACATAGAACCAAAGAACTTCAGAGTTGGAAAATACCTACCTGAACAGAAAACCTGTGAATAACATCCATCCTTTGCTTAATGACTGACATTAAGTAGAAGCTTGCTAACTCTTTCCAAGGAGGTGCATTTCATTTTGGGATAGTGCTAATTGTTAGGAAATTTTTTGCTTGTTAAACCTAAATATGCCTCTAAACAATTTCTGACCATTTCTCTTAGTCCTTCATCCTGGACACAGAAAAATAAATCTAATCCCTTTTTTATATGACAATCCATTAATGACTGAAGACAGCTTTCATGTCCTCCATAAGCCTTTTCTTCTTCAAACAAAACATCTCTAAGTAATTTTACTGTATTAATATTTTTCAATTAATAAAAATTGATTTTCTTTCCTACTTACTTGCCTAATTTTCATTTAACTTGATCTTTATATGGCATGTTCTTAAATCCCTTCACCAATTGAGTCATCCCATGGCCTTCCTAAATTATGACTCTCCAAAACAAATGCAATAGTTCAGATATAATTGGACAAGGTAGAGAGTAGCTAGACCATCAATATCCAAGACTTGGACACTAAACGGCTGTCAATATATCCTAATATTGCTTTTGCTTATTGGCTGTGGTATTACATCACTAATTCACACTGAACTTGCAGTCTCCTAATTATTGTTTTTCAGTCATGTCTCTTTATGACCCCATTTGGAGTTTTCTTGGCAAAGATACTGAAGTGGTTTGCCATTTCCTTCTCTGGGTCATTTTATAGATGAGAAAACTGAAGCAAGGAGGGTTAAGTGATTTGTCCAGTTTGTGAGGCCAGATTTGAACTCAGTAAGACTCATCTTTGTGACTCCCAGCCCAGCACTGTACCCTTCTTAACTTGTGAAGTTGATTCCTTCAACCCAAGTATAGGAATTTTCATGGGTTGTCATTAACTTTTTTATGGAATTTATCCCATATTTGTAGTTCATTATAGTCTCTTTTAGATTCTATATCCTCAGCTTCTTAGCTAGCCCTCCCAGATGTGTACTAAGCATTTCATTTATGACTTCATATCAGTCATTGATAAAAATGTTAAAGTCCTATCCCTGGAATATTCTGTAAGAGATATCCATGTTGACATTTGTCCATTAATTACCACACTTTGGTTATGGTCATTCAACCAGTTTTAAATCCAACTTCACTATCGACTTTCTCTCTTGTCCATAGGATAGAATAAGAAACTTGTCAAAATCTTTTTTTTTTGGGGGGGGGGGGCGCAGCATAAAGGGTTAAGTGGCTTGCCCAGGGTCACACAGCTAGTAAGTGTCAAGTGTCTGAATCCAGATTTGAACTCAGGTCCTCCTGAATCCAGGGCTGGTGCTCTATCCAATGCACCACCTACCTGCCCCACAAAATTTTTTGAAATCTAAATACACTGTGTCTTTATCTTCAGCAGCACTTTAACCTACCAATCTAATTAGCCTATTATATTCAACAATTTCATAATTTTAAAGATATATTAAAATTTTAATGTGTGTATATATACATGTGTATACATGTGTATACATATATGTATGTGCATGTCTGTTACTGTAGAAGAACCTGAGAATGCAAACCTAAAAATGACTCAATTCCTGACCTCAAAGACCTTACAGTGGATGAAGTGTGTATACATATGCATATGCATATACATATGCATATATACACATACATATGCATATATACACATACATATGCATGCAGGTATACACATATAAATATACACACACATATTACATTGAAATATTACTCTACCATGGTCTATTATTGATGAAACCACTCTGACTTTTATTTCCTCACCTTTCTAATGATTCACTATTTTAAAATAGCTTATTGGTTTACAGCTTGCATTGTTACTGTTGTTTGTCCTTCATTGTCAAAGACCATGACAGATGTCATGATTTGCAACAATTTGGATGTAAGTGAGGAAGGGCTACGCAAAGTCAACAGCTTCATTCTTTCCTCCAGAGCCATCTGGATCCAGTGGCCATACGTAAATACACACACACACACACACACACACACACACACATACACACATATATACATACATACACATATACATATACATGTATATATGCATGCATATACAGACACAGACACACACACACACACACACACAGAGAAAGAATCAGGACAACTGGAGATGGCCCCAGATGTTTAAGGCAGTTGGGCTTAAGTGATTTGCCCAGGGCCACACAGCTAAGTGTCTGAGGGGAGACTTGAACCCAGGTTCTCCTAACTTCAGGGCTAGTGCTAGATCCACAGTGCCATCTAGATGCCCTTATAGCTTGCATATTCATAGGATGATAGCTTTAGAACTGAAAGTGACCTCACAGATCATCAAATCCCATGATGTCATTTTACAGATGAGGACACTGAGACCCAAAGAACTTAAGTGACCTGTGCAGGGTTACACTACCAGTAAGCACCCAGGGTAGTATTCAGATCTTCCCAAACACAAATGTAATGAAGTCTACAGCAACATACTGCCTTTGTTATTCTAGTTGCCCTGAGAGTTTTTCATTTATTAATTTTCCTCCTAAATGCAATGCCTAGAACTAAAATGAATTATTGAACACAGTATTCCAGATGTGGTCAAACAAGGGCAAAACAGGGATGCTATCTTCATTCCTGGAATCTATCCTTCTCTAAAAAAAGACACAGATAAGATTAATTTCTTTTTACTTCCATAGACTCATTGCCATTGACTCACTGAATTTGAAGCTCACTCAGACTACCATATCTTATTCAAAAAACTGTCTAACCATGTTCTCCCATCTTATTCTTACTAAAGTTATTTTTTGAACTAAAATGTAAGATTTACCATTTATCCTGATTAAATTTTATCAAATTAAATTCAAGATTCTAACCTATCAAGATCTTTTTGAATCCTTACTGAATCATCAGTGCATTCCTCCAGGTTTTTGGAAATTGCAAATTTGACAAGGATATCTTTATCCAAGTTTTTGATAATAAAGATTTGAATAATACTTAAGTATCTTGCTAGATAGATGGAATTTTCCATTGCATTTCTCTGGATTCTTTCTGTAACTACGCATATCAGGAGTGAATCAGAAGGATTCTATCTTCCTTTCTTTTTTTTAATTTTTTTTAAATTATTTTTTGCAGGGCAATGAGGGTTAAGTGACTTGCCCAGGGTCACACTGCTCGTAAGTGTTAAGTGTCTGGGCCCAGATTTGAACTCAGGTCCTCCTGAATCCAGGGCCAGTGCTTATCTTCCTTTCTGAAATCCAGGACATTTGCCTTCCTCCAGGCCTGTAGCATTTCTATTTTTTCCACAGTCTATCATGGCCAGCAACTCAGAAATCACTTCCTATACTTCCACAAGTTCTCTAGATCATTGCCCATTTTCTTCTGGCTACAGGTAGCTAGATGATTTCTTATCATTTATTCATTTTTCTTGAGTTTCAACTGTTTGTCAAACCTTTGTGTTCCATCATTTCCCTCAGCACAGAAAAGAAGTGAAATGAAAATTGAGTAGCTCTGTCTTATTTCCATAATCTTCTGTAACTGGTCAGTCTTCTCCTCAAAGAGAAGTCCTATCACTTCACCTTTCTCCTGTTCCCAACATAAATACAAATAACATTAGAAAAAAAAAATTTGTCTTCCATATATAAAGCACATCTTTTTTTCAAATGTAGTTTTTTTGGTTTTTGGTTTTTTTTTTTTTTTTTTTTTGGTGAGGCAATTGGGGTTAAGTGACTTGCCCAGGGTCACACAGCTAGTAAGTGTTAAGTGTCTGAGGCCGGATTTGAACTCAGGTCCTCCTGACTCCAGTGCTGGTGCTCTATCCACTGCGCCACCTAGCTGCCCCAAAGCACATCTCTTTATAGCTTGAGAATTCCATCTTTGAGAGTTACCCATACTTCTTACAGATTACTGCAGAATATTGGGTCATCAGCTCCTACTTATCCTTTCTTTATATACTTTCTCTTTTTCTTCGAGAAAGTACTTACCTGAACCTATATATCATACTAAGCTGACTTTCATTTCCTTTTTTTCTGAATTCTAAGAATCAGTGGTTACTTTCCCACAAGGTTCCTATCATTTGAATATCATTTTTGTTTACAATTAGATCTAAAATATGAGTTTCCCCTTCTGGTTTCCCCCACGTTTTGAAGAATAAAGTTGTTGTTTTTTTTTTTTTTTTATCAAGGTTAGCCAAGTATTCATCAGCTTCCTTTAATTTGGCAGTGATAGAAGTCTGCCATATGCCTGGATAATTGAAGTTCCCCATCATTATTACATCATGTTTTCATGCCAGGTTTGTGATCTGTGTCCAGAATTATTCATATATTACCTCCCTCTGGCCTGTAGTATATGATGCCATGATAATATCACTTCTGTTTTTCCCTCTGTTGACTTTCATCTGGATGCTATCCACTAACTATATTCCCTCCCTCTGGTTCCCAGATTTTCTCATATAAACACATGTTCTAGTATCCAAGGCTGCTCACTCTCTCTTTTATGTGTTGTGCTCCATTGGTATAAGGTATGTCCTTCTATAACCATTTTAAAATCAGAATCCCATCCTATCAAAGCTTCAAGACTGGAATAGATATTGGGATAAATGTACCTCTTTGGTTAGAATTTCTAGTTCACCATGTGTGTTACTGCTATTTTGTGATATTTTTAGTAGATTTCTGAGGCCACAGACTTCATTTTTGGCCAATACTTCCTATAAATTATAAGGCGTCTCTTTAGCCATTTTTCTTTATACCTGCTACTCTAAAGTATCTCACTTGGAGGGATGAAAGCTTATTACTGTCTGATTTGCCTGAAGGATAATGTGTTCCTGCAAAAAGTAGAAAAAAATCAATAAAGTAAATTGTTATTTTGGACATGGTTTTGATCATGAGAAAAAACCTGATTGTCAAAGAGGAAATTACAGGAGCTGTAGGGGCAAATAATGACTCTATCAGAGAGTTCATAGTAGAGAAGATAGAAGTCAGTTATAATTTTGACAGCCTTGATTTGGGAGTGTAGATTTCAAAGGGGACAGAGTAAGAATATGTAGCCTCCAATGGTCTAATCTTTTGAAGAGGAAGTCATTTTAAGATGAATGAAAAATTTTCCAGAATTATACTTTGGAGGCTCAAGCAGAAATGATTCTTACGAGCAGGGAAAAAAGGGGAATTTTCCTCAAGACACCAATGTCTTTGTACTGAAAACTCATAAATCAACTCAGATTATAAAAGGGAAAAATGTAAGTTTTTGTATCACAGTCCTATGGGAATTATGTAAGGAACATAAAAGCCCAGAATAAACAAAGAAGAGGAATAAATGATAAAGGAAACAAAAATGACATTACTGTTGCTGTTTCCTTGTGGTTATCATTATTTGTCTAGGGTTTTTTTTAGTTATTTTGGAGATTTCAAGGCTTTTTTTAAAGGGACAGAACAATTTTTTGGCACAGACAGGATAATTTTAATGGATGGTACTGAGAAGAGTAGTCAATTCTTGCTTCTTTTTTCTATGCCAAAGAGAATAATGGAACCAAAATTAAATATAAGAAGTAATCACATGGAAAGAGAACACTTTACTTCTATTAATAAGTTTATGTCCCTAGATCCAAATGAATTCTTTCCTAAAATACTGAAATAATTTGAGATGGGGATGTCTTGATGATCTTAGAAAGATCCTGGAGACCAGAAAAGGTGCAGAAGAACTGAGGAAGAACACATTGTTTAAAAGAGAAGAAGGTGGGATCTCCAAAACAAAGGATATTAAGCTGAACTTCAGTTCCTGGCAGACCTCTAATACACTTCATCAAGGAAATGATTTTGGAACACTTAAAAATAGAAGTTGCATTGAATAAAAGACAGAATGGATTCAATAGGAACAAATATATAAAACTATTTTTATTTATTAATTTACCTATTCATTCATTTAATTTTTTTGATGCTCACAAAGCAACTAGACTGTCAGATCAAGTGTGGACATATTATTCTTGGACTGCAGAAAGTGTTTTGACAAATACTCTCATGTGATGCTTGGGGAAAAGATAGAGAGGTGTGGACTAGATGATAGGACAAGTTTACCTGAACTTGAACTGGCCAAATGGCTGTATTCAAAGAGTAAAATGATTCCAAGTTCAACATATTTTCCCATTCTACAGTACTGCATTTCACATTAATTAAGTAAATAACAGTAGTGTCACTGTCACTAAAAGTCCAGAAAGCATCTATTAAATTTCTTCTACTATGTGGCAAAAACTGTGCTAAGCACTGGGGATACAAAAGAGGCAAAATACAGTTCCCACCCTTCCAGGATATTAAAATCTAAAGTGAAAACTTAGAATGAAAGTGTAGAAGAGACATGACATAGGGACAAAACTATTAGATATGAGGTTGAAAGAGAGGGAGCAATCAAGGATAAAGCATGAGTTTAAGAATTCTATCCTTATTACAGTTGAGGCTACCAGCATTATGCCAGTTCAACTGTAATAAGGCCCTAGGAATAAGAAATTATTTAGGAGAAAATGCATGAGTTCAATTTAGGACATACTAAGTTTAAGATCCCTACAGGATATCCATTTAGAGGCATTAAATAGGGAGTTAGAGATGTGAGAATGTAAGTCAAGAGCGAGGTTAAGACTGGATAAATAGATCTGAGAATTATCTGCATGGAGATGATAATCTAGACCAGGAGAACCAATGAGGTAATCAAGGAAAAATAGTGTATTGGAAGAAGATAAGATGTCCCAGGACAGTCCCAAGGTCAGTGCACATAACCAGAATGAAGACCAAATCAGACAAGGAAAAAGAGAACCCAGAAAGTGCAGTGTCATGAAAACCTAAAGCCAAAAAAAAAATATATATATATATAAAAAGAAAATAGTGATCAATTCTGGCAGAAACTGCAAAAGGATGAAGTTAAGAAAATTCCATTTGATTACACAATAAAGAGATTCGTTGTAATTTGGGAGTGGTTTCACTTGAATGATGAGATCAGAAGCCTGACTGCAGTGAATTAAAGAGTGAGAAGAAAAAAAGTAGAGGCCTCCATTAGACATGGCCCTGTCAAGTATAAAGTCACACATTTAGAGCTGAAAGGGTCCTTACATCATAAGTTAGTAGATATATAGCTGGAAGGGACCTAGGAACCACCTACTACCACCAGTTCATTTTATAGATGTCATTTAGCACAACCCCATCAATTAACATGAGGAAAATGAGACCTAGAGTGTGTTAGATCCTAGGCACTGGAAAACATAAATTCAAGAATTAAACAGTCCCTAGCCACAAAGAGTTTACATTCTTTGGGAGTATACTTGTACACAAGTAAATACAAAGTGATTTGCATTACATCAGCTGTGATGAAGATAAAGGAAAACTTCATGGAATAAGTAGCATTTTGGTTGAACCATGAAGACACTAGATATTGAGAAATGAGGGAGTGTATGCTAGCCATGAGGGAAGGCTTGTACAAATGTACAGAGATAAAAGTTGCAAAGTTGACTTTTGGAAATAGCTAAAGTACATTTTAAGTGAATTGCCAAATTTGTGACTGAAATCCAATTTAATCCAATTCAAATATATAATGTATGCTAGATTCATGGTGTGAAATGGGGAGATTTTATAATCTTCCTTGAACTCAAGTAAAATACAGAAGGGAAAAATTTCTACAGGTAAGCACATTTACAACATAAACATAATTAAATGGAAATTTGGAATTAAGTGAATAAGTGGATGAAAAATTCCATATCCTTTAACAACTGCTAGGTATACAACCCAAGAAGGTCATCAATAAAAAGAAAGGCTACATATACACCAAAATAGTTATAGTAGCAATTTTTATAGTGGTTAAAAAAAAAACATGAAAGCTGAACTTCATTGACTATGGAATAGCTAACAAAATTGTGGCTCATGATTGTGATAGAATATTATTGTGCAGTAGGAAACAAAGAATGTGATTGTTAAATATCGAAAAGCATGAAAAGACATGATTTGAAGCAAAGTGCAGTAGATATGCATATATACATAAATACAACCATACATGTTTTGTTGTTATTGTTCTTGTTGTTGTTTGTCTTTCATTCTCGAAGAAGACCATGACATCAGGGTGATGTTATGAACTACAATGAATTGGATTTAAGTGAGGTAGGGCTTTGCAAATTCACCAGCCTCACTCTCTTCTCCAGAGCCATCTGGGTTCAGTGGCAAGATATATATTAGGATGACTGGAGATGGCCCTGAATGTTTAAGGCAATTGGAGTTAATTGACTCACCTAGGATCATACAGCTAGTAAGCATGTGAGGTAAAATTTGAACTCAGTTCCTTCTAACTTCAGGGCCAGTGCTCTATCCACTGCATAACCTAGATGTCCCATATACATATATACATACACACACATACACACATATACACATAGATACATACAATATATACACATACATATATGCATACATACATAATGACTACAGTGATTCAAATGGAAAGGATAATATCCACAAAGTAATCAAAATGAAATTGCAAAATTACAAAGAACAAGCTTAGCCCCAAAGAAAAGACTTGAGAAGATACCTTTCACCATTCCTTTTAAGAGGTGGTATGTTCATGAATGTAAAACATTACATATTATGTCAATTTTCTTCAATGTACTGACCTTTTCCTCACTTGGGACATTCACTCTATTCCAAAACCCCCTTCTCCTTTGATTTCCTGTCTTACCCAATTAGAATGTAAGCTCCAAGAAGTCAGGGACTGTCTTTCTTTCTGCTAATATTTCTATCCCCAGAACATAGCACAGTTCCTGGCACCCAGTAAGTGTCCAATAAGTTCTTCTTTACTGGTAGACTATTGATCATTTCAGTTATTTTTTTGCTTTTTTTAAAATAAAATATCTTCATTATGAGATAGATATCTAACAGTTGGAAGAGAAATACAGAGGGAAATCACACTACTTTATTTCTCATTTGAAGTTCCAACTTTTTAAAATTGTTTTTGTTCTATTCCTTGCAGTCTAACAATTCTGTCTAATCAGGAAAACAAACAAAATGAAGACTGAGTAATTCTGCCTTCTATCTGTTGTGTTATTATTTTTCTAAAGTGTCTCATGAAACATTCTTATCCTTTTCTGGATCATTCTCCTGTTGCCTAAAGAAGTTTAAAAAAAAAACCTTGAATTTTCATTACAATTCATTGGAAGCTTAAGTTTCTATTTGGGTTCTGACATTTCTGATACTATTCTGACAGGCCTAGCCTATATGATCAACCTTCTTGCAGAGAGTTTTGTGGTTTCTATTATAGACACCTATTTTCTGAACTTTACTTTTCAAAGATCAGACCTATAATAGGGGTATGTATAATTCATTTAATATTTTATAAAACAATTATATTTAAAACAATTAAAAGATGTTTTAGGTGTTTTTAACTCCCATGTTTTTGGTAGAGGGTTTTCTCAAGACAAAAAAAAACCAATATTGGACTAAGATTTTTATTTTTGTATTTGCTTTCCAGTAAATAGATCTACTACTGGTGAGGTAGACCATGTGTGTTCATGGAAAACTTTCAGAAGCATGATGGTGATTGAGGATTCACAATCAGGATTTCTAGCCAAAATGCTGATGGATCTGTAAATGTAGGGTTATTGACATGGAAACTTGATATCCTGGCCAAAACATAAGGACTTATTCTCTACTGAATGTTTTTAATGATAATTTTTGTATAGTGTTTGCATTGGCCAGTTCACTGGCTTCTAATAACATCAATTCCCTCCTGTGATTTGAGTTTTGTCAGCCTAAGGTTCCCTATCAATTAAAAAATCTGATATGTTTACAAAGGACAACTAGGATACTGAGAACAGTGGAATCCTAGTTATATAGGGTTTGGTTGAAGAATCTGGGATATTTAACCTGGAGAAGGGAAGAGTCGGGGGAATGATAGCTGTCAAAAAGTCTGCAGGGCTATCACATAAAAGGTAGATGAAATAAGACTTTTCAAGTGTTTTAATGTGTGAGGTGATGAAGAGGAAGTAATCAAGGATTTAAAAATATTAGTGCTGGAAAAGTCCTTAGCCATTATCTACTCTAACATTTCATTGTACATATGAGTGTTAGAAACACAGCTAACAGCTCAAATATTGTTGCACAGCTCTAGTGTTAGCAGCCCTAGTGTTGCAGCTTGGGTGTTAGCAGCTCAGGTATTGCTAGCAGGTTGCCACTCAAAGAATCCAAGCAGGCAGCAGTTGGTGGGTGAAAGCTTCTTTATTTATCTTCCTGAAGATGGGCACTCTTCTGAATGTGCTGGTCCCTCACCTCTATTTATACCCCTCAAGGGTCCCTTTGGACCAATCACATTACAATTTTCATTTACATACAGTATTACAAAAACAACCAATCATAGCACATAATACCAACCTCCTATATATGGTAACTGTAAGGACCAATCAGATCAATCATATTGTATCGGTCAGCCAATCAGACTGTTAACAACCAATCAGATTGCACCAGTTGACCAATCAGAATGTGACACTAGGCCTTAACCTTGTTCTGGGCAAGAATGTCCCCATTCCTCACCAGAACAGTGCTGTGTTAACACACATAACCATACATAACTTGTCAAGAAACAAAACTTAATTCAGGGTTTGAACATTGGGGTCACATGGGGATCACCTTGGGCACCTCAAGGTGAACTCCCAGCTTAGCTCAGATCCCACAAAAAACAGGCCTCATTCCAGGCCCTGCTCAGGCCTAAGGTCCAGAAGACCGGGCTACTCAAAGCCTCATGTGCCAAGTGACCCCCTACTGGGAGGTTTGGGCAACAAAATGGTAGGGTCTGAAACAAGACAAACTCTGCCTTTAGGGCTCTGAGAAGAGTTCAGATATAATCTTTTCTCTCATGAGGAAAAAGCCTTAAGTGACTGAGACTTGCTAAATGTCATTTATGAGTAAATGACAAAGCTGGCATCTGGAGTCAGGTATTCTGATTCCAAATCTATTACTCTCCTTTTACACTGCCCATCCATCTTTACAAAATACTTAAAAATTAACTTAAAGGAGGAATAAAATGAGGAAAATTGTTTCCATTCCCTTTATAAGAAAAATATTGTTGGATCTCATCTTACATTAAAATTCTGTTATCTCATAATTAATTTTAAACAATCCTATATTCTCAAAGGATTTGTTAATAAAACCCAAATTTTAAGTCCTATCAAACTGTAGAGACCTTGAACACAGACCTAGTGATGGACTATGTCTATCACCTGAGAACCCTCTAAGTTAATTGTGGGGAGGCTCTTCCCCAGAAGTTAAGCCATTGGTTGATTTTTGGAGGGATGGGGTGGGGGGGGCATTGTTTGTTTTGAAAGCCATAAGAACTAATGGAGACTAGTTATTAAGATTTAGAAAGTGAATCTTTTGTAGTGAAGAAAGTCCCTGTACCATTGAAGTAAATTTCTCTCTAGTACCAGAACAACCATGGATTACTACAGAGCACAATAACTTTCATTTAGGATGAAAGTGTAAATGTATGCCCAAAGCTTAATAGTTCTTAAGAATTCATCATTTATTGTTATGTGCTTTTTCCTTCCTTAGAATCACAAAAAGTTAAAGCTGAAGGAGACATTAGACAATAAAACAGAGAATGCCAGAGTTGGAAGAAAATGTAGGACAGAGAACATAGAATGTTGGAGGTAAAAAAGAATTTGGAATATAGAAAGTTAAAGTTGGAAGGGAGCTCTTATATTTCATAAGAAGTCAGTGAAGCCCAGAGGAGAGAAGCAACTTGGCTAAAGGCACCTATAGATATTTTGTGACAGAATGAGGGCTTAAATTCTAGGCTCTAGGTTGCCAAAGCAATGCATTTTGGTTTGGTTTTGTTTGTTTTACTTAGGAATCCATAGGCAAGTAAAACTTCCCATCTTTATATTTTCCTCCATTCCATGGAAGTGTTGCTAAATGATGACTGGAATAATGTGATGTCGTTCATCCTAAAAGGGAAATAAATGGGTTAAGTGCTCAACAGCCAGAATTTCATGGGTGGTAGACATATTCCTTGTTATTTCTGGCCCTCCTTTACTTTTAAGGTAAGGGATCAGGGAAGGCTAATATTTAATTCCTTTGAGCATTTAAAATACAAAATGCATACTAGAAGAAAGATGACTGCATAGAAATTATTCTTAACACTTAGAAACACTGTATCATTTAATAGCATGGTTTATTTTTGGTGTTCTCTATGTCATCTGCATCTCTCACTCCTCCTCCTCCTCTCCTTTCTTTCTCTCCTCCACCTTTTCTCCCTTCTTTCCTCCTTCTCCTTTTTACCCTAATTCCCCTCTGGGAAGCTCACTGAGGACAGGAGTTCTTAAATGTGCTACTCAGATCTGAGTGCAAAATTATAGATAAGGTCTGACAGTAAATAGAACTATCAGAACCTTAACTCTAGATGCCATATCTCTCTTAATGATCACCTCATTTTCTTTTTTGGCTGTCATATGAAATTACTGATTCCAATTAAACTTTCCATACACTAAAATGCCCTGATTGATCTTTCACTATTGTCTAGCTCTGCCTCTCCCATCTTATACTGGTGAATTCATTTTTTAAACAAAAGTATAACACTTTCATTTTAATTTCTCCCTCAATTTCATTTTATTTGATCCAGTCTGATGTTGTTTTCTGCCAAAATTTTTTTTAATCTTGAGTTTGTCAATCAACACAGTGAGTTTTATGCCAACTTCAATTTTAATGTGTTTCACTTCACCAGATTTACATTTGATCCAAACTAGTCACATGACTGATTCCAGAGTTTGCAGGTGTAAGAACATTAGACATGGTTAGATCTGGCTACAGAGGTAACAAATGATAACGCATGAAGAAAGAGAAGTTCTAGCTTAGACAAACCATGTCAGCCCAAGTTTACTCAGGTGGGTTCCAGGTGCCCATCCCATTAAGAATGGAAGGGGTGGGGCAGCTAGATGGCACAGTGGATAAAGCACCAGCCCTGGATTCAGGAGGACCTGAGTTCAAATCCAGCCTCAGACACTTGACACTTACTAGCTGTGTGACCCTGGAAAAGTCACTTAACCCCCATTGCCCCGCAAAAATAAAAATAAAAAAGAATGGATGGCAAGGGTAGGTTGGAGGGTAGGCCTATTAAATAATGTGGTAGAGGCATGGGGCCCTGTGCAAGTGCAATAGGCACTGGACCCCAAGAAAGTTTGGTCAAGTAAACCTGAAGATAGATCCCAGAGATATGAGGCAAGAGGAAGTTCAGGAATCACAGAGACAAGGTAGGATTGACCTTTGATTTAGGAACAACAACTTAGTAATATTTATGGGAAAGGGTTTAGGAAGGGGAGAGAATAGAAAAAGACACAATAATTAAGAGGCTACAATGAGAAGTGGTAAAGCACTAAACAGCTGACCATGTAAATGGAGAGAAAGGGATGCATAAAAGAAATGTTGAGGATACAGAATGTGGGAGCCAACTTGGAATCTAAGGAGCTAAGTTTGAATCATGATTCTAGCACTGACGAGTGACAATATGTGACTACAGCACATAGTCACTAACTGTGCCTTTAAGCAATTTATATGTCACCTCTCTGAGGCTCAGTTTCCTTATCTGTAAATGAGCACATCAGTCTGAATAACCTCTCAGGTATCTTCTAGATCTAGTTCTTTTGTCACATGGTCTATAAGGTTTCTTCCAGTTCTGACATTTTTTGGTGTTGAGGTATGGGGGGTCAGGAACTAAGCTTCCCCATGAGTGAAGAGAGGAGGCACAAGAGGATGCCAGTTCTGATGGAAAGGAAGGACAGATTGGCCCACAGTCAGTGGGGTAGGTTGGAATCAGAAAAGGTGAGAGAGTGGCAGGGCAAAGACCAATTTCAGAAGCAACAGCTAAGCTGTCTTCCAGAAAGGCAATGTCTACCTCACCTGACTAATGCAACGTGCTTTTATCAATACCACAAAAAGAAGCTGGTTGCAGAACTATAGAACTCAACTACATATAATGAAGAGAAGCCAATTACAGAGGCACAGAACACTAATCATTGTGGGAACCAGGGAAGACTTCACAGTGAAAGCAACTCCTGAGCTAAGGGGCTCTGAAATAAATGCAAGGCACTTTACTCAGGGCTGGGGATATAAACATTAAAAATCTCATTGTCACTGTTCTTGCATAATTTATAATCTATTTGTGAGGATAGGGTAGCTAGGTGGCACAGTGGATAGAGGACAGGGCCTGCAGTTAGGAAGACCTAAGTTCAAATTCAGCCTCAGACACTTACTACTAGCTGTGTGAGCCTGAGCAAGTCACCTAACCCTGTTCACTTCTGTTTCCTCATATGAAAAAAGGAGCTGGAGAAGAAAATGTCAAACAAGTCTAGTGTCTTTGCCAAGGAAACCCCAAATATGGTCACGAAAAATTGCACATGGCTTAAACAACTCTACAACAGTTGAGAGGATAATAAATGCACGCAAAAATATTATCTAAATTAGGCAGTAAATACAAAAGGAAATTCTCTATGTTGTGAGAGAACAATTCAAATGGGGCAAAAAAAATATTTTTAAGGAGGCAGTAGTGGAGTCTGGTCTTGTAAAAAAGGAGGATAATTTCAGTAGGTTATGATAGGGAAGGGAAGGAGTCCATTCGTCCAAATTAACAATCAATCAACAAGCATTTATTAAACACCTGCTAGGCTCTGTTCTAGGTGCTGAGGATACAAATACCCCCACAAAAAACTCCCCTCAAAAAGCATATACTTTCTCAGGGGACAATAACATGTATAGCTGTAATTATATACAAAACACATATACAAGAGACCCTTAAGATACGTTTAAACAAAATCACTAGCATTGAAAGAGAGGAGTCAAATTTGGATGAAATGGCCAAATGAGGAGTAGCAAGAAATGGCATTGGACAAGCAGATTGAGAGAGGAGCAATAATATTATTCTGGGGGCACGGTGACAAAGTCCCGAGGTAGCTGATCTGGACCTGGAAAAACTCACCATGGAAGAATGAGGTGAAAGGAACAGAGCTGAAACATGCTATTCCTGGCAATTTATACCAAGGAAGTCAACCATGGAGGGAAAATCCCTATTTATACCAAAATACTTATAGTTTTAATATTCACATGAAAACAATATTAAAATACTAAAGAACTTTAATTCATGCAGTGAACAATGGACCCCCATGATAAAACTATCTTCTTAGTAGAGAGGTAATAGATGACAAGAGCAGAATGAGACATATGCTGTGGGATGATGTAAATGTGTCAGTACGTTTTGTTTAACTACACTTTGTTGTAAGAGAGGGTTCTTTGGGGGAAGTATTGAGGAATAACAATGATGTAAAAATAGTATAACTTTTAATTATTAAAAAAGAATTATTGTGGAAAATAACAAATGTCTAATTAAATTAATCTCAGAGGCATCCCACAAATTCCCCATTCTAAGTGGATCTAAGTTTTTTCCCGGAATTACATATTTACTATATTTATTATCTGAAATACTTGCTGTATTTTTTCATGCAAATCCCTAACAGCTGCACAGTAGTTGCCTGTCTTTCACTACTGTATTATATGAATCATTAAAATAAATAATGTCTATCTTGATGTTTTAACTGGGTATTAGACAGTAATAAGAAGTTTAAGATTTCATGAAAGTTACACACACAAAAATTGGAAAAAGGGAAAATTAATACACAAAACAAGCAATGAAAATATAATTTCCAACTTAACAGATGACCATATTCTGGTATGTAGTGAATGTCCAATTTCCATGCAGCAGGGGTCCTCCAAAGACATTTAAGGAGTATTTCCTGCAAATCCCTGCAGGAGATGTAAAACATGAATAATGCTGAACTTGGCCTGGCTAGGGAAGTGTGTGAAGTGTGCTCTCAAGATGTACTTTCTATAAAGTCCTCAAAATGTCAGCGGAATTTTATAGTCAAAGAAATGGAAGTCGATAAAGTGTTTTGCTCTGTTTCACCAGTTTCAAGGACGGGCCATGCTTCCCCGTGGGTAATTAAACCATGCTTGAGACAGAGAAATTGGTTTTCTCTGCAGGCAATCCGGGCCAAAGTAACAGAGTGTTTTGTATCCACCTGGGGTCCACCATCATTGCAGCCAATTCAATTCAATTTCATCCAACTCATATGTATTAAGGACCAAGTCTTTCCAAGGTACTATGCTACCCTTTGGGCACGTGATGATAGATAATCGCATAACCTCTGGCCTCAAAGGGTTGACAATCTAATAACTTTAATTATTCTTCTTGTCTTCACCACTCCAAATACATACATAGGAGGCAACTTGGAATGGAAAGAACACTCAAGTGAGAATACTGAACTTTGAGTCATAAGACCTAATTTCAAATCACTTATAGCCTTAGACATGCAACTTACTTTCTCTAGGCCTTAAGTTTCTCATCTGCAAAATGAGGGAATAGGATTTGGTGAACTCTATGAACCCATATAATTCCAAATCTATGATTGGAAAACAAAAAAAATGACTATTTGACATGCAACCTATTAGCCATTTCTAGATAATTCCTAAGGAATTTAGTTGAACTGAATCTTCCTTGGGACAAGCTTGGATGATATTTAGTGTGCCCATGAAAACCAAACCACCTCTGATTAATTAGATGAAGAATTAATGATTTTTAAAAGTAACATTTGAAAGGGCCCTTTCTATTGTGACACTTTGGTGCTACAGACTGACCATCATGCTCCAGTGCCTCATAAGGTTGACAGTTTTCATTATTTATATTCAGACATTATACAAACATACTTAATTCTTTATGTGTATATAGAACTCATTCACGGGTGATGTAAGTAATAACATCACCGTGTTACAGATAAAGAAAGAATCTATGAGAGGTTGAGTGACTCGTGTATCTAGCAAGCATAAGCCTAAGGATTCAGATCTCTTTGTTCGTATTCATGTAATGACATTTCAAAAAATCAGCCATTATAAAAGGGACCATACTCTGTAACAAAGATAATAATGGGAAAATGTTGCATTGGTACTTTGCTTCCAGAGTTTATGAGGTTTCTAGATTCACATTTGAGATGGAGGAATTCTTACCAAGAGGCATACACTGCCAGCTCAGTGAGGGTCTACATATTTGCTCCCTCTGGTTGGCCCCCTTAACACATAATATCAGGGATGGGTGTCAACGCCAGTTATGAAATGTCATGTCACCTGGACAGCCATGGGCTGAGAAATGCTGGCATCTGCTTGTCTTGCTTCAGGGTGGGAGGGAGCATAAATAAAGCATAAATGATTAATTTAGCCTTCCCTCCATACTGCCCGTTAACAGCTCCAAACCCCCACAACACAGTGGGCTCACTGATGAACTAGTGGGGGGGGGGGCTTCACAACCGCAGCTAAGCCGTCTCCAAGTACAAACAGCTGTAAAAACACAAGCCCCTCGACCAGCCCAGCCAAGAAGCGGGGCTTCCTAGGAGGTTAGAGATATAATGTTCACCCCCATTCCAGGGGATCCAAACCAAACACCAATAGCGTGTTGGGGCAAGAGGATATTAGGCATAATAGACAGATTATCTGATAGTTTATTGAAGGCAAAGGAAGAGACATTAGTCATAGTTTTGCTACAAAATTAGACTTCATCAAAGGGAGGGTAGGTAAGAGGTCATCTGGTCTGTTTGTGCTATTATGATGTTGAAGCCATTGGAGGAATAGAAGAAATGATCCTGAACTGAGCAAAACAAACCTGACCTCACTGGATCACTCAGGATGAGTCCCAAGAAGCTATTGCCCAAGCCTTAGTGGCTTCATGCTAATTTATCATTTTATGCCTTGTTAACGAGAGATGATTGGGATCTCCATTTGCCCAAACTGCAGAAGGAGTCATCTCTACAAATCATTAGGTCGTTATTGTCAGTATGTGAGGAATATCTCTCCTAATAGCATATGTCTTGGATGTGGACTGATCTTTGTCGAGATTTTGAGAAGAATTTTTCCAGCTTTTTTCATTGTTGTTTTTTCCCTGTCCAAGGATGACAATTCTGGCACATATCCATTTTGCCTACCTATTGTCAACAGTATGGTCAGATCCAGAACTACCTTGATAGAGTGGATAGAGTTATCTTCAAAATGAGAAAGTGCTTGGTTCAAATTGTGCTTCTGATATATTTATTGTTGTTCAGTTGTATCCAGCTCTTCATGACTCCATTTGGGGTTTTCTTGGCAAAGATATTGGAGTGGTTTGTCATTTCTTTCTCCAGCTAATTTTACAGATAAGGAAACTAAGGCAAACATGGTTAAGTGACTTCTTTAGGGTCACAAAGCTATTAAGTTTTTGAGTTCAGATTTGAACTCAGGTCTTCCTGAATACAGGCCCTGCTCTCTATCCACTGTTCCACCTAGGTGGAACCCTGGGAAATACATTTGAAATCTCATCATCATGGTGAGTGACTTAGCTTTGGATTCTCAATACCTTCTTAATTATCTCAGCTTCCTTTCCCCTTGTAAGGATTGGAATGATGCCACCTACTGGAGACTTGCTGTGGGAAAGCTCCACCATGAGGAAAATGCCTCAGAGGCATTGTGGCTTTTCCTTGGCGTCAGGAAATGACGTTTGCTCCTGGGTGCTGTCTATCAAGGCTACCGGCCAATCAACTTGAGGAGCCTCCTATTTTCTGGGAGGAGAGAGGAAGGAGGAAAGGGAGCCTGCACGGGGAGCTCAGGGGCTTTTTGGGTTCCTGACTGGAGGGTGGTGGCGGCAGAGGACCTCACAGGAAATTTGAGGAAAGATAGGAATACCAGGCTGTTGGAATTCTGTTCTCAATCTTTTTCTTTCTATTTTCCAATAAACCCTTAAAAACCTAAACTTGTTTTATCAGTGATTTTAGTCAGTTTCCCCAAAAACTGGGGGAACAGATTAGAATACACATTTAGAATCTTACATTACACACCCTCTGATTGGAGGGTTGGAGGATGGAACACTAAACTCCTCCCCAAAATTTTCCTTTGAAAAGGCTGGGATATGAACTTTCCAGTCAACTCTCCCCTTTCTATAAGCTTAATTTGGATTCTAGGGAACATCATTCTCCACTTTGCTCCCCATAATGGCATCCTCCCCAATTTTTCAGCTCCTTTTGTGTGATGTTGCTATCCATTAGATTATGTCTTTTTATAGCAGAGACTTTCTTCTTATAACTTGTATTCATAGCCTTATCACAGTGTTTGGCATATGGTAGGTGCTTGGTAACTACTGAATTGAATTCAACAATTTAACCTCTCAGGTAACTTTCTAGGACAATAAGTTCTAGAGAAAGTGACAATATGAATGGATAGAGGGAGCTTCCTTACCTGTTCCCTGCACTAATGTTCAGTCCCTACCTCTGTCCCTAGGCTCATTCCCAAGAAATGCTTCACCATCAATTTATATAGGAGATAACGATGATAACAATGACAGTGATCAATTTAGCATATATAAAGAAATGATGGAGACAGTGCAACACAACATCCCTCCACCTCTGCGCTGCCCTTCTGCAAATGGTGAGTTTCTCCTACAACCTACATTTTAGGGAAGAGCCCAAGCTGGCCAACCCCTGTTCTTTTCCCAGCTGTGGTTCTGACTCTTCAAAATTTGGACCTTTCCACCATGAACCTGTGAGAATACCTTCCCTTCCTCCCCTGCTACTTTTCAGCTCTCTTTCATGTGTTGCCTTTCCCTATTAGAATGTAAACACATTAGTGTTTTACATAATTGCACATGTAGAACCTATATCTAATTGCTTAGCACCTTGGGGAGGGAAACAGGAAGAGAGGGAAGAAAGGACATAATTTGAAACTCAAAGTTCTAAATATGAATTTTTTTTTATTTAGAAAATGAGTCAGACATGACTGAACACTAAGAACAGCAAAAGGAGACCAAATACTTGAGAGATGTCTTTCTAAGACTTTCTCTCCTTTTCAACTTCTCTATTAATGCAAAGTCTTTATATTTGCTGGTATCTATAACCCCAACTCCTAGCATAGTGCCTGGCATGGCAGCAGAGTCCAAAATCTGAAGAGTCAGGAGCACCACTGGGAAAGAAGCTGAGGTTGGCCAACCTGGGCTCTTCCCTGAAGTGTCAACCCCCAAAGAAACTCACCAATGGGAAAAAGGGACTACAGGAAGGATGTGTTTGCAGTACTGTTCCTCTCATTTCTTTTTGTATTGTAAATGGGTCATCATTATCGTTGTCTCATGTAACTGATGTTGAAATAATTAATATAAGCTCATTGACTAACATCACTTCAGACCATAAAATCCACACCTACAAAATACCTAACAAAATAGGACTTGGTGGCCAGAATTATACATTTGTGAACTCACTTTTTTTTTTCTTATACTGACAGATGGATGGATGATAAATCCTCTCAGATACAGACCTCAAAATAAAAATAGAGAACTTAAACAATAAACCATATTGGAACCAGACCATTATCACAGACCAAATAATTGCCAACAATTGCTCAGACATAACACTGATTTGTAAAAATAACATTTGTAATGTATCTCACTATCCCAAATACTCATAATCTTCCAGCTACGTAAAATGAAAAGTATTCAAATTATAGAGACCTGGCTGAATAGAGCCAAATTGTGTGGGAACAGAATGAAATACATATGTATAACCCTTGATGTCCTGTCAGAAATTGGGGTTGTGCCAAGGATGCTTTTAGAAGCCCAAAGAGGAGGAGCTTACATCCTAATACTTTTATTCAACTATAAAAAGCATTCGTGTTATGCAACACACAATAGTCCATAGAACATCAAATATAACACAATAATAACAGGATAGATACTTATTTCAGGTCAATTTCTATCTGAGCTGCATTGAAAAGGATGATTGGGGGCAGCTAGGTGGCACAGTGGATAGAGCACCGGCCCTGGAGTCAGGAGTACCTGAGTTCAAATCTGGCCTCAGACACTTAACACATACTAGCTGTGTAACCCTGGGCAAGTTACTTAATCCCAATTGCCTCACTAAAAAAAAAAATTTAAAAAGGATGATTATGATTAGATAACAATCAATGGGAATAATTTGATGATGATGACAAATCAAACTTATATGAGAAGAAAATATTTAAAGCATTTAATGACTACATAATACTAGTGTTAAACATTTTAGAACTGTAAAATGTACACTGACCAGTTGGGAAAGCAACCCAACCAAAACCTCATCCAATATCAATGAAACAAAGGGTCAAAAGCCCTAAGGTAAGTATAAGAAAATGAAGACTTTCCCATTAAAATACATGATTGGGGGCAGCTAGATGGTACAGTGGATAAAGCACCACCCTTGGATTCAGGAGGATCTGAAAAATGCTGGCATTAAAGGGGAATTGTAAAAGGTTTCCTGTAAATGATGGGATTTTATCTGGTACTTGAGGGGAATCCAGTAGACAAAGATAAAGAGGAATAGAATTCCAGGCATGGGGAAAGCCAGTGAAAATTCCCAGAGTCTGGAGATAGAGTGTCTTGTTTAAGGAACAGCCAGGAGACCAATGTCATTGGGTCACAGTACTTTAGGGAGTCTAAGATTAAAGAATACTAGAAAAGTGGGAGAAAGCAAGGTTATAAAGGTCTTTAAAAGCCAACTAGATAATTATATATTTTATCCCAGAGGTGACAGTGAGCCACAGGAAAGATGATGGTGCTCTTGACAATAATTGCAAAGTAAGGGGTAGGGAGGAGAGATTGAATTTTGTAGTGAACATTTCCCACCCAGCTCCTCTCTGGAACTTCATGGTCTCTAAATCCTGGAAAAATCACATCTACTCTGAAACACACCTCCTCAGGTACTCCTTGCCGCTGGGGCCCTTCCCTGCCTCTGATTCTAGAGGACAAAGGGTTAGGATTGGAAAGCACCTTCCAGATCCTCCTGTTAAGGAGGGTGCCTAAGGCAGTCATCTCATAATGTCCCACCTGGCTGTCTATTCTCTCTCCCCCAACCCCTTTCAGCTTTTTTTACTTTTTGTGAGGCAGTTGGGGTTAAGTGACTTGCCCAGGGTCATACAGCTCATAAGTGTCAAGTGTCTGAGGCTGGATGTCTGGATTTGAACTCGAGTCCTCCTGAATCCAGGGCCAGTGCTTGATCCACTGAGCCACCTAGCTGCCCCCTCAGCTTCTTTTTATGTGATGTCTCCCCCTGTTAGATTGTGAGCTCCATGCTTCACATACTACCCACTCTTCTCCTAAATAACCAGAGCCTACCTGGGCACATACCTATCTCATCCTCAATTCAACCTCTTGGTCTGAGAAGGAGTGACAGTTTACTGTCCTATAAGCCTACTCACAATTCTTTTGACCTTTCCAAGCAAAATTCTCTTGCCTGGCCTTACCACTGTCTTCCCATTAGAATGGTAATTTCCTTGAGGACAGAGATGGTATCTCTATAGTATTTGCACTGGTACATACATTTGACTGGTACATACGTTGCAGGCATGTAAATCTATCTTCTGTCATTTATTCATTCAGGTCATTGGTCTGTACTCTTTGAACTTCTCCCTCAGCCCTAGGAACCTCATTTTCCTGCAAAATCACTTCATAGCTCATCAATACGTTTTGTTCCTGGTGCCCTTCGTGACCTGCCTCCATGGCTCCAACTCTTTCCCTCTATAGCATATGTTTCTTATAACTATCAAAATACTTTTTCTAATCCACAGGGCTGTCACTCTCCTAAATTCAATGGCTACCTATTACTATGCTATCAATTATAAACCTTTTAGCCTGGCATTGAAGGGTCTTCACAATCTCATTCCAACCCACCCTTCCAGACATTCACAGTGGCATCCTTTATATACTCAATATAACTTAGGTTATGTGCTACCAATTCTATAGGGTATTCCAGGCATTATTGTTCTCCTCTTCCTCAAATTTTCCTAGAATATTATGTTTGGACCTCTTCTTTAACACGAAGAAAGACTGCCTTATTTCTCATCCATCATATTAACCATCTATATACTACATTCTCACAGAATATTGAGACCATGTCATTTTTTAAAATCTTAGTATCATCTGAAGCTAGTATGATCTATTGCAAATAATATCATAATTTAAAAAAAAACTTGGAGTTGGTGAAGTTCTCAGAACCTGTTCTGTCTAACACATCTCTACTTTTTTTTTTCTTTTTGGTGAGGCAATTGGGGTTAAGTGACTTGCCCAGGGTCACCCAGCTAGTAAGTGTCAAGTGTCTGAGGCCAGATTTGAACTCAGGTCCTCCTGAATCCAGGGCCAGTGCTCTATCCACTGCACCATCTAGTGGCCCCCAACACATATCTAACAAAGGATTCCCTTCCTCCCCATGCCTAATGAGTGGCTATCTAACATATACTTAAAGATAGCAGTGAGGGTTTTTTGTTTTATCAAGACTGAAACTTGGTTCACTACAATTAATATCCACTTCTCTTAATTCAGTCCTCTTGGGCCAACTGGAACAAATCTAATCATGATATAATCTCAAGGCTTTTCACCATTGTGGACACCTACCTATAGACAATCTCCAGTTTACTGATATTCTCCTTAAAATATGGTACCCAAAGCTAAGCATAATATTGCAAATGTGGACTGATCAGGGCAGAGTACAGTAATAGTATAATTTCCCTCTTTTTAGACTCTGTTCTCTTAATGCAGCCCAAGATTACTTTAAGTTTTTTTTCTTTGCTTCTATGTTACACTATTGAATAAAACTAAGCTTGTAATTCACCAAAAATTAAAATTAAACACATTTTAGATGAACTGATACACAGCCATAGCACCCCCATTTTGTAGGTTTACCATTAATTTTTTGGTCCTTAGTGTAAAACATTACAATTATCCCCATTAAATCCATGTCATCAAAATGACCCAATGTTCTAACTGGTGAGGACTTTTTGCCTTTCTTACTTTGTCATTCAACATGCTAGTTATCCTTCTCAGTTGTGTACATCAGCCATTTGAATGAGCAAGCCATCTATCCTTTTTCCAAATTGCTGATAAAAAGGTTAAACATAATAGGGCATAGATTTCTGGGGGTACTCCATTAGTGTCCTTCCAAAGTGGCACTGACCTATTAATTGGTCACTCATCCAGTTCTATATAATAAAATATTATTTGGGCCATATTTTTCCATCTTAGGGCAAAAGAGACATTTAAGTCAATGTAATTCAACAAATATTTATTAAGCTAATAATTTGATAAAGTATTTTTGCTATGTTTATGGCCTCTATCACATTCTACTTTATCTCCTCTTCCCCCATGGGCATGAAACTCCATGAAGGAATAGAATGTCTTCTTTTTTTTATCTTTGTAGTTCCATCACAATGTCTAGTGTACACATTCATAAGCCTACCTGTCTAAAATGGTATTGTTAAATTTCCCCAAAAAAAAACCATTTCTCTTTGAAATTTCCCTTTTATGGTTGAGGGTACCATCATCCTTCCAGTCACCCGGGTTCTCAAATTTAAGTTATTTTTCACTCATCCCTCCCCTTCCCCCTCATAACCAAATGATTGCAAAATCATGTCAATTCAACCCTCTCATCATTTCTCACAGTTTCTCCATTCAAAAAACTTCCATAGTAGCCCAATATCTCATTACTTCTCACCTAGACTATTGCAATAGTTTCCTAATTGTTGTCTCTATTTCCAATCTCGCTTCTTCCCAATCTATCCTTCCATACAGCTGTTAAATGTATATCCATAAAACATATAATATCATATCATTCCTCTACACACACACGCACACACACACAAATCTTAGTAGGTTCTTATTGCTTTTAGTATATAATACAAAACCCTTCGCTTCATATCTAAAGCCTTCCATAAGCTGGCTCTCACCTAGCTTTCCTGTCTTATTTCATATTATTCCCTTTCACATACTCCCTGGCTCTGATAAGTAAAGTTTTGACACCTCTTGTCAGACCCCAGCTCTCTAGCCATTTACTAGTTGTCTCCTCATGATGCCCCCATTTGGGTCACACTTCCCCTTTCCACCACTCCTCTATTTCTTGTGTTCCCCCATTATAATGTAGACACTATGAAGGCAGGGACTGTCCTGCTTACCTATATTTATAAACCTGGTATTTATATTTGTATCCCTGTACTTGGTGACTGACACATAGTAAGTATTTAATAAATGTTCTATCCATCTCACCTTAATCAAACATTCTGTTCATCATGGATGACATTCCATTTCCAACCTCCTTCGATGCCTTTGAATAATAGTCTGCCATGTCTGGGCCTTGGCATGAGTGCCTGCATGCCCGCAGTTCCCTGCCATCCCTTTTCCAGCTTCCAGGGCAGTGAGGCTGCCATGGCTACAATGGCTACTTCAGTCTCTGCATGGAAGAGGCTGCTGAAGGAGGAAAACATGACCAAAGTGGAATTGGAGACCAGTGAAGAGGTGGATGTGACACCCATCTTCAACACAAGGGGTTTGTGGGAGGACCTGTTGCGAGGCATCTACACCTATGGTTTTGAGAAACTACCATCTATCCAACAGCATGCTATCAAGCAAATTATTAAAGGAAGAGATGGCATTGCAAAGTTACACAGCTAGTAACTGTCAAGAGTCTAAAGCTGGATTTGAACTCAGGTCCTCCTGAATCCAAGGCCAGTGCTTTATCCACTGCACCACCTAGCTGCCCCAGAAGATAATACTTCTAATATATAAAAACTTTTTCAGTATTAGGGCAGCTGAAAGGAATACACTTAGACAGAGGACACAGGACTGAACTGAATATGAAGGGATGACATCTCTAAAGTATTTATTTTGTGTTTATCCTTCCTTTTTGTGGGATAGACAGGGGTAAGAGAGATGGACTGGGGCAAATAGCTCACATAAAAGTAACAAGAAAAAGCTTATGCACTGGAGGGGAAGATGGGGAAGGGGCAAGGGAGTGAGTGAACATTACTCACATCAGA
The DNA here is from genome assembly GCF_019393635.1 of Dromiciops gliroides. NCBI lineage: Eukaryota > Metazoa > Chordata > Mammalia > Microbiotheria > Microbiotheriidae > Dromiciops > Dromiciops gliroides. The sequence goes on along the minus strand of NC_057866.1, from coordinate 82,351,076 downwards.
AATGGCTTAAAGAAGGAATAACTTACACACTGTGTGATGGACAATGGTGATAGACTTGGCTCTTTTTAGCAATGCAATGGTCCAAAACAATTTCAAAGAACCTCATGCTAGAAAATGTTATCAACATTCAGTAAAACACAAACTGTGGTTTATGAATGCAGATTGAACCATACTGTTTCTACTTTGGGGCTGTTTTTTTTTCTTCTTTTTTGAGGTTTTTTTCTTTGTGCTCTGATTCTTCTTTCACAATATGACTAATGCAGAAATATGTTTAATGTGATTGCACATATATAACCTATATTAGATTGCTTTCTGTATTGGGGCAGAGGGATGGAAGGGAAGGTGGAAGAAAAATTTGAAACTAAAAATCCTAAGAAAACAAATGTTAAAAAATATCCTTATATGTAACTGGAAAATAATAAAATACTGAACTGTTAAAAAGAAAGAGTATATGTAGGGTAATCTAGATAAATCACAGTGGATAAAGCACTGGCCCTGAATTTAGGAGGACCTGAGTTCAAATTCTGCCTCAGACACTTGACACTTACTAGCTGGGTGACCATGGGCAAGTCACTTAACCCTCACTACAGTATATGTAGACAGAGGATTTGGTCATAAGGTGCCACTGATGATACAAAACCATAGAAAATAAAATAAAGGTCTAAAAAGAAATTGCATGGAAGAAGTAGGAGGGGAGAAACTGAATGGGATGAACACACACATACACAAAGAGGCATAAAAATTATCTTACTCTCATTAATGTTGGCAAAAAGAGGGAACAACAAATATATTCAGTTTAATATCTTACTCTATAAGGAAGTTCAAATAGGGATGCTGGTAATAGAAGGGTGAAGGGGGACTGATAAAAGGGAGGGGATATTGGGGAAGGTATTAATCATAAGTAAAACAATTGTGGGAAAGGAGAGGGAGGGGTAAAAGTGGGAAGGATAAACAGGTGAAAATAGCATAGAGAGAAATATACAGTCATCATAACTATAAATGTGAACACATTTAAAGCAAACACAGCAGGGTAAATGTAAAGAGTTGGAACAAAATCTATTACGCTTCAGCTGAATCAAAGAAAGCAAGGTTAGCAATTATGATTTCAAAGCAAAAGCAAAAAATAAATCTAATTAAATGAGATAAAGAAGGAAACTATATTTTGCTGAAAGATACCATGGACAATGAAGTCATATCAATGCTTAACAAGAAGAAGTTAACAAGGAGAAGTTGAATGAGTTGAAAAATCTCCAGGACCAGGTGGAATCGCAAGTGAATTCTACCAAACTTTTGAAGAACAATTAATCTCAATACTATATGAATTGTTAGAAAAATAAGTGCTTGATAAAAGCCTGGAAAGACATGTATGAAATGATGTATTGGAAGTGAGCAGAACCAAGAGAACACTATACACAGAGACAGCAATATTGTTTGTTGAAAAACTGTGAATGACTTGACTATTCTCAACAATACAATGATGATACAAGACAATCAAAGATAAAAAATATTGATGAAATGTACTATCCTCCTATAAAGAAAGAACTGATATTGAGGGAACAAATTGAAGCACGCTGTTTTTCACATTCTTTCATTAACTGACAAATATGGTGATGTTTTGCATGATCATATATATATGGCCTGTATTGGATTTTTTGCCACCTCAGGGAGAGGGGAGGGGAGGGAGAAAGAGAGGGATAGAGATTGAAACAGGAAAAAAAATGTTTAATCTGGAAAGGTTGTGGAGGGGTAGACTGGAAAGAGTAATTGAGGTATATATGTATTTATATGCATACACATAAATATATATGTTCTTCATTGATGAGTTATTTAGGTCTCATTTATATAGTAATATAATTAAACAAATTTGTCATATAAATTATTTATATAAATGGATATGTATATGTTATTTATAAAAGGTATTTAAGGATTTAAAATACTAAGTTAGGGGCAGCTAGGTGGCGCAGTGGATAGAGCACCAGCCCTGGAGTCAGGAGGACCTGAGTTAAAATCCAGCCCCAGACACTTAACACTTACTAGATGTGTGACCCTGGGCAAGTCACTTAACCCCAACTGCCTCACCAAAAAAAAAAAAAAATTTAAATTAAATACTAAGTTATATGTATTAGAATATATCTAGGTATATCTAAATGTAACAGTGTAGAAAATTTACATTATATATGTCATCTATGTTTATAAGTATATATTATATCTATGTTGGATATGTATATATCATATAATTATATATCACAAATAAAATAAAAAATTAAAAAGAAAAAAACCAAAAATAATGTTTAAACTTCCCTCTTTTAGACAGGAAGCATTAGCTCTCCATTTGTTTTTGCATGTTCTGTGGCATAAGGGTGGGTAACTGATGTTGCCCTGTTTCAGTCAGTGTAAAATAAGCAGCATATGTAAAATTTCACAAAGCTCATACATTTCTAAAATGTTTACAACTAAATATGCAATAGTTGATTACAAAAATAGTTCAGTACACAATGTTTCCTGGGTGGTTGTCAAATTGATGTTGCTGTTTAGGAAATAGGAACTGGACAGGTAATCTCATTGGTGTTGGGTACTACAGAGTGAGGAAATTCCTCCTACTAATGTGGGCTGGCAACTCTTTGTGACTTATAGCCTATGTTGCCTAGAGCACTGAAATTTCAAGTGATTTTTCCAGGGGCAGGACTGTGTAGGAGTAGACTTCAACAAAAAACTTCCTTCACTTCCTGTTGTGTTGCTATTAAAAATAAAATATACTCAGTCTACTTATATATTCTATGTAGCATAACAAGGAGTAGAACATTAATACAGTTGTTGAATGAATATTAGTGAGTAGATTACTATTATAATTGACCACTAAATATGTCATACTGAATTATTTACTAATCTATATATTATATTATGTATTATATTTTCTAAATTATATTACTACATTATATTGTTTACCAAGATATATATTATATTTAATATACATTATAAAATACATTTAAATATATATTGATGTACCTGTCACATTTTAATATTGTTATATTCTATTCCTCCAATAAGAAAAGTATAAAACCTACCTATCCAATTTAATCCAAGATGCATTTTTTAAGTGTCCATTATCTTCTAGGAGCCAAGGATATAAAGACAAAATGGAAAAAATATATGTACACAGACATATACAAGGTATCCCAAATGTGTATTGTATATATGTATATAATATCTACATGATCTGCCAAATATGTATAACATATACATAAACTATTAAATATGAATATATAACATTCAATCTAATAAAGTTATAAATATATATATTTTAGTGAGGCAATTGGGGTTAAGTGACTTGCCCAGGGTCACACAACTAGTAAAGTATTAAGTGTCTGAGGCCGGATTTGAACTCAGGTACTCCTGACTCCAGGGCCGGTGCTCTATCCACTGCACCACCTAGCTGCCCTGCACATATATATTAATATACATATATATTCATATTTATATATCTCAAGTATATGCTTATATAAATATATACACATATTTACATACAGTTAATAGAACAAGTATGGTATAGCAGATAATCAGCCTTGGAAAAAAGGAAAACCTGAGTTAAACTAATAATATAGATACTGATGTAAATAAAGAAGAAAATGCCAGCAAAGCTTTGAGAATCACTGATCTAGTCCAATTCTTCATTCTACAAATTAGAAAATGAGCCTTATAAGGGGAAATGACTTGGTCAAGGTCACATATCTTGTTAATGTCAAAGGCAGAATATTAATCATGGCATTTGATTGACTTCAAATGTAATGGAGTAGACAGAGATGAAGGAAATGGGATTGGACCCAATGAAATAAGCATTTATTAAGCACCTATTATGTGCCTGCCCCTTTGCTAAATACTTTACAATTATTGTCTCATTCGATCCTCACAAAATACTTTCAGTTAAGTTTTTTTATTATACCCATTTCACAATTCAGGAAACTAAGGCAGGAAGGCAAGGAAGAAAAGATGAAAGAAAAAAGACAGCAAGAGCAAAAGAGAGTGAGAGAAGCATATTGAAAAGATGAGAAAGAAGAAAAGAAAATGTTTACTATTTCAGTTTTCATAAAATAAAAAGGTATTATATTAATAAAGCTTTATTAGCTAAGAAATGAACTATAGTTACAGTCTCTTGTGGGAGAGGGGAACATTTTTAATATTTATGCCCTACCTTTCATAGCATAACCAGTGAGGGGAGGGGGTATGTGTGTGTATGTGTGCATGTGTCTGTAAATGGCCATATATTCTATATAGTACTCTACTATTCTGAAATAATTGTGAGCACTTATTAGCCTGGTATTTTACTGAAAGTATAAAAACACTGGAATTTAAAATATGTTGGCATGTTCCTTTTATCATTTCCATATTACTTCACAGTGTTTTTGTAATATTTGAAAAAGGTTCCAAAATCTGCAATAAGTGTACTTAAAATATAAAGGTTGATATTCTCATTCCCATTTTATATCACATAACGATTATAGCAATATTGCCTTAAAGCATCTTCTAACACATTTCAAAGCACTTCATATATTTCATATATTGTATTTCTCTTTTTTTCCATGCTTACCAATTGGGGAAGGAGAGAAGGAAAGAGAAAATGATGGAAGGAAGGAAGAAGAAAGAAAGGAAGGAAGGAAGGAAGGAAGGAAGGAAGGAAGGAAGGAAGGAAGGAAGGAAGGAAGGAAGGAAGGAAGGAAGGAAGGAAGGAAGGAAGGAAGGAAGGAAGGAAGGAAGGAAGGAAGGAAGGAAGATTTAAATAGCATCAAGCACAGTAGTTTTGGATCCTGAGCAAGTCCCTTAACCTCTCTCTGCCCCCAGTGGCCCCTCATCTGTAAAATGGAGATATTAATAGCACTTATCTCCTAGGATTATTTGGAGGACTAAATGAGATTATATTTATAGTGCTTAGCACAATTACTGGCACAGCTTAAAAAATGGTTGGCTTCCTTCCCTTATTTCTTTCTTTCCTTCCTTCCCTCTTTTCTTCCTTCCTTCTTCCTACACACATTGATTAAAATTTTACTTTGTCTAGAAACTATTGCATAGCTCCTTTTCTGAAGCTTCACTGAGTTGTGCTGGGTACAAAGTAGATGAAATTGACAGGCCTTGGCAACAGTTTACAAATGAGAAGTGAGAGTTAGTGAGGAATCTAGGATGACTCTTAGATTGTGAGCCTGAGGGACTGGGAGGATGATGTTGCACTCAGAATCATAAAATACTTTTTAATTCAGTTACCATAATAAAGACCACTGAATTCAATGTCTATAGACCCGAGTTATAGTCCTGGCTCTTCAATTTACTGTGGGACCTTGAACAAATCACTTTCCCTCACCATGCTTTAGACTAGATAATCTCTATGTTGTGATATGTTTTTTTTTTCTAGAATTATCATTCAATGAATAGAAATTAGTTAAATTATTCTCAATCCTCTTGATCCCACCCTCTAACTGTAGGTGTCCCTCAGGGATCTTTCATGGGACCTCTTCTCTTCTCCCTCTATACTGTTTCACTTGGTGATTTAATTACCATCCCATGGATTTAATTATCATTTGTCTGCTGATGATTCTCAAGTAAGTCAACCTTTCCTTCCCCAGTCTCTCTGATGACCCCCAAACTCAAATCTCAAACTGGATCTTAAACACAATATGTCCAAAAGAGAACCTATTATCTTTCCCCCAAATCCACCCCCACCACCTTCTATATTATTATAGAGGGCAATACCACACTCCCAATCTCTCAGTCTCACAATCCAGGATTCATTCTAGAGTCCTCACTATCTCTTATCCCCTCTGCATATCCAAGCTGCAGTCAAGGTCTGTCAGTTTCACCATTACAACATTTCTAAAATATACCCCATTTCTTTCCTCTGACAAGCCTACCCCTCTATTGCAGGCCTATGTCCCCTCATGCCTTGATTATTAGAATAGTGTGCTGGTGGGTTCAGTCTGCCTTAAGTCTCTCCCTACTTCAAACCATCCTCCATTTAGCCACTAAAGTAATTTTCCTAAAACGCAGGTCTCATCATGTCACCTCACTCCTCAATAAACTGTATTGGCTTTCCAATTGTCTCCAGGAGAAAAAACAAAATGTTGTTTGCCATTCAAAGTTCTCCAGGATGTAACCCCTTCTTACTTTTCCAGTCTTCTCACACCTTTCTTCCCATCTTATACTCTTCTATCCAGTGACACTGACCCCCTGCCTGTTCTACAAATAAAACACCCCACTCTCAGCTCCCAACATTCTCTCTGGCTGGCTGTCCTTCATGCCTAGACCACTCTCCCTTCTCCGTTCAGACTGGCTTCCTTTAAGTCCCAATTAAAATCCCACTTTCTACAGGAAGCCTTCCCCAACCCCTCTTAATTCCAGCGCCTTCCCTCTGTTAAATTTCCAATTTATCCTGTAAAGATCTCACCTTGTATATTTTAATTTGCATGTGTCTCCCCCATTAAATCATGAGCACTTTAAAGGAAGAAACTGTCTTTTGCCTCTTTTGTATCCCCAGAGCTTAGCACACTGCCTGGCACATAATAGGCACCCAATAAATGTTTATTGATTGATTAATGTCATAGCTTTAAGATTTTATTCAAGAGTATAAGGGAAAAACAGAAGTTATTGATCCAAAAGGCTTTAATCATAAATCAAGAGTTACAAGGCACCTTTGAGGTCTTCCTCCTCATTTTACAGGTTAGGAAACTGAGGCCAGGGAGGTTAAGTAACTTGTCTGAGGTCAAATGAGCACCTAAGTAGCAGAGCTGGTATTCAAAGCTAGATTCCATAGTTGCTACAGAATATTGTGGTGTACAGAATGGCAGCTGGCCCAACAACAGGCAACACCACCCTTCACGACAGCCATCCACTTAAAAAGTGCCTTCGTTTTGTTTGCTCCATTTGTAACATCACTAACCATAAGGTTCAGAAAAGTAACATGCCTCTTGTCTGGGGACCACTGGGACTAGATCAAGTGTTTCCTGTCAAAGTTGGGTATCAACAGCCTTCTGAGGGCTCTCAGTGACCCTTATAACCTGTGTGAAAGTGGACGAGCAGCCAGATGGCTCTGTCCTTACACATTCCATAGGTTTGTTTTCCTAATGTGGAAGATAGTCAATATCATCCTCTTTCCTCTACTTTTGAAGAAGAAAAACGTCAAAAGAAAAAAAACTATGACCGAATTCAAATGAACTGTAGGAATAAATGAGGTGTTTTTTTTTTCATACAAACCCATATGCAAAATTTTAACTACGTAACACTTTATATGTTCTTTCTAATGTTCATTTCCACCTAGGTGCTGAATGTTGAAGAACCCAATTCCAAAGATTAAGGCAGGTCAAAGTTCACATGTTATGGGTACATAAACAGATTATCCTGTTTCCTGAGATGTCCCTTATATCACAGCTGCCTTTTCTGTGAGAAAGTCATGAATCCAGTTGTTTCTTTCCTTTTCCTTTTGATCCTGTCCCTTGTAAACAAGCAATGTTGATGGGAAAAGACAATATTCTGGGAGAAATCTTGAAGTACAGTTGAATACACAGGACACAACAAACTACAACATAAGGCTTGGTGATGTAGTAATATGGAATATTATTAGTAATAATAAAACTCTACAGTAATATGAAAAGTAAATATACCAGGCTGAGATCAGTTCAACTCACAGAAACATACCAGCTAATTTCCATATGCCCAGCATTATGCTAGATAATATATAAGGAAAATTTAGTTGCATGGTCTTATTAGCACAGAGTTCATAGTCTTACAAGCAACATAATAGACATGATAGAGTCATAACTAACATAAGCAATATTGAAAAGTGATTAATAAGGAGACAGAAGGTTATGGGAGGTTGTAGAAGTAATATACTAGAAAGAAGACACCTTTACAACATAATTTCATCTGTTCAGAAAATGGAGATTATGAATTAATTCACAATGTCCCACGGCCACTAAAAAGAGACAAAGAGAACTTCTGGTCTGACAACATCCCAAAAAGTATCACCCATGCTCTCCAGTGCACCCCCTTTATACTATTTTGCAACAAACTGAGGCAAAGTCAACTGAGTTAATTAGCTACGGAAAATAGTGTGAACTGTGAATTACAATTAAAAGTTTAGTGGTTGACTTTCAAGGCCAAATTTGATCCATTATGTTAAAAAAAGGAAGGTGGGGATAGTGGAAAGATCATTAAGATGGGGATTAGAATGTTTCTATTTAACTTCTGGCTCTGTCACTATCTGGTGATCCTGGGCAAATCCTTTAAATTCTCTCTGCCATAGCAGGGAGAGAGGAGAGGAAGGATATTAAGAATGAAAAAATAAATTGAATAAAAATTTGTTAAGTTATTACAATAGTCTGGGGAAACAAATATAAAAAATTAAAAGTCCCTAATCACAAGGAACTTACATTCTAATAGGGAGAGAATATATATTTTAGGAGAATGGTAGCAAGGGAAGGATGAAACCCCAAGCATGCTAAGGACAGAATACAATACTCAAATAATGTACCCTTTTCCAGGATTAATGTGGTTATTGATTTGATGAGCATTCCCAGAGAAAGGGATGTAAAGTCAGAAGGAGGGGGAGTGCCTTGCATAGTGGCCCTAGATAGCCCAGCCATGTGGCTGGGCCAGCTAGATAGAAGTCTTCATCAATCAGCATGACCCCAGACAGAAGCTAGAGATCTAGTTGGGAATAAGCAGTTCAGAATGCAGGAGTGGGATAGCAAGAAGAAGTCCCCATTCATATCAGAACACAGGGTACACTAACATGGAAATGGACTTCATGAAGGATATGACATTTGAGTTGAGCCTTGAAAAAATGCAGAGCTTCAAGATGTAGAAGTGTAGAAAAAGTGCATGCCAGGCATAGGTCCTCTGTTCTGACATACCCTTGGGGAGCAAGGATCAATCGGAATAACTAGCCCATACTCTAATCACAGAACTTTTGATTCCAATCATGGGGTGCCAATAGCCTATACATGGGGGCAGTTAAGGATGATATTGGGAAATAGTCAATAAGTATCCACTGCCTTTCTCCCACATATTCCATGCTGTTGGAAGCTGAAGTATGTTATCCTTGGGTGAAAAACAAAATACCTAGTAGTTAGAGAACTGAATTGCAAGTCAGGGAACTTGAGTCAGAATATTATCTCTGCTACTAATCACATGATCTTGCACTAATCATCAACAAGCATTTATTATGCACCTAATATTTGCCAGGCATTGTAGAAGGTGCTAGGGAATAAAAAGAATAAAACAATTCTTATTCACAATGGAGGAGACAAGTATATATGTGAGTATAGACATATAGACAGCATAAATGGAAAGTAAAAAAAACACAAATAAAAAGTAGTTCAATACAAAGTAGTTTGAGTAAGAAAGCAGTAGTATTTCATAGGGAAGAAGAAAGGAAGGAAGGAAGGAAAGAGGGAGGGAGGGAGAAAGGAAGAGAGGTAGAAACAGAGTTAGAGGTCAGGATTGAAAGGATGTAGAAATAGAAAGGAAATTTTATATCATTTCAATTTTTCAGAAAATAAAGAAATATGATTAATAAATCTATATTAGCTAAAATGGATTACATTTAAAACCTCTTATGGCAGGAGACATGCTTTTAATATATATTTCCCCTCCTTTCTTAACATAACCAATGAGGGAGGTATGTTTAAAATGACGTACATTCTATACAGTACTCTACTGTTCAGAAATAATTGTGAATATGTATTAATATGCATTTTAGTGAAAGTATAAAAATGAAGGGATTTAAAATATGTTGGCACATTCTTTTCATCATTCCCATATTACCTCACAAAGCTTTAAATATTTTGCTAAATGCTCCAGGATCTGCAACAAGTATACAAACAATATAATTTAAACAATAAACATATTAAAATGTGAAAACAAAACACTTTTAAGGGGGAAGAGGACAAGGAGGAGGAGGAGAGGCAAGAAAAGGAGAAAGAGCAGAAGGAAGAAGAGCAAGAGTGAGAGGAAGGGGAGAAATAAAAGAAGGAGAAGGAGGAAGAGGAAGAGGAAAAAGAGAAGAAATCTGCATTTGTATAGTGCTTTCCAATAAATCTGGATTTCCCACCAGCACCCCAAACCTATTCAAAATTAATGTTATTGGCTGCTCTCTATTCTAAATTCCCTGTTTCTATCTGTGTCATCACCATTTAACAGGTTCCCAAGCACAAAATCTGAGATTTTCCCTGACTCTTCTTTCTTTCTCATCTTTCACATCCATCCAACCACCAGATCCTATGTGTTACACCTTTGCAATATCTCTTTCCACAGCTAAACCTTCAGTGTAGGTCACCGTGACTCCCTGCCTACATTTTTACAATAGTCTCCTAACAGTACAGCCTATTCTTTCTTCTCCCAATCCATACTTTACTCTGCTGCTAGATTACACATACATATGTACATATGTGTAAGGATAGATAGATGATAGTCATTAATTCATTATATATATATAATATGCATATAAAAGATACATATACATATGTGTATATATGCATTCCTATAACTATCCTCTAAATTAATGTTTGGTAGTTTCTTATTATCCACTGAATAAAATTCAATTTCTCCCTCATATCTTTCCACAGTTTAGCACTATTCATTTTTTTTAGTCTTTTCTCATATTTTTCATCTCCATGCACTCTATACCTAAGATAATTCTTTGTTGCTTCCCTCAACTCCCATAATGACATTTATTCTAATCCCATGCCTTTGGGCACATAATTCCCTGGTCCAAGAATCCCAGCTGATGAATTATTGTCCATCCTTTAAAGCCCACAATCATCCAGATGCAACCTTTCCCAATGGGCCTGAGTCAGTCAATGACATTTTCCCCTAGATCTCTTTGTTATGCACCTCACTAACACAATTAAAATATTATGTTGTACATTATGCATTTCTGTGTTCATGTCATGTCCCCTATGGGTCTGTAAGCTTCATGAGGTCAGGAATCCTTTCTTATCAAAACCTTTTATCTCCCCTTATACATAGGACAGTGTTATGCACAATAAATTTGTAATAAAAATTTATTGAAAGGATGAAATTTTAAAAGGCCTTGTATCTTTTAATATAAGGCAGAATAAGATATAAGTCTAAGACATAAGACATTACAACATAAGCAAAACAATAAACAGTAACAAATATTTCATGATACTCCACTTTCAGGACATTCAGCCAACTCCATTTGTCATTGGACAATTGAGTCCTTCTCAATAAGCAACTTGAATGCTCTATTATTCCACAGCCAGTCAAATAAGGATTTTTAATAGTTGTACTATTTACATTATTAAAAGTTTGATACAATGAAAAGAATAAAGATACCCGAATCTCAGTTATGGCACTGTTACTAACTTGTGAGCCCTCAGATAAGGCATTTCATCTTATAGGGCCTGTTTCATCTTCTGTAAATTGGAGCTCAAGGGATTGGATGAGACAATCAGTGTAACATAGTGGAGAAAGTGATGAATTTAGAGTTAAAAGACTTCAGTCTGAACCCAGGCTCTGTCACTTAACTGCCTATGTGACTTTGAACAAATCATTTCACCTCTCTGGGATTCTTTCCTTATAAGCAAAATAATGGAGTTAGACTACATGACCTATAAAGTCCCTATGAGATCTAGATCATGCTCCTATAATCTCAAAGGTATTTTCCAACTCTGCCATTCTGTCACTGACATTCTGTTACTCTTTTAGGAATGCCACACAATTATTAGTAATAACAATTATTAATCTATAGATTGTTTTCTGCTTCCTGGATTACTGCTCTAATCTTTAAAACTGATTGCCTGATTAGCTTAATTCATCCTTATCATAAAGCTGAAAGTCATGTATGCTGCAGGTGTCTTTCTTTCAAAAGAATAAATTCAGAGAAAAATGATTCCAAACCTAGGACTCTCAGGTTAATGGAATCTCCCAAGTTGTGCATCATCCTTTGAGGGCCCTCCTTCATTGTGTTTCATCTTTATTCTCAATCTTAGACTGCATACTGGCCTGGAATTTTAAAGGTTTCTTTCACACATGGACAAGGAAATGGAATGACACATTACATAAATATTGTCTCACATTTAAGTGAGCATTTGGAGACAGTTGGTCCAGTCTGATGGGAGACTACTTATAAACAATATAAGTGAGATCTGTGCCTAGAATTCAGCTTCCCAGGTGATTAGTACAAGTCACTGATTTTATTCCATTCAGCTTCTACAATAAAACATTTACACAACAAAGCATAAAACCACCCCTGAGCTAGATTCTCCTGAATTCCCTTCCAGCCAGTGATTTGAGGTAGGTAAATTGCTTCATCTCTCAGGGAAACAGGTAGTTCATATGAACTTTAAGCTCCTTTCCAGTTCTAATAAACTGATTTTTCTGATTTCTGTTGCAACAGGCCTTAGAGCTCATCTAATTAAAGTGCCTTATTTTATAGATTAAGAAACTGAGGATCAGAGAGGTAAATGATCTTCCCAAAGTCACAGAAATAGTGAAAGTGACAAGCCTAGGATGTGAGTCTTTTGATTACCAGGTGTCAAACAATATAAGGCCAGTAATCCTATCACAACTGTCCATATAATATCTTTAGTTGAATTGATGCTGTACTGATAAAAGATAACAAGAAATTTAAATATAGCACATTACCTTTAAGAGGTACATTTCTCAATATGTTTTTTTTTTATTTAGAGACACAGTAATTTCAGTTTTGATGATCAAACTACAGAAAGCATGAGCTCTTTTCAGAACAGCTATAAAATTTTGAAATGGACCCATCCTGCAGATAGTCTATAAGGTTTGCTGAATAAAACATAACAAAAAGTTTTCGGTTGATTACCTTCTCTCTAAAATGAAGGGGCTGGACCACATAGACTTAAATTTCTTGGCACTGTTAAAGTAGTTCACATCAGAAACCAATATGGTATTAGGAATAGAATATTAAGAAGATGTATTGTCTATCTGTTTTTGCCACTAAACCCTAAAGCTTACCTTCAGAGCCCTCTTCTCCCTTGAAGTTTGATGTATGTTGTCTTCAATGTTTGTTCAATGTATGTTTTATTAAATTATTAAAGCTGGGCCTTAATAAGTTAGCTTTGGCCTTATCTTGTTTGCCTCTTCTTCAAAACCTCCACAACATTCCCTGGACATGACCAGACCCAGGATAACCCCTAACCCTTTCCTAGTCCCTTTATGTGCTCTCCTTGAAGTCAGAGACTTTATTGTTTGCTTTTATTTGTATCATCAGTGCTTAGCAAAGTGTCAGACCCTAGGAATGCTTAACAAAGCTCTATCTACATATCACTTAGAAGGGACCTTGAGATCAGGGATTGTCTTGCTTTTCTATTTAGATCCCAAAGGCATTGCACAGAGTAAGCATTCAATTAGTGTTTGGTTGGTTGTTGTTTTTTTCCCCTATTCATTCAAGGATTTATTCATTCTGTTGCCTCTAGCTCTGATATTCTATGTTCTGTAGAATATTCTAAGTTCTTTCCTAGCTGTCACATTGTGTTCTAATGTTTATTCTAGAGTTAACATAGCGCATTTTCTATTCTAAACACCCTTCCAATTCTGATACTCTACATGGTTAACATGTAGTCTAAGATTCCTTCCAACTTGAAAATGCTTGTGTTCTCTTTATTCAGACAATGGAAGTATGTGCATGGCCTCAAGCTGTCAGCAATGCTTGGAACTGACCACTAGAGGGAAATATTGCTCTTTTCACCAAGTACTACCTTCCCAGGTAGAGAATGGTTTTATTATGGAAACAGAATAAATTCCTGTGCTATGCCCTTCTGTCATTTGTTCTCAGCTAATGAAAGAAAAGTCATATGTAGAGGCTGACATTCTTGCTGCTAATTCACTTAAGAGTAGAGAAGCACATTTCTGCTGGGGCCTATAATTTAACTAGAGAGAAACTGAACAAAGTTACTTTTCATTGAAATGGCACTGGGTTATGAGAACTAGGAGATGGGGGTGGGGGGGTTCTGCTTAGGAGACTAACTCTAACTCAATAGCTGTGTACTTCTCTTCTCTGTACCTCAGCTTCCCAATCCGTAAAAATGAGTGAATCGATCTCTAAGATTTTTTTTAGCTCCAACAATCTAAGATTTTACATATATAACTTACTTTATTAAAAGTAGTTATGGGGGCAGCTAGGTGGTGCAGTGGATAAAGCGCCAGCCCTGGATTCAGGAGTACCTGAGTTCAAATCTGTCCTCAGACACTTGACACTTACTAGCTGTGTGACCCTGGGCAAGTCACTTAACTCCCATTGCCTTTCAAAAAACAAACAAACAAAAAAAGTAGTTATGACATGAAATACACACACATATTCTATTAGTTTACTGAATTCCACATAAGTAACCATGGTTTTACTGCTCTCATTCTGAAGCCCATGCCTCTGATCCTTTAAATTAAATTAAAATCCTTTAGATTAAAGTCTACTTCGTTCAGATTTTCTCCTTCATTATATTTTAATATTTTTCTCCACAAAAATAATTCTCATCATGATATACATGGGCAGCATCATGGGCCACACTGTACTGTATTATCTCCTGACGTGATGTATCACCATCTTAATCAAAACACCTCTACTCTGTATCCTTTATTGCTCTAGCATAGATGGACTCCTCATCTTTGGTATATAGAAGGCTCTGAATTCCTTTGGCATATAAGCACATAGAGGATTGGTATGAGAAAAAATCTGGCTTGTCTTTTTGGGTTTTTTGGTGGAGGCGGTAGTTGTGGTAGTGGTGGTGGTAGTGGTGGTAGATGAATTTTTAAGGAATAAAGCATGCATTCAGTAGAGTATTTTTTTAATACGATTTACAAATAGTGGCATTTCCTTTACTATGTCTGAGTTCACAGGCAGAGGAGAACAGTACTTTGGTTAAGAGATCCTAAGTATAGGGTATTTACAATGTAAGTATTCTTTAAATAAAATGTACTTGGGGTACTAGAATGTTTTAACACTTGCTTCAAGCCAGAAAGTTGGGGAGTTTCAAGCAACACATAGGATTATGAAGAAAAGTATAACAGGTTAGGTACAAAGGAGTCTTCTCCACTTCTCTAGTAGTGGGGGAGTTAAGGTCCTTTCCAGGTCTAAAATTCCATTTCTCTGACTATATTGTCAAGATCTTTTATGTTACTAATATTCTTTTTTTCCTGCTTGTCCCTGAGAGGAGATACTCACTTCTAGGGTAATAAATACCAAGGACTGACATAGGTCATACTCAGCACTAGATTGGGAGTCAAAAGACTTTGGTTCTAATCCTATAATCCCCATTTTGCTGGTGCCCTTGGGTAATTAACTTCCCGAACTATAGAATTATAGAGTTATAGTAAATGTTGGATCAGGCACCTTCCAGATTTAACTTCCACTTCTGACCCTGTACTTGGCTTCCAGAATTTAAAATCATGCCTCTCCCACTGCCTCATCCAGAAACTTCACTCGGTTCTTGGGGCCTCTTCACCCTGGAACATCCGACCATCTTTGTGGCTTTCTCAATCTGGACTCTCACTTTGTAGTCCCGTAATCTTTGCCCCATTGAATTCCTCTTGGGACCTCCACTTTCTGAGTTAGAGAGATTTGCCTGAGATTTCCCAATTTGATGGATCAACCAACAAACATTTGTTAAGCACCTACTACTGAGCAGGCACTAAACTAGATGCCAGGGATACAAAGACAAAAATGAAAGGATTTCCCGCCTTGAGCAGATTATGTTCGGCTTGGAGACACAAAATGTCCATGCAAAATAAATACAAAAGGATTTGGAAGAAAAGGACTAACTGAAGTCAACCCACAGCTGGGAATCCAACCCAGCTCTCTTTGTCTTCGGGTCTAGCATTATTCCCATTATAGCCTGCTTTTTCACAAAAGAAGTAAGAAACATAGGGCAATAACTTGGGGGAGATTCAACTTCAGGATGAATTTAATAGACTTCCTCTCTGGATTTTCATGGGGATCTAAAGAGAAATCCTAATTTGAGAGATTCACCAAAGTGATGGAATCCATGCAAGGTCCCCAGGGCCACAATTCTGAAGCTAAAAGATTCTGCAGGTTCAGATATCAGATTCCCCTCAGGATACAACCACAGGGGCTCATTCCCCTCTAGAATACAGGGCTGTAAACTACCCTTTCATCTGGGACAGGAAACAATGAGGATCTCCTCATCTGATTACTCTGAGCAATGGTTTGTTGATGAGGGGATCCAAAAAGTAACTAAATGTATCTAGGAATATTTAAGGCCAACCTAACCAAATTAAAGAATTGGAAGTGACTGGACCAGGGTAAAAAAAAAAAAATGCTTATTCATGTGATTAACCAATTCAATATATCTGTAAATATAAGAATCCTAAAGTTAGGAGGGGAAACTAATCTAAGTTGGAAGAGCAGATGACCCTGCATTTGAAGTTGAGGGTTATATGTGCAAATCCAGCTCTGCTTCTAACTTAAATCCCCTAAATAACCTTGGAAAAATCCTGCCTACTCTCTAGGCTCAATTTTCTCATCTGTAATATAAGGTGAGACTAAATTATTTCTACGGACCCTCCCAGCTCTAATTCTCATGATCTTATGGTTCTATAACCTTGGAAGTAATCCGGTCCAAACTTTAGGTATAAAACCTTATGCTTGAGTGGAAACAAAGAGATAAATCTGGTAAGGCAGATTCCTGCCCTCAAAGAGAAGAAGGGAGAAGCACAGAGAGCAATACCTTGCCAGGATAAAACAATAGGGGCTTGCCTAAAAAAATCAATAGTTAGCCCTTGAATGAGGCCTATCATTTGAAATCTATGCAAGGTATTGTAGATACACGATGATCTGAATTTAAATTCTAGCTCTGACTCTGTGTAGCCTTAGAGGATGGCTTGGCCTTTTTGCATCTCAGATTCCTCATCTTTAAAATAAAAAATGATACTTGCATTACCTACCTTATGGGGTTTGGTTTGGTTTGGTTTTTGTGGGGAAGGTACTTTATGATCCACTGAACTTTAAAATTGAGTCTATTCTTAGTATATTGCCTTAGAGTCCTGGATTCAGAGTCAGGAAGAACAAGCATTCAAATCCTACCTCTAACATTCTATAAATGAGGAAAATGGGTGACATAGAGGTTAATTGCCCATAAAAGGGGATACCTTTAATGCCTTTAGTATTATCACCATCATTCCCAGAGTTATGAGGCTCAATTGAGATTGTGTATGCAAATCAATTTGGAAACTCTTGGGACAACATAAATGAGCTATTATTGGTGTTATTTTTGTTACAAAAATTATGATATTAAAGAAATAGACATTTTGAGTCTGAATGCTATATTTGTCAAACTGTAGGTTTGTAGGCTGTTTCTGAAACATATAAGGATTCACAAAACTAGAGCGAACTCAGTGTGGCCTGAAGCTACTTACTCTTTTTCCAGTTGAAAGGTAGTCCCCCATACCATACAGTATATCAAATATTAGAGATGGAAGAGCACACATACCCACACACATATACACAGAGGCATCATTCATATGTCGTAACATAAATCTTTTCACCACAATGTCCACAGTTGTCAATGAAAGAGATGCCTTTGTTCAGCCCAATGCACTTGGGTAGCCCAAATAAACAATAGTATAAGGCCTTACCTTTATGTAGCACCCTTTTGGGAGAGGACTCAAACTTTATAAATATTCCTCGTTAATCATCACCACATTCCTGGGAGACAGGGAGCAAGTAGGACCAGCTCAAAGATGAAGTGGAAGATTTTCTCCCACTCCTTGTCTCAGCCCTGCCTTTTGGAGAGTTGTTACTCTTTGTATGTGAAAAGGTCTGCTACTTAATGTCCCCTCACCTCCCTGGTGTTTTGTTAAGTGGGTTTCTATGTCCAATAGTCGAGCTGTCCTTCAGCATCCCTGGTGCCTCTGGTCTTAGCTCTAAGAAGGCACCATCAGTAAGTAACACTTCTGCCCTCCTTAGATAACAGTATTTTGAACAGGTTCCTATTTAAGAAGCAGCTTGTTGAAACAGAAAGAGTATACTAGACTCTAAAAAGCACAGCTTTGCTAATGAGCAAATGAATGGTGGACCTTAAGCAAGTCATATCACATCTTGAAAAATCAGTATCCTCAGTCTCAATAAAATAGAAAGAAAGAAATGGTATTTGTACTACCTATACCATAAGATTTCTGTGAGGAAAGTGCGCTCGCTCTCTCGCTCTCGCTCGCTCTCTCTCTCTCTGTCTCTCTGTCTCTGTCTCTGTCTCTCTCTCTCTCTCTCTCTCTCTCTCTCTCTCACCCCTTCCTCTCATTGAAGAAACTGAGGATGTTTAACATCAAGAAAGAGGAGGAACATGATAACTGAATTTAAGGATGTTAAAAAGGGATCATGAAATGGAAGAACTGTGAAAGTGACTTCCTTACTTGCCTATCTAAACACATTACTCCCCAATAAACTTCACTGCTTCCCTATCTTTTGTTTGGAATTTTAAACCCATGAAAACCTGGCCCAAATCTGTCTTTCCAGCCTCACATTAATCCTCTTCCTGTACTCTTTGATCCAGCCAAACTGGCTTTCTCTCTGTTCCTTATATGCGGTGGTACTCCTACCATCTCCATGGTCTTGCCCTGGCTACCTCTCATGTCTTGAATGCACTCACTCCTCACCTCTCCCTCAAAAAAAAAATCCCCCGAGAAAAAGAGACAGACAGACAGACAGACAGACAGACAGACAGACACACACACACACACACACACACACGGATCCAGTCCAGCTGGCCTAATTACTGCCTCTCATACATGCCATTCCTTCTCCAGTCTAGCTACGGAAGGAAGCTGAAGGCAAAGTATGAAAGGCTTTGAATATAAGACAATAGAATTTGGACTGTATACCACTGGTAATGGAAAGTAATCACAGACACACACACACACACACACGCACACACACACACACATGCATATCCTGGACTCTCTAGGAAATGGTCAATTACAAACTAAGAAAGGTTAAAAACACTTAGGCAATGTACATGAAACAGACTTTGGCCTGATATTGTAAGACGGGAGGAGCAAGAGAAGTGATTAATAAGGTCTTAAGCCATGGGGTGGATCTGTCTTGGGCTCATCATTCTCTAAGGTTTCAGTTCATGACCTCCTATGGGTCCATCCACTCTATTAGTTACTGTCATTGTCAGTGATAAAAGTTGCCTTGGGCAGGATTAGTTAGAATGACAGCCAAGGATAGATGAAAACCTAACTGTTAACTCTTAGCCATCCAGAGTCTGAATGAATAGGAATGTTTCTCTTGCTCCACAACAGCCTTGTACTAATTCTCCAACTGGAATAGAGAGAAGTTCACATTAGTATGGTCTTTTTGGTCCCTTCTAGTCTCCATTAAGGCAGTGCAGGAATATCAGCTGCAGGAGAGGGCAAACCTGAATTGTCTCCCACAGCTGTTACCATCCAGATGCAGGCTATTAGCTATAGCTAATGGACATGCAGAGTAAGGAGCTATATGTTAAACAGAGTTTAAAATGGGATAGAAGGAGATTCTTGAATTGACTCTGCCCCCAAAGGTATGTCATAGTAATCATGTGCAATGAAAACACTACCTGGGTTATCAGTAAAATTAGTGGCTTAAAAGGACTACCTGGATATTATCCTTCCCCATCAGTACTTGTTCACTGTATAAAAATCTCCAAGTTGCCTCATCAGCCAGACACTGACTCTTAAGAAGATTGAAACTGTACCATCTCCTGTACCCAGGATTTAAAGTTCATTAACAAGGCTTCAAGAACTGATTTTAATTCTCTGTAAGCAGAAAATTGGAGCTTTTTAATCCTTATTTTCTTTACCCATTCTCCATTAGCCCCTATTCTTTCTTCATTTTTATTTTTTTATTTATTTATTTTTAGTGAGGCAATTGGGGTTAAGTGACTTGCCCAGGGTCACACAGCTAGTAAGTGTTAAGTGTCTGAGGCCGGATTTGAACTCAGGTACTCCTGACTCCAGGGCTGGAGCTCTATCCACTGCGCCACCTAGCTGCCCCAGCCCCTATTCTTCTTGAGAGACTCAAGAATTTGTTGTTGTTTTTTTCCCTTCATCATTTACTATAAAATTTATCATGCTAAATTATTCATTTACTTCTAGCTTCTACCTGCTGTCTCCTATTTCATGCAGCTATCCATTCGGTAGTTTAGTCTCAAAAAATCAAAAAGCCCTATGTTGGGCTGGGATTGTGGGGAAATACTATGATATAGAAATTATTTTTTTTAAATCGAAAGAATCCACAGATCACCTCAAAAAACCCTATGCTATAAATTCCAAGACACATTGTTGCAATTTAATAATTTCAGCAGGAAACAACAAATTTTGAAAAACAAAATCAGGAGAAAATTCTTCAAGTAGAAAAATAAGAAATGTCTGATAGGGCATAGTAAGCACTTAAATGTTTATTGTTTGACTGATATAGTGAATAATGCAAGATTATTCTGTCTACCTTCGAAATAGAGGAAATAAATAGCATATTCCAAAAAAACCCATAAGAGCTTGAGATAACCTAAAATAACATGTCTTGAAAACTTGAACCTAATCATTGATTAAAAAAATAGACTTTCAAAAAATGAGGGGCCTTTGAAGGAACCCTACCTAAAAGATAGAGAAAGACATGAGATTATTTGATTTTTAAATAACCCAGATAATAGAAATACAAGTAGGTAAATAAACAAATGCAGCTATTAAGGGAATTATAATTAAGAAAATAAATTATATCTCTAGAGACTATAGAAAGAAAAGAAAGAAAATAAAAGACAACTATTGGATTAAACAACAACAAATAACAGAAGGACCATAAAGATATTTCTTTCTAAATGTACACAAGGGGATAATGATATGAACAACATTTAAATAGAAGTAATAATAATGGAGGAACAGGTCTGAAAAAACCAAGATTAACTTCTTAAAAAGCCAACTGTGATCTATGGCCAGCTCAACCAGTCACATGAGATGACATTTAGGTATTCTAAAAAGCCTTCTCATTGGGGGAATGTTGAATTGGGAATGGATGGTAGATGGGGTGGGGAAAATAATATCTAGAGAAGAATTATTTCACTATCCTCCTTATTTTTGGTTTTTGTACTAATATTTAAATTCACCTTTCTCCTACTCAATAACTACTGTAGGAATTATTTCTCCTAGCAAAGTCCCTGACATTTTATGTGGTCCTATTTCCTTATTATACCTAATTTCCTATCATAATAATTACCTCCCTCACTAGGGAATTGTGAGACTTAATTAATGTTTATAATGTGCTTTGAGATCCTAAGATGAAAGGTGCTGTAAAAGTGAGCTGTGTTGTTATTATATCCAGACCCCATAAAATTTGCCAGAAATAAAGAATCCTTCAAAGAGCATACTTTTGTCCATGTTTCAAGACTTTATAATAAGTGTGTAAAAGGTCCCAGCCTACTTCTTTTTCCCCCTCAGAGGACTTTGACGTGTCTTGCCCAGCGTTAAAATAAAGTGCCAATAGCCAGGAGCCTGAAGGTGGAAGGAATTACTCAATTGTTCTCTACTATACATGGGTCTTGGGTTAGGGACTAGACAGTTATAGACATTGTCTTTCTGCATGGGGTAGAACCTAGGAGTTGAGGGAGGTGTAAGGGGTAGGGAAGAGTAGAAAACAGTGAACAGTGGCCCATGTAAGTGTGCTAACTTCCATATCTAAGAATCCATAGCTTCATCCACAAGGTGATTCCCTTCTACAACACAGATTCAAAGCTCTTCCCTCAATGTTTACACTTTCTCTGTACCTCCTTGTGCATTCATCATTTTCTAGTATGGTTGCATTTTCTATATGAGTGAAATGGCAGGCAACCTAGTTAATAAAAACAAAGACTGCCCATAAGAAAGTTAGTGTATCCAGAACAGGGGAAGTGGTATTCCCACTGCCCTCTTCTCTGGTCAGACCCCATTTCAGGTATTCTCTTCAGTTCTAGACAGCTAGGTGGTGAAAGTGGTTAGAGCACTGAGCCTGGAATCAGGAAGAACTGAGTTCGAATTCAGCCTCAGAAGCTTACTAGCTATGTGAACTTTGGAAAGTCATTTAACCTTTATTTGCCTCAGTTTCCTCAACTGTATAATGGGGATAATAAATAGTATCTACCTCCCAGAGTTATTGTGAGGGTTCAATGAAAGAATATTTATAAAGTGCTTAGCATGGTACATGGTACATAGTAAGTACTCTATAAAAGTTTGCTATTTATTATTGATGTTATTGCAATTATTCTTGCTGCTATTATTATATTATTATTATTATTATTATTATTATTATTATTATTATTGACATAAGAAAGGACTTTTATTAATTGGAGAGCATCAAGGGGAGGACAAGCAGGATGGTGAAAAGTCATGAGTTTATATTGTTAAGGGCTAAAATTCTAGCTAAACTGTCTAAAATATCTAATGAGTGGTCGCCAATAAATTATAAGCTTTAGCAAGAGTTAGACTTTTAAGCATTTATTAAGGAGAATAAGAATTTGGTAAAGAGAGAGAAAAAGGCCTAGATTTCTATCTATTAAAGGGAGAGCACATTTCTAGCTCCCTTCTCCGCCAGCGTCCTCAGGAAAAAAGAGCGAGACTGAGCGCCAGTCTCTTCCTTCCTCCTCCCACTAGCCCGCATCACTTCCTGACTCCTGGTCTTGCCCTCAAAGACCTTCCCTTCATGGGCAGAACTCTTCTACAGTAAGTATCCAGCAGGTGGCGTCATTCCAATCGTTACAGTCCCCCCTGTTGTTCCTCAAGAAACAAAATGTTTCCTTGACGGAACAGTAAAAACAATATAATAACTATTGCTAACTAATAATATGTGAACAACAATATAGAAAAGGAAGAGAGGAAAGTTTTGTCCAGAGGAGCGATTTTTTTTGTCCTCATGAACCGACGCTTTGACATTAGTCTTGCAAAGGGAGGGCCTCTGCAGAGAATACATGTTACAGATGGTGTATATTATAACAGAAAGAGAAAAAAACAACAAAAACAACAAATCAAAACTGTTCATTTAAAGTCTCTGAAAGTCTTTTCTCAGATGTCCTCTAGGTGTAGTCGTGTAATGGAAGTCTTTTCAGGGGTTGATGTGTGGATGCTGGTAATCAGCCAGGAAAATTTCCTACAAAATTGAGCTTAACACAACTTTAAAATAGCTTTGTCAATAATCAAATCAAACAATGAAAGTTCTCAAAAACATGTCTAAGGGAATTCAGAATCTTGGTTGTTACACATGAAACATATAATAAAACAAAAATTGAAACATCCTTTAAAATTATATATTACTATAGTCCCCCCTTTTGGAGGGTAATTGAGAAGACAATTGCTGCAATATTAATTTTTTAAAAATAATTTTTATCTTTGTTTCATCACCTTTTGCATCATCTGCCTAATTATCCTCATGCCATTATGAGAAATTACAAATCTAAAATAATTGGTAACAGATGTCAAGGCCAAATTCAACACTGTTATTTATCATGACATCTGAGATAATTATGGGGGTTACCATAAAAGAACAGAGAAATGATGGGATATGAGCATTCCCACACTTGAGCAATATATACTGTCCATGCAGTATGCCAGGCTTAAAATAGGTGGATGGAATATATGTCCACGCCACCGAACATATTGGAGGAAACTGAGTCAGACTTAATCAGATGCATGGGATTGAGATGTCCATGGCATCAGGCATATAGGAGGGAGCATAGAAGCCAGGTGTAGGAGTGAGATGGGTGGGATGAATACTTCCAGCCATCTGTACAATATTGTGGGGAAAAAGAGAATAAAATATTAAACCAAGAGAATCCAACCTCAACATTTGTCAAAAGCCGTTCCCTCGGCCATACCTTGACTTCATGCATGTCTCCCCTCATGTGACAGTTCAGTGTCTGCTCTTGCATGTATTCCTCTTGTGATTGAATGGCATCTTGGCCAACTGGCATCTGATAACTCAGAATAAAGGCAATTAATGTCTTAAATGATAAGTTCCCATAATCCAAGTCTCATATGGATTTAAAAATTGAGGATAATAAATGATTGCAAAAAATGTGAATACATCTTGACTCAGAACACAATATATAATTATGCAACAATTTCAAATAATACCCCTTTTTTTAACTTAGTATACAATTACTTTTTTGAAAAATTTGAACATATTTAAATACAAGTTAAAGCACAACACAATCTCAAAGAAAACTTTTACAAATGTTCCCCTCTTCTTTTTTTTTTTCGGAATATGCTTATCAAAAATAATACTTCTAGAATCAATTTACACTTGCCATGGCAAACAATTTGCCAGGGAAATGCTTTAAAGAGTTTGATCAAATAATCAGTTGAGAAAAAATAACAAAAACAAACAACTCAGAATATGGGAGCACAATACTCCTAGAATTAACATTGTATAATAAAATCAAAACCATCTTGCAATGTTTCAAAATTAGATAGACAAATGAATAGAAGAAAATACACATGGAACAATAAAATACAGTGGAATTCAAACTAAGGAAATCTAAATGAATATGAACTTAATATCAATAAGAGTATTATAAAATATAAACTTGATCACATGACTATAAAAAGCTTTTACAAATATTCTCCTTGTTTTAGAAACTAAGTATGACACAATCTCAAAAGCATGAAAATCTCTATGAAAATAAACCCATACCATTAATTTCAAAATGTATATGTAATAGCATAGAAATCCTATGTAACCTCTGAACTGATACTATTACTCTGAGTGAATTCAGAACATTCTTGATTCCGATATCTAAAATCCCCAATACTCATATCAATACCTTGCTGCTTACTTCTACATTTCTGTAAAATATATACCCTTCCATGGCAAAAGAAGCAGAGTCTTGAACTATGTTGATGGTTGTCATTCTTATTCAGCTTAAGTTTTTCTTCTTTAACCCCTCTATATTGTCTGTCAGTCTTTTCACCATACAAATGCTTTATAAGATTACTAATTAAAGACAAAAGCAGGTTAGCAAAATTATGAACAAATCGAGCATATCTGGAATTTAAAGGGTTTTCTAAGGTTGTCTCAGAAGCACAGCCAGGCTGGGGAAGGGCTGAGCCTAAAGCTGCAAATGCAGGTAGAGAAAGCTGCACATGCGCATCAGATCTCTGGACTTCCCAGGCAGGGGAAGCAATGGGCTTGGCCATGGGAGGAGTAGAGGGTGGGGTTTGGAGAGGAGGGGAGGGACCAGAGCAATTAGAATCAGACTTGATTTTGAACTCAGGCCTGGATTCCTCTTCCCCCACTTTGCCTCTAGGTGCTAAGGGATTAAAAGCTTCTAGAGGGTGGGTCATTGCCTCCAGGCATGCAAAATTAAAGCAACAATTACTGTTAGAACTGGGAAAAGCTGCGGGAATCTCTTCAGGTTTCTCTGAAAAAGCATGGTTGGGAGAGGGAGAGATATTTCCTTGTGTGAGTAAGTTGCTGGCTCTTTTAACAAAAATAAAAAGAAAAATAGAAAATCCACAAAAACAAAGCATTAACATGATCTTATCCCCCATTTGTCTGGTTAAACAGACTAAAATCAAAAATAGGATAATTAGGGAGTTTAAAAGGTCCATTCGAAAAAATTTAAAGGGAAACACAGCTAGTACACCAGTACTTAGCAGTTAAAGGGAGAGGGAGGGGAAATTTCTTACCCAACCAGAAGATCAGAAGAAGACTGAGGGTTAGCTTTCCTCTTCGTGGTCAGCCATCTGTTAAGGGCTAAAATTCTAGCTAAACTGTCTAAAATATCTAATGAGTGGTCGCCAATAAATTATAAGCTTTAGCAAGAGTTAGACTTTTAAGCATTTATTAAGGAGAATAAGAATTTGGTAAAGAGAGAGAAAAAGGCCTAGATTTCTATCTATTAAAGGGAGAGCACATTTCTAGCTCCCTTCTCCACCAGCGTCCTCAGGAAAAAAGAGCGAGACTGAGCGCCAGTCTCTTCCTTCCTCCTCCCACTAGCCCGCGTCACTTCCTGACTCCTGGTCTTGCCCTCAAAGACCTTCCCTTCATGGGCAGAACTCTTCTACAGTAAGTATCCAGCAGGTGGCGTCATTCCAATCGTTACAATATCAAATAATGAACAACTGAAGAATCTAGAAATATTTAGCCTGAAGGAAAGAGGGCTTGTGGGGACATGTTTTCGCCATATATTTTTAGAATATTATAGAAAAGAGAGCTTACTCCAGGACAAGGAGCAATGGGGAAATTACAAAGAGGCAAAACTTAGGCTTGATGTGAGGAATATTCCTAAAAATTAGAGCTATCCAAAAGAAGGTAGGAGGTAGGAGACTTCACTGGGGGTCTTTCAATAGGACCACTTCTCAGGAATGTAATAGAAGGACTTTTGCTGAGGAATGGGTTGGCATCCATGGCCTCTGAGGCCTTTTCCAACCTGGAAATTCTAGGACAAGCATGATGGAGCAATGGAAATTGTATTTACTCTGGAGTAGGAAGACCTGGGTTCAGATCCTGCCTCTGACATTTACTTCCTGAGTGTACTTGGACTAAAATTGGTTTCATCATCTGTAAAATGAGGGGATGGAATAGAGTGTCTGTGAAGCCCATTTCAGCTCTGACTCCATGAACCACTAGAGCTGGAGTAGACTTTTCAAAGCCCCAAACCAAACAGTACTTGCTCAAAAAGTAACTCCAGGTGAACATTTAGTGCCATGGACCTGTGATATCACAAAAGGCAAAAGCTTTTGAAAAGCTTTTATCTCCAGTTCTCTTTTTGGGCCTCCTGCCAAATCATCTCTACTGCTATGTTTATATTCAATTTCATTTTAACATCAATAGGCATCTTTTTTAAAAAGTCACAGAACTTGATGCTGAAAGACTTTATTGAGAGGGAAGAGAAAGGAGTGGGAAGAGTTAAGAGGAAGGGGAAATCCTGAGCTACTCTTTTCCAGATATTCCTGGGGAATGATGGTACCTTAAACACTGAGTCCTATATTACCCCTCCAAGGTTAATCTAATTAGTAAGCTAATTAATAATTAGTTAATTAATCTGCCAGAGAATGATATCAACGCTGCTCAGAGTCTACAAAGAGGAAAATCAATAGAATCCCTATATTCTAAGATCTTGCGTTCTCATTTTCTTGTCGAGGGGAAAGAAGATACTATAGGCACACAGATTAATATGATACATTATAAAATTATTGGCTATATTTCTCACATCTTCTCATCTGCCTTTTTATTCACTGTCCCCTTTACCTAGTTAGGACCAGGAAACATACCCTCATTTTTGTTACATCAAAGAATCATAGATTTAGAAAAAGAAGAGGAAAGGAAGCTAGTAGAACCCCATTACACATGAGGAAACTGAGATCCAGGGAAGGGAAATAGAGAAGATCACACAGACAACATAATTGCAGAACTGAAATTCAAATACAAATTTTTTTCAGACTAGAAATACAAGACTCTTTTTCTCTCCCCTCTACTGCTCTGTATCGTAGTGCTGGCTATATTCATAAGTCAATGTCAATCCCATAAGATGTGATATTTCAGCAGTTTGCACAAATGTTTCTGGAAGTAAAATACATTTCTAAAAAATAAATAAATGATAATAAATAAATAATAAACAAAAACCCTGTATGTTACCCAGAGATATCAAGTCCAAGAATATCTTCCTTGTGTAAAATAGAGATGTAAAATTGGGTGATTAAAGATCACCCACCTACTCTCCATTTCCCTAGGGGCAAATAGATGGCATGGTGGATAGAGTACTAGGCCTGGAATCAGGAAGACCTGAGTTCAAATCTAGCCTTTCATTCTCAATACTTGTGTGACCCATGGTAACTCACCCAAATTCTATTTGCCTCAGTTTCCTTATGTGTGAAATGGGACTCATAATAGCATCTACTTTATGGGGTGGCAGTGAGGATCAAATTAGATATTCAGTGCTTGGCATACAGTAAGTATCTAATAAATGCTTATTCCATTTCAGTCCTATAGCATTGGCTTGAACATTTGTGGGAGTGCCTTATTACGTGCCTCTCAAAATCTTAGGGAATATGCCCTATAAAAATAAAAGCAACATATAATCCTTTGGACATGTTTTGTATAAACACAGTACCCTTAAACTTCCATTTTAAGCCAAGAGTTGGAAAAATCTTATCCACAACAGATGTAAAAGATTCTACAATTCACTTCTGTGAGCTCCACTCATTTTTTTTGAAGTAATAAAATTATTTCTCATTACTCCTGTGAGCTCCACTTTTTATCAAAACAGATATTTAAGAGAAATCCTATATAACCCCTTCTTCAGCTAATGCAATTTTCTCTAAGGGCTGTTTAGCGAAGCACATCCAAAATAAACATGCACACTGTTGATTACTCAATTTAACAAGTCTTCTGAATGTGATTAATCCAAAGTAAACTTGAAAATTGTTTGGTTCCTTAATTTAACAATTCTTCTGGATGTGATTAAAAATATTTTCTTTCAAAATCGTTAATGAGACATATGCTTCAACTCAGATATTTTCTTCCATTCAGACCTCCAAAGATAATTATTCCAAATTAGGCAAGCAGATATTGAGTTCTACTCTGTCCCTAGTACTGTGCTACGTACTATGAATCATACAAGAAACATAGGTAGAGTAAGCCCTATCCCTGACCTCAAGGAACTTAAAAATTGGTTGAAAAGATAGAATAGAGAAAAATCAATGAACAAATATTAATGAGAATAGAACCAAGTGCTAAATTGTCTAATATGAAATAGAAATGCTCAGGGACCTCAAAAGGAAGGCAGGATCACTGTGGGATTGAGTAGTAGGGGAAGACTTCAGAGAGAAGGTGTCATTTGTGCTAGTCCTTAAAAAATAGAAAGATTTTGGATTGACAGAAACAGGAACAAGTAAGGGCATTCTAGACCTTAATTTTTTTTAAAAAGTCCCAGAAGTGAGACTGTCTGAAATTACCTTATTGTAATCAGTTTCTATGGGGATATGTTTAGCCGGGGAGAATGGGAGCAGAGATTTACATGATAAAAATGATTAAATATGTTCAGGGCATGTCTAAAGGATATAAGGAGCTGAATGCAAGAGTTATGACACAGAATAAAATGATTTTTCCATCGAATTTAGGACCATTGACATAAGCAAGAAGGGTGGAGTGGAAAGTCTTTTGGCATCAAGCTCATATATATATGTGTGTGTGTATGTGTATAATGCACATGCACACACAGAGAACTTGATGCCAAAAGACTTCAGCAAACTATGAATGGGAGTGGTAAAGGGAGGAGAGGGGGAGAGATTGAACTCTTCTCCCCGCATTCCTGTAAAATGATTGTAACTTAGACACCCAAATAGTAATATATTTTAGACTCCCTGCCCACAACACTGCCATCCCAGGCAGAGGCAGCAAACTGGATGGTTGTATCCCTAGGTGGGGACAACAGTAAGGTATGAGAAAGAACTGGTTACAAGGAATTTCCCCTTAGGGCTGGGTGGCCTGTGCAATCTAGGATTCCTGTAGAGCACATGACTGTGGTTTATGTTAACTCTGAAGATTGCCAGAATGCTTGTAGGGATTAAAAACAGGAAATCCAATGGTCCACATAAATGATTTTTTCCTAATGTTAATAGAGAACCTTTAAGGACAGACAAGTCTTCTCACAACATAAAGGGAAACCAGACATTGAATGTTACTCCATTAGTGTACATAATACCATTAAAGTAAGCTGTTTGCCATTTAAAAAAAAAAAATTTACTCAACTTTGATATATCAATACATATACGTTGAGGTGGTATGATGTTGTGAAAAGAAAACTGAACTTGAAGCAAAGAATCACAGTTCTACTATTCACTAGCTAGCTCTGTTTCTGTGGACCAGTTCCTGAGCTTTGCATGTGTAAAATGGAGATAATTAAAGGTAATGTAGTACTTCAAATAGTTGCTGCAAAACTCAGGAGATAATACACATAGTACCTTTGGAATATTGCAAAGCTCAAACCAAGTAATCTTACATCAGCCTGCAAGCCAGAGTAGTCTAAATGAATACAGCAGCTAAGTGTGGGCAACCCACAACACTCCGAAGTGTGGCCCAAACCAGACCAAAATGTAATAGGGAAACATTTAACAAAATCAATAAAGATGCAATAAAACAAAGTTATTACATTTTAAAACTAAGTCAATGTCCAACCCCCAGGGATCCCTATGTAAAAATCACTAGCCCCCATTTCTATTTGAGTTTGATGCCACTATTTTAGAAAGCCTACAACTTGGTCTGCAATTCATTGTTATTTATTTATTGAGTGAATGAACAAATGAGAAGCATAGGGTATTGCCACAATGATTCCACATCACAAAAGTCTGAATTCTTTATCATGATAAAGTGATGTGTGATTGCATCAAAGAGAGATAAGCTGAAATTTAACATCTTCTATCCTTTACAAAAAGCATGCTGTTTTTAACAGAAACAGCAGCAGTGATGATGATGATGAAGATGAATTGATGCTCAAAACTTTTGCTGGCTCCTGATTTCCTACTAAATAATGTCCAAATTCCTTTACCAGTTATTCAAAGTCTTTTAAATATTTAACAAAATATTTAAGGTAGGTCCCAGGCTACCTTTCCAGCTCTCTCTTCACATTGTCTTGGTCATGATTGCCTTCTTGCACTTCAGACAATTGAAAGTATGCCCCATCCTTTAAACTCCAAGTCAGATGCCAAGCCCTTCTAGAAGTTTGATCAAAATGACCACCCAATCCCACTTTACATCTTACCCTCAAATGAATTCATAGTGTTTTGTGCTTCTCTTATTCATTTACATCATGATTTGCAAGGTAGAGGTAGCTACAATTTATATTTTATAGTCTCTTCCACTTGACTTAAATCTCCTGAGGGTCGGGGATTAGGCATTACTTAACCTTTCATCAATATTCCTAAATTCCTGTTGTCTATTTTACCCATTGTCAATACTTTCTTTAACCCTTATTTAAGTGGACGGTGTAAAATGAACCTTAAAATTGTAAATTTCAGGGTAGCTCAAGTTCAGCTCCTACAACAACCACATTTTATAAATGAGTAAATTGAGTCCTCATAATTTAATGAGTGGTAAAGCATGTTCTAAATGCTTTAAAAATGTTTGTTAAATAAATTACTTAGATCCCTCCACCAGACCCAAGTGAAATTGTGAACTTGGTTGTTTTATTATGGATATTTCTCAAACTTCTTTTAGCATCTTTTTTCCCTAGTATCCTCCCCTCAAAAATCCTAGTACTTACATTCTTGCTCCTTCTCACACTTAAACAAAAACTGATATTATATCCTTCATTCACACTAAAATTTAAATAATAAGAGCTGAAAATAAAATAAGAACTTTCTCTATTTTAATAAGGTTAAAGGCTGAAAAGCAAATGGCTGAATAACTGAATGTAGACTTCTCAAGCCTAACCAGTAGGTTAGGTGATATTTTAAGAGGGATATCTGCCCTTGGAGGAATAGCTGAAGTGAAACAAGGTGGGTATCTCAGTGTTACATCCTGAATTCTACTGCCTAGGCATCACTTTTGGCCAGAAATACATGTTCCATTTAACTAAAAGTTCAGCTCTGAACTTACCAAAGGGTTATGCTTTACTGGTTTGGAATTTAGGGGACATTTTCCCATATAAATAATGTCATGAAAAATCATCAGGCCAACATGTACAAAAATATTTGTGGTTGCAAAGAATTGGAAATCAAGAGGATGCCCATCAATTGGGGAATGGCTAAACAAGTTGTGGTATATGAAGGTAATGGAATACTGTTGTGCTATAAGAAACAATGAGCAGGAGAAGTTCAGAGAAACTTGGAAGAACTTATATGAACTGATGCTGACTGAAAGGAGTGGAACTAGGAGAATATTGTACACATCAACAGCAACATTCTGTGATGATCAACTGTGATAGACTTGCCTTTTCTCAGCAGTGCCATGATCCAAAACAATTTCAAAGAACTCATGATAGAAAATGTTCTCAACACCCAGAGAAAAGAACTATGGATTCTGAATGCAGATTGAACCATAATGTTTCTACTTTGGGGCTGGGGTTTTTTTTCCCTTCTTTTTTGAGGTTTTTCCCTTGACTAATGCAGAAATATGTTTCATGTGATTATACATTTATAAGCTATATCAGATTGCTTTCCATCTTGGGGAGGAGAGAGGGAAGGGAGGGTGGGAGAAAAATTTGGAACTAAAAATCCTATGAAAACAAATTTTGAAAACTATCCTTACATGTAACTGGAAAATAATAAAATACTTTTATTAAAAAAAATGATCAGGATCAGAATGCAACCCTACCCAAAATTATCTATTAAAACTACAATGTAGCTAAATTCCATAGAGTTAAACTATCTCTAGTCTAGAACACGTTTCATTATTTTATTTATTTTTTCTGTGTGTGTGTGAGGCAATTGGGGTTAAGTGACTTGCCCAGGGTCACACAGCTAGTAAGTGTCAAGTGTCTGAGGCCGGATTTGAACTCAGGTACTCCTGACTCCAGGGCCAGTGCTCTATCCACTGTGCCACCTAGCTGCATTTTTATTCTAGAGTTAATAGGGAGCCCTCAAATCTTGTTGAGCAGGTGAGGGAAATGTTCAAAACTGTGCTTTAGGAACACCATGTTGGATTCTATTTGGATAGGTAGATAGAAGGGAGAATTTGGAGACAGGGAGGCCCAGATAAAAGCATGAAGGAATTCATTTTAAGATGAATAAAAGATATCACTATCTCACATATTTGAAAGTTAACTGAGGGAGCTTATTACCCAGAGAGATTATAGCTACAGAGCATTATCAATTGTTTCTTAAAAAAAAAAAAATGGGGGCAGCTAGATGGTGCAGTAGTTAGAGTTCTTGGCCTGGAGTCAGGAAGACCTGAATTTAACTCCAGTCTAAGACACTTCCTAGCTATGTGACCTTGGGCAATTCACTTAATCCTCTTTGCCTCAGTTTCCTCATGTGTAAAATGAGCTGAAGATGGAAATGGCAAACCACTCCAATACCTTTGCCAAGAAAACCCCAAATGGGGCCACAAAGCGTCAGACACGATTAAAAAAAATTACGGAACAACAACAAAAAAATTTAGACAAGTTAACAAATGAGAATTTTCTAATGAGTTAAGAAACTGGGATGCATTTGGGGATTGTCCCAAATTTTCATGTTGGGATCATAAAAGACAGCCCAGGCCTCCCCGCACATTACAGTGGTCAAAGCTCACTGGTCTTATATTTAGAAGATTTTGCTTTGAGACCCGGTTATTCTACTAACTAAATAAGACAGTTCCCTTCTTTGGAGCTCCCCTTCTTATATGTAAAATGGAGATTACTGTTGGGCATTCCCTTTCTCTGCTCTGTGGGGTGGCTGTAAGGAAAGTGGCTTGTAAACCTTAAAGCAATAAAAATGTGAGTTGTTATTCTATCTCTTGGTACCCCTGTGAGGGATAGACTCCTGGGCTGGATGGAATGGGAGCCAACACAGAAAGTCGAGTCTAATGATCCCACTCTATTCTCCAAGCTGCAAATGTTACTCTCAGCTCCTCATTTCAAGGACTTTTTAACTCCATAGTTTCAGGTTATCCAAACAGTATGCTAAAAACCACCATCTACAACATGGAAAGTAATTTAGCAAATTATGCTTCTTAATCACCAATCTTTTGCTCCTCTCTACCCTTCAGACTCCTTCTGCTGACATGATCCTGTAAGCTGCCTGCTTTTCCAACTCGTCTCTGGTGTCATTCTAATTGCCACTAATCACTTCAGTAAAATTCAGCCATCAAAACTGTCGCAACAATCAGTTTACCCTTTGACCCCCTCCTCTTAGCCTTCAGTCAGTTTCATATGTTACTAATCCATCCTATTGGCTTATTGTAAGGGGCCTCCCCCCCCCTACTAAGAGCCAAAATAATGTCCAGCTGCTTTCTTTAAAATAGTCATCCCTTCTCTCCCCAACCCTTCATCAAACAGCCCTGTGGTCTGGGTTCATATAACATCCCAAAGCATTTACCCTGGCTTTGTTCAATAGGCCCGGGGAAGGGAGGGACAGAGTGTATCCCCTCTAGACCTGGACCTCACCTTTCTTCCTCACACCTGGGGAGGTGAAAAGCCAGGCCCCACCTTCCTGGGCTTGTATTACACCACCTTTGTTTTGGTCAGGGGTAAAGATCACACAGGTGACAAGGAAGAGATCAGAGAGAGAGAGAGTACTGACAGACTGGGGGAAAACAGTGTGGCCCCTGGCTCGCAGCCAGGCTTAAGAGGCCTTTCAGCTCTGCATGTCCTGACTAAGCCTCCCACAGCCAAACCCTAAAGAAAAAATGCCCTCCTTCCAAGGGAAAGAAATGCATGTGACCCCTAGGAGTCAAGCCTGACACATTACCTTTTCCACTACTTCTTCTAAGCTCAAGTATGCACCCTGGCAAATCCACCAGGACTCATTCTACCTTAAGCACAGATCAAATTCTTGCCAGTACACATTCAAATTTAGGTACAGATCAAATTCTTGGCAGTACATCTGAAAGATGAATTAACATGAATATGAATACATACATATGTGTGTGTATATATATTATATATATACATATATATTCACACATATGTATATATTCTTCCAAACTCTAAGTAAAGTCATAAGCCACTAAAACTTTTATAATGTATGCCTGTATATATTTGCATGGATATGTAAGCATAGATGTCTATTCATTCGAGTCATATCATGAATTATATCTTTGAATCATATTACATACCATTATACCACTATCACTGAAAACCAATTGAGTAAAATGTGGATGGTTGGACTAGGTGACTTTTAAGAACCCTTCTCCATCTATAATCCAATGATTTAATTCAAAGATCCCCACTTCTCTTAAAAAAAGAAAAGCAACCAATTTTATTCAAAAATCACTTCTTCAATACTTGTTATCTAGAGAGGACAATGCTGGAATGTGAGGGGCACACAACATTTAAATAAGACATAGTTCTTACTCTAACCTGAAGTTACAGTTTCAGAAAGAGATTAGATTCAGAGAGATCCATAATGCAAAATAATAAAAGACTATTTCTTCAATACTTCAGGGATTTGTGATTTCAGCAACAAAAGTACTCCCTCCAAATGTTGCAGACAACAATTATATTTTCTTTATTCATTTATTTTTGAAGGCAATCAGGATTATGTAACTTGCACAGGGTCATATCATCACTGGGTGTTTGAGGCCAAATTTGAACTCAGGTCCTCCTGACTTCAAGACTGTTGCTCTATCCACTGTGCCATTTAGCTGCCCTACATCACAATTATGTTAATGATTCTCAAATATACTTGGGGGCAGCCAGGTGGCACAATGGATAGAGCCACATGCCTGGAGTCAGGAAGATCTGAGTTCAAATCCAACCTCAAACACTAGCTTGGTTATCCTGCACAAGTCACTTAACCTCTTTGCCTCAGTTTCCTCATATGTTACATAGCATCTCCCTCCAAGACTTGTTGTGAGGATCAAATGAGATAATGGTTATAAAGAATTTAGCATAGGGCCTATCACATAGTAAGTACAATATATGTTAGCTATTATTTTTATTATCCAACTCTAACCTTTTTCCTAAACTCCATTCCCATATCTCCACTCCAATTAGACATCTCAAACTGGATATCCCATGGAGATCTTAAATGCAACATGTCCATAATTAAACTCATAATCTTTTCCGCAAATCCCTTCTTCCGTATTTCCCTATTACTCTCCAGGGTATCACCATGCTCCTAGGCCCTTAGGATGACAGCCTGGATATTATCTTTGATTCTTTTGCACCCCTTATAGCCAACCTGTTACCAAGTTTTGTCCATGTACATAAGTATCATCTCCTGTATATGTCTCCTTTCTGACACTGTTACCACCTTGAAGCAAGTTCTTATTACTTTACATTTGTACTCTTGTGATAACCTGCTGTTTGGTCTTACTGCCTCAACTTTTTCTCTAATCCAATCCATCTTCCACTGCGCTATCAAATTGATATTCAAAAAAAAAGCACAGGTCTTACTATGTCTGTCTGCCTGCCTGCCTATATATCTGCTGTCTATCACACACAAACACACACATACACACACTCAATCACACACACACACATTCCTTTTTTTTTTTTTTGGTGGGGCAATGAGGGTTAAGTGACTTGCCCAGGGTCACACAGCTACTAAGTGTCAAGTGTCTGAGGCCAGATTTGAACTCAGGTCCTCCTGAATCCAGGGCTGGTACTTTATCTACTGTGCCACCTAGCTGCCCCCATAACTAAGTCTTTCAAAACTGATCATCCTTACATTACTATTACTGTGTACAATGATATATTTCTGTTCACTTCGCTTTGCATCAGTTCACATACATCTTCCCCAGTTTTTCTGAAACGATTCCACATCATCATTTCTTATAGCACATTAGTATTCCATCACAATCATATACATTTCGCTCAGTCAGTACCCAGTTGATAGACATCCCTTCAATTCCTAGTTCTTTGCCACCATAAAAAGAACTATAATGTTTAGTCAAAGGTAAAGTGTAGAGATTCTTAATTTTTTTTGTCACAGACACTTTGGCAAGCTAATTAAGTCTATATTCCTTTTGTAATAATAATGTATTTAAATATATAAAATAAAATATAGAGGATTACAAAAGAAACTGTTAATACAGTTAAGTCTTTTTAAACAGTTTTATGCACCCCAAGAACTTTTTCCATTGTAGATGGTCTTTCTTAGTAGAAAGGGTTTCTATGATCGGAATATGCATCCCTTTTGTAATTAACTTGATGATTGGCCTTTCTGCCTTGAGCTAGAATAATTCTTGGACAACAGATATGGAATCCATCATAGGATCCCTACTCAAAGCCTTCCTAGCTTAGGAGGTCACCACAGAGTTTGTCCCCCACTACCATAGCCTTTATGAGGCACCTAAGTAGAACAGTGGATAGAATGCTGAATTCACACAAAAAGGTATGAGTTCAAATCCTTCCTCAGAAACTTGATAACTGTGACATTGGGAAAAATCATTCAAACTCAGTGTCCTCATCTGGAAAATATGGATAACAATGATACCTTCCTCACAGGGTTATTGTGAAGCTCAAATGAAATAATAGATCTAAAGTGCCCTACAAACCTTAAAATACTATAAAAACATATGTTATCATTTTTATCATTGCTCCAACTTATTTTAGAATTCAGCATGGGAATTTCCTCCACTAATGCATCTCATTACCCATCGCTATGCTTAGTAAATTGTGTGAGGCTCAAAAAGGTTAAATGACTTGTCTGTGGTCACACAATTTGTATTATATCAAGTCCTTGCTCTCTCCATGTACAAAATAAAAACACTTTGCCTCCATTTAAAATGAAATGAATGCAGATTATTTGTTTTTTTCCCCAGAGTTTAGCTTTTGAGAAGATTAACTCTTGTTTTCATTTCCTTTATGTCTCAGGAAACCAAATGAGGGAAAAAATGACACGGGCAGATGGCTGCTTCTGTCACTAAGCCATGCCATTCTTCATGCCCAAACAACTTGGACTCTCACAGCATTTAAAATAAACAAAGAATTATAGCTACATCATCTTCAAATGAAAGGTCAGACAACCCAAAGCTGGAAGGAGAATAAGACAATGAGAACAACTAGGATTAGAGAATTATAGAACCTCAGAGTTGGAATAGATTGCATAGGTCACCTAATACATCCCATACTAGAATAATAAACCACACTATAAGATCCCTGACAAGTACTCAGGTATTCAGGTACTCCAATACAATGACAAACCATTCCACTTGTGGTCATCTCCCATTGTTAAGTCATTCTCCCCTAGATTAAGTCAACCATCCACCCATCATTCCCAAATCTACCTTCAGGGGGTAGCCAGAAGAAAGATGTGTTTGGGTCAATTGTGGGAAACAGAAGAGTTTTTGATAATTGCTGCTGGATTTTTCTTAGCTATTGGCTTTTTTGCCTTCATTTCTAAAACAGGTTTAAGGGGTTGTAAAGCAAAGTGTTTGGCATAGAAGGAAATGCTATAAGAAAGCCAAAGAATTTTCTCACTGATGATAATAAGTGCATATTAATCCACCCCATGCAGAAGTCATGAAAAGAGAGTGCTTTGCCTCTGCTTATTTCCAATCCTCTCAGAGCTTACCAGATAAAGTTCTGTTAGAAGGGGTATTGCTATTCCTTCTTACAAAAACAAATAATATTCCCCAACTATATAGCAAAAGCCAATCTCAGCTACCACAAACTGCCTTCTTATCAGGTGTTCTTATCCATTAAGTGGATTATTGCTTTCCTTTTCTTTCATCATCTTTTTTCTGAGGCATGTTATCCTTCCAAGACAGAGAACACGTCACGGGCTTCTGCTCCCAGACCTGGTGCATAAACCCATTGTATGTTTATCTCCCCTCACTGTTTTCTAACCAAATTAGACCCATCTCTGCCTGCTGTCAAAATACACTGTCCTCTCTTATACTGGTTCAGATGGATCCCAATGGATAGAATGCCCCCTTTCCATTCTTTGCCAGCTAAATGCACTAAATGCAAACAATGCACTAAAACTTCCCAAAAATGTTACCTCCTAGCAATCTGGAACTATTCCCAAAGGTAAATCAAGCTGTGCATACCCTTTGATCCAGCAATACCAGTACTATATCTATATCCCAAAGAGATCATAAAAAAAGAAAAAGGACCTACGTGTGCAAAAAGATTTAAAGTAGCTCTTTTTGTAATGGCAAAAACAATTGGAAATTGAGGGAATGCCCATCAACTGGGGAGTGACTGAACAAGTTGTTGTTTATTAATGTAATGTGTTACTATTATGCAATAAGAAATGATGAACAGGCAGATTTCAGAAAAACCTGCAAAGACTTACATAAACTGATGTTGAGTGAAGTGAGGAGAACATTGTACACAGTAACAACAACACTGTACAATGATCAACTATGATTGACTTAGCTCTTCTCAGCAATACAATGATTCAAGACAATTCAAAAAGATTCATGATGGAAAATGCTCTCCATATCAGAGAAAGAACTATGGAGTCTGAATGCAGAGCAAAGCATAATATTTTCCATTTTTAAAAATTTTTTTGCTTTTTGTGGCTTTTCCCCTTTGTTATCTTTCTTCTTTCACACCATGACTAGTGTAGAAATATGTTTACATAATTGCATTCCTATACCTTATATCATTGCTTACTGTCTTGGGGAAGAGTGAGAAGGGAGGAAGGCAGAAAAAATTTGAAACTCAAAATCTTATAAAAATGAATGTTGAGAACTATCTTTACATGTAATTAGGAAAAATAAAATACAATTTAGAAAGAAAGGAAGAAAGAAAGAAGGAAGGAAGGAAGGAAGGAAGGAAAGAAATATTATCTCCTCCAAGAAGATTTCTCTGATCTCTCCCTGCCTATACTGATAATCTCCATCACTACCCCACACTACTTCATAACACATTTTGATCAACTCTTTATAAAGAATTTGACATCTAATAGAATGCATTACCCTCCTCTATATTGGTGGGGGGTTTTCTCTATAAATTAATCACAAGCATTTATGAAGTCCTTCTCTGTGCCAGATACTATGCTAAGTTCTAGGGGTATACAAAGATGAAAGAGATTG
Organism: Dromiciops gliroides; assembly: GCF_019393635.1. Lineage (NCBI taxonomy): Eukaryota > Metazoa > Chordata > Mammalia > Microbiotheria > Microbiotheriidae > Dromiciops > Dromiciops gliroides. Next base: position 82,311,457 of record NC_057866.1, on the reverse strand, counting down.
CCTTTCCCCTCAAGTAACTTTCATTCTTCCAGGGGCAAATGACATGCTCACAGATATATACAGGATACATAATAAAGACACAACTGAAGGAGGAAGCATTAACATCTGCATATTATTTAAGAGCATAGGTCATAATTTATCAAAACTTGGTATGTCCCCCCCCCAGCCCTTAGCACTTAATAAACATTTCTCATATTATATTATTTACTTTATTCATCTCTTACATATCAGTGAATGAGAGTTACAGAATCCCAGCATCCCAGGAAATTAAATGACCTTACTAGAGATCATTAAGTCGTAAAATAATATATTTATAGAATTTACATCTGGAAAGGACTTTAGAGTACACATAGTCCGACCTTCTCATTTTACAGATGGAAAACTGGAAAGCTGAGAAAGGAAAAGGGAATAGTACAGTTGGGATTTCAAGCCAGGTTATCTGACTTAAGATCCAGTGCTCTTTCTACTATATCCAGCCCTGCATCTATTGTTCCACCTAATATTGCTATGGTGGTAGGTGATTTTTTATGCTCTCATGCTAGTTAGAGAGTACATAGTCTTTTCTGGACACTGTTTCCTTCTCCTCTCTTCTAGGCTCTTTTCTTTAGATTTACTCACCTGCCATCTCAGCTCTTCCATACTCAGTTATAGAGGTTAGCACCTCCTTTTGACAAAGATAGGATTAGGGCTTCCTTAGTTATAACCACCATACTCAGCCAATAACATCTCAGCAGAGTGACTCCAGGCTAAGAATAGGTCTTTTCTTTTCACTCCCCATTGCTTGGTAGAGCTTAGTCTGATCGATAGCATAGCCAGTATGGATCAGAGATGGCCCTTGAACCCTGGCCTTGAACCCTGAAGTCCACCTTCCATCCACTACACCCTTCCACCTTGCTTTCTGAAATAAACTCCATGGAAAATAATATTTCTATGGAATAGTCTTTTTCCCCCTTGCTTTCAATTTTCTATCCCTCCCTCAGGCACAAAACTGAAGTATTTTTAGAAAAAAAAATTAAATGTGGAAACAATTTTGGCCACTTTCTCTAATTGTTCACCTGATGTCCAGTCGGATAGAATTTCGCTGCGAGGTGTCACACTAAGTAGAATTCATTCTTTGACCTCTGGAGTTTCTGCTCTATAAAGAGGCCCCCATTTCACTCATATCTAAAGATGCTTTACTGCAACATTTTTTTAAGCTCAAGTTGATACCTCATTCAGGTCCTGGTGTTGTGGTCTCTGTTCTCTCCAAGAGTCAAAGGAGTTCAGAGGCAATTCCTTTAATGTATCCTGGCATTTTGCAGGGGCTTAGTATCCATGGGGTGTGACAGATCTCAGACTTAGAAAGATATTATACTGGACGGGGTTGTGTCAACAGGCCACTGAAACAAGGAGTTAATGTAGACTAATTTATTTGGGGGGTAGGAGGGAGAAATTTATCAAACTGGTTGTTGGCAAGAATGTTGACGCGAAAAATGTTTTTGGATTTCCCCACACATATACTTTTCAAATGGTTGTATTAATATATCACTCTATTATCTGCATCTTTTGCTATCCTACCACACTTCATTGGCGGCCCAAATGCCACCTCATAGATAGTCTTTACTGATTCCTTTCCCCTTAAATAATCTCATAGCACTTGCATTCCTCATAGGAATGAACTGTAAGTCACTTTTAATTATATTCACCTGCGTTCATTTTATCACCAATTAAATTGTAGCCTTCTCAGCCCTCCAAGGAACTAGATTTTATTTATCTTTGGACTGTATTTCTTCACCTACCTGATTTAGCGGTATTATGTACATAGAAAGTAATTAATCACCACCCTCCCATCCAATTAGTTGTCAAGTCTTGTCATTTCCATTTCCACAATATTTTTATTATTCCTTCCACTAACACAGATATTGAACTCATTAAGGGCCTCATTTCTTTTTTGTCTGGACGATTATAATATTTTCCTAATTGTAATCCTGACATCCAGTGTTCTCCCCTCTCTAATCTATCCTACACGCAATTGCTAAAATCATCTTTCTAAAGCACCAAAGGAATGGAAGGGAACAAGCAATTATTAAGTGCTTACTGTGTGCCAGGCATTGTGCTAAATGCTTTACAAACATTATCTCATTTGAACTCTCTAGTTTCATATTAAGTTGTCACACTATGTAGGAATCATGTGTTTTTTACATTTGAGGTTTCTCCTCTTTATAGAAACTCATGTTTTGCTTACATATCTAAAGACTCTTTTTTTTTAACAATCCTTTTTAAGCTCAAGTTTAATCTCATTCAGTTCCTGGTGTTGTGGTCTGTCTTCCTCTCTTCTGAGTCAGAGGTGTTCATAGGAAATTCTTCCTCCTCCTCCTCCCCCTCCTCCTCCTCCCCCTCTTCCTCTTCCTCCTCCTCCTCCTCCTCCTCCTCCTCCTCCTCCTCCTCCTTCTTCTTCTTCTTCTTCTTCTTCTTCTTCTTCTTTTCTTCTTCTTCTTCTTCTTCTTCTTCTTCTTCTTCTTCTTCTTCTTCTTCTTCTTCTTCTTCTTCTTCTTCTTCTTCTTCTTCTTCTTCTTCTTCTTCTTCTTCTTCTTTTTGGTGGGGAAATAAGGGTTAAGTGACTTGCCTAGGGTCACACAGCTAGTAAATATCAAGTGTCTTAGACTGGATTTGAACTCAGGTCCTCCTGAATCTAGGACCAGTGTTTTATCCACCGTGCCACCTAGCTGCCCTAGTAAATTCTCTTAATGGGACTTCATCACCTGACTCCAGCTACTCTTCCCAAACTTATTCACTCTATGTCCCAGCCAAACAAATATACTCATTACCCCCTGTACTAGGTACTCAATCTCGTTCCTTTAAATGCTTATATAGGACCGCCTTCACTCCTGGAATGTTCTCCTTCCTCAACCCCTTCCGCTAGAATTCTTAGCTCCCTTAAAATCACAGCTGATATCTCACCTTCCATGGGAAATATTTCCTTTACTCCTTACTTGTTAGAGATCTCTTTTTCTTCCTCAAATTATCATGCATAGGGTTCTCTGTTTACATCATACAAAGTACCTTGCTAGTGGATTGGGTGCTCCAAGAGGGCAAGCTTCTTTAACTCCTATCACAGTACAGAATATAGAGTTGGCATGACACAAACTCTTGTTTCATTGGATTGGCATGAATGAATGTGAGGCTAAGATTTGTTTGTTTGTTTGGGGGGTTTTGCGGGGCAATGAGGGTTAAGTGACTTGCCCAGGGTCTCATAGCTAGTTTCAAGTGTCTGAGACCAGATTTGAACTCAGGTCCTCCCGAATCCAAGACCAGTGCTTTATCCACAGTGCCACCTAGCTGCCCCCAGGCTAAGTTTTAAAATATCTTTTTAGAAGACAGAGCATTGCTGTGGTCAGAAACAAAATGAATGATGTGCTTCTTTTGTCTCTAAAGCAACTCACAATCAACCAGATGAGGCATTTTGCATTCATCATATGAAAGCCTTCAAGGGCTACAAAGTGTGTTTTTCTGGGCATAATTCAATTTATTGCAATAAGGTGAGTTTAAGTGTCTTGCTTCCTTGGTTCCAAAAATTAGGAATTCCACTAAATACCTGGGCATTGAGCATTCTGGGTCCCACTTGATGAATGGTTACATACTCATGCTTCATTTTGCAGAATGGATGCCATACCAGAAGTAAATGGGTTCTTTGTGGGAGATTTTGGAGAGTAAAGGCTGTTCTTTGACATCTTTTTATCATTTCCTCTCAGCCAGGCAACAGCAGCTATCAGTTCAAATTCAGGTAAAGTGCTTTGGAAGGAGACTTTCATTTGCTCACTTTCTCACCATGAAATCTGAATTTCATACATTTATAACATTGCCTTTTAAGGAAGGCTGGAGGTTCCAGCATTTAGGTCTGGTTCAACCATACCTAATGCTATATCCTGTCATTTTAAATAGCCAACTTACCATTTCTTCCTCTCTGCAACCCATCTTGCCTCATCTCTAGTCATTTAAAATAGATTAGAAGGTTCCTTCTGGACATCCCTAACCCAAGACCTTTTGGTTCTGTCTCTGTTCATTTCTAGAGGCATCCCTTATGCATTTTTACTTTGTATTATATTACTTGTTTATTTATTTACAAAAGTGTATCCTATGCTCTACTGGGCAATATGCCATCCTGGGTACTTTCCTGAAAATTAAAAACATAAATTAAGTAGACATGGTCAAGGCCACAGAACAACAGAGGTCTTTTAGCCTCCACAGAGTAGGCTGCTATTACAGCTAGTACCTTTGGAGAAGAGGGAATTACCTGTAAGTCTTGTTCACTTCAAGGTCCCTATTCACCTTCACACCTCCCCTGAGGAGTTCTTAGCTGTTAGATTTCTTTGGCTGCTGAGGGACTGGCAAATAGAGGTTAGCGCATTCCTATGACCCCGGGTTGTTTTGTGAGGCTGCTAAGAGGTCTTACATTCTTTAACTCTTATATTTAAGTTTCTGAATTTCAACTTTCCCTAGGGCTGGATGTTAAAAGAAGTTCTTGAAGAAACCAATTCTATATATCCAGGGAAAGCCTCCCCCACTGGTGACTTCTTTTCATTCGCAAAAAAGTCTCCCTCCAAATTATTGCTACAGAAATGCCACCCATGGGGCAGCTAATTGGTGCAGTGGATAGAGCACCACCCCTGGATTCAGGAGGACCTGAGTTCAAATCCGACCTCAGACACTTGACACTTGTGTGACCCTGAGCAAGTCAATTAACCCCAATTGCCTTACCAAAACCCAAAAAGTAACAAAAACAACAACAAAAGAAATGCCACCCATTTGCCAATGAGTTAAAATTTGTCCACACCTGAGACCTTTGTATTCAGCCACACTCCTTGGCATTGAACCTAAATTCTAAAACTTCTAACTGTAAAATGTCAATGGTCACATGACATAGTTTGCCCTTCTCCTTCCAGACTACCCCTAAAATGGCTTCTACTGAAGTAGAAAGGATGTAATGAAAAATGCACTGAAATAGGAATAGTAGCCCCTTAGCCAATGTGGGCAGTCCTTCTCAGGTTGGCTTTAAGCAAGCTGTTCAACCTAAAATTAGATTATGATGACGATGATATGTATAATAACAACGGCAACAACAACAATAATAATAGTTAGCATTTATATAGTGCTTTAAAATTTGCAAATAATCCTATGAAGTATGTCCCAATTATTATCTGAATTTTGCAGATGGAGAAACTGAGGCACAGAGAAATGAAATGATTTGCTCAGAATCTCACAGCTAGTAAGTATCTAAGGCAGGATTCTAATTCAGGTCTTCATAACTGCAAGCCCTATATTCTATCCACTGCACCACCTAGCTGATCACACATAGAATCATAAAATATGAGAATTGGAAGGAGTATTCTGTGTTGGTCATGATTCAAGGCATTCATTCCCCCCAGTAGCTTAAGTCTAAAATTAGAATAAAATTAGGTACTTGTAGGTCATTATATTGTTCACAAAGGTAGGTGTACTTCACCATAGAAGAGGAAAAATATTCAATGAGGTTATTCAGTGAAGTCACCACAGTGATTCAGCTATGTTTAGCTTCCCAATGTTGGTCATGTTGTTGGTCCAAGATCTCCTTTAGAGCTATGAAGAAGCTAGGTCAACAACCAGAGTTAGTTCCCTGAACCAATCAGGTCTCAAAAAAAGTTTTGAAACCTCTTAAAGAAAAGATCTAGCCTAACCTGTAAAAGGTAAAGCTTTAGCAAAAGCAACCCCTCCCCCAGAAAAAAAAAAAGAAAAGAAAAGAAAAGAAAAAAGAAAAAGCTAGCCCCGCCTAGATGCTATGAATCTAGAAAATATTGTTCCTATTGCAAAGGGACCTCATAATTCATGTAGTCCAACCCTTAACAAAACACAAATTTCCTGACAATTTCTTGATAGAGCAACACCTCAAATATTTCCATGAATAGAGAATTTACTATACCCATTGGGGGAAAGTTGAATTTTTATGACATTTTGCCTTATATCAAACAAAAATATCTCTCCTTTCATCTGTGTAGTGAGCTCTTTGTAAGGAACTTCCTTCATTGATGCACCTTTTTTCAATGACTTGAACAGTTTCCTAAAGCATTGAGAAGTTAACTGGCCTGCCCATGGTCACCCAACCAATGCATGACAGAGGTGGGACTCAAATCCAGTATCTCCTTACTCTAGGGTTGGCCCTCTCCCCACTCTGCTATTTTGTCATCCTAGTTATGGCTCTGATTTGAGCCCAGATCCTCTGACTCCAAATCCTAGCTTCTATCCACTCCACCATAATGCTTCTCTGGGAATATACCATATTATCAGAAATCTACAGGCAAAAAGGGACCTCAGAGGCCATCCAGTGCAACTCTTCCATTTTACAGATGAGGAATGTGTACCCCATGCTTACTGTAAGCATTGGAGGTAGAATTTGAACCCAGGCCCTCTATTCTTTTCAATATGTCACAATGCTTCCACCAGCACTGCAGTTGACACGAATCATATAAAGTTCTTAGATCACTTTGCAAGCAGTTGCCCCGTCAAGATTATCTCCTTCTCCCTAGAGACTGGAGTCACTCCTAGGGTGCCCTTTCCATTGCATCCCCTGGTGTTGTCCTTTTATTAGCCCTAGAGCCAGCCCTGAGTTCCTAAGTCAAAGTCTGCACCTGAATAAGCACCTCAAAAAAAATAATTTCTCAGTGAATCTAGTTTGAAGGGTTTTGTGGGGGAAAAATAACAAACTCATCATGCCACTACCACTGTACCTGTTCAAGAAACAGCAGGATACTCCTCATTCATCAATAGCAACATCCTTTTGGCTATTTTTTTTGTTTCTCCCTAAGTTATATCCCAGAGGACTTGAGCCTAGTGTCCCAGAAATCAGCTCTCTCAATCAAGACCTAAAGTTCATCTGGAGGCACAAACAAATACCAGTGTCTCAACGTGGGGTAGATTAATCTACAATGCCACTATCAGTTAAGTTTTGCTGAAAAGGCACAATGCAACAATGGATGGGCTGGCTTCCCCAAGCCTTGTCATATATTATCTCTGCCACAAGTAGAAACAGTATCCCAGCAGGCTCTACTTCATGTCACCTCTGTTAACGACCCCCTTTGCCCACTGATGAGTTCCTCCCAGAATCCCCATTTTGAGGAAGCTCCCCAGGATACCCATCTTACATTCCTCTCCTGAATATTCATTTGTGAGCTCTTCACCACCATGCCCAACTGCATTCTCATCCTGGAATTTCTCTGTGTAGCTCCCTTCTTCCACTGGTGAATTTCTGTTGTAACTTCCCTTTTGAGGGAGGATCACATGTAAGACCTCCCCATTCCTCTCCTGACTGCTTCAGCACTATCCCCACCACCACCATGTTACCTTCTCTCCAACATTTTCAGTACCCCTATTTTGTGTCATCATCCTTCATTAGAATAGTCTCTCCTTGGGCAGCTAGGCGGCGCAGTAGATAAAGCACTAGCCCTGGATTCAGGAGGAACTGAGTTCAAATCCAGACTCAGACACTTGACACTTACTAGCTGTGTGACCCTGGGCAAGTCACTTAACCCTCATTTCCCCCCCCCCAAAAAAAAACAAACAAACAAACAAAACAAGAATAGTCTCTCCTTGAAAGCAGCTGTTATTTTTGATTACCTCCATACCCATAGCATTTAGCACAGTGCCTGGTATATGCTAAGGGCTTTATAAATACCTGTTGACTAGCTGACTTCTCCCTAGTCTCATTCAAAACCAGTCAACCCATTGCCAAACCCACTCCACAGAGCCCTGTGGAACCCCCTCCTCTATCATCCATAACTTCTCCTACAACCTCAAACCTCTCAATCAATATTCCTTTTGCATCCTTGTTTTAACAAAAATCTCATTTTTCTCTAAGGCTATCAAATCCACTGCAGCCTTTCCCACTTCTATTCTCATTGCTATGACTCAGGGGTGACAAAACATCTTTTTTAGAACCCAACATTTACTCCCAGACTCATACCCTACCCTCACCTCTGAATAATTTTTTCTCCATTGAAATCTATGTATTCGATGGGTACCTCACTTTGCCACTCATTGCTGATATTTTTTTCCATACTTTCAGGTCATTCTCTAAACTATGTGGCTGACTAGAGTACATAGCTCATCACTGTCCCCTCTGATTCAGAGACATTACACCATCCTGACTATATTACTATACCCTTTAACTTCTCCTTCTTCATAACCTTCATTGTCTCCCTATCTTCTTCCTGACCCATTGGGGAGGCCCTGTGCTTACTCTCTTCTTTTTTTGCAGTCTCTTCCTTGGCAACTTCGTCCACTGCTATACGCACCTCCTCTACTCATATGAGTCCCAGATCTACCTCTCCAGTCCTGATCTCTCTTCTGAGTTCCAGAATTACATCCTTAATTGCCTACAGGCCAGCTCAACCTGGATGTCCCACCAAATTCCTATCCCAAACAAATATCACTTTCTTTCCCCTTAATCTGTTGTTTCATGCTCATATTATTGTCAACTTGTAGCACTGCCACTCAGGTTCCCATTTTTAAAATCTCTTTACCCCTTCCCCTTACAATCCTTAGCATCCCTCTAGAATGTAAGCTCCTTGAGGGTAGGGTCTACTTGGTATTAGTCTTTTTATCTATTTTAACTAGTAGAATACCTTTTAGTACATCAAACAAATGTTTGTTGAACTGAATTGAATTGGGCTTATCTCTAAGTTTTCTCTCTTTCCCTAACCTCTGGAATCCAGTTGGTTGCCAGAAACCTGTTGATTGCACCTCCACAACTTTTCTCCAATTTGTCATATCCCCTCGTTCCCACAGCCTCCACTCCACTACAAGTCCTCAGTTCCACCACCCTCCCCCCACCCTCTGGGCTATTTCCATAGCCTCCTTACATATCTTCCCACCTCCACTCTATACTCTACTGTCCCCTTTAAACTATTTTGCAGATGCAAAATAGTTTATCCAAACTATTATTTTTATTATTTTATTATTTTATCCAAATAGTTATTTTATCCAAACTATTATTTTTATTATTTTATTATTTTATCCAAATAGTTATTATCCAAAGGCTTTATCCCATCCTTACTTTCTCCCAAAATCTTCAGAGGCTCCCTATTCCCTACAAAGTAAAATTCAAACTTCTGTGCCTTGTCCTCATGACCCTCCACAGTCCTACACCATGCTACCTCCCTAGCTTTATCTCATGCTGTTCCCTTCTATATTATCTTTGAGCCACATAAACTAGATCAGAAGGTCTGGGGTCCATTCCCAAATGGGTCATTTACTATCTGTCTGACCATGGTCAAATATACCATTACCCACCCCCCACCCTTTGTCCCAGTTCCGTCATGTATATAACAGGGATAGTATCCCCTATCCCAAGAACTCCACAGGGTAATTAGGGGGAAAAGATCTGATGCCAAAGGAACACATCTTCACCATCTTACAAAAGTGCCCTATAAAGGTAAGGTACTATCACTTAAGGGCCTGACCAATTATTAGACAGACAGGCGAAGGAAATACAAGGAACAAAATGCACACTGCAATCCATACATTTTTCTTCCCTTGTGATTGAATTGAAGATATTACAGAAGCTTTCCCGATGTGCAAATATTTGCATCAATTATTCTATTTACAAGTCCAAAAATATTTCTTCTGTTGAAGTCTGGGTAAAGGACATTGCTCCAAAACCATTTTTAAGGGCGTTTTTACATAAATGAAACTTTATGCTGGCATGGCAAGTAAAGTGCTTGATTAATAAAGACTTCCACTGTTTTCAAACACAGATTCCGTGCAGGCTTATTTGAAGCCAACCACAAGTGGAGAACGCTTCGCAGCTTCCAGTCACAAGGGGGTTGTGTATTTCATTCCTGCTACACAGTTAGCTTACTTTGGAGCTGGGGTAGGAAAGAAACATGACCAGCAGAAATAATGCTACATTCAGTGACCCTACCCCTCGAATCAATTGGCCTGATGGGAGAACTTTTTTCCCCCCTTTTGCTACTGTTTTCTTAGTTTTTAACCTTTTCATACTTAATATTTCTTGAAACACCATCTTGATGGGGAAAAAAATGAACAGCTCAGGACTTCAACCTCACCTCCACCTACTAGAATCTCTATGTCCCCTCCTATATGAAGGCTGCCCTGATCAGCCCTTCCCCCCAGCCCCTGGTCACAGTTATTATCACTCTGTCACTCTTGAACTATTTGGTATATTTTCTTACTTGTAAAGAAATTGTATCTCCCAGATTGAGTGTAAACTCTTTATGGGCAGAGACTATAACATTATGGTCGGATTACCAAGGAGTTGCACACAGTAGGCAGTTCATAAACATGTGCTGAATTGAATTCATCATACTGTAAAGTGAAGGGTTAGAATCCTGGCTCTAGCTCTGGCATTCTGAATCCAGACTTACTTGAGCATTTAACATTTTGGAGTCTGTACATAGAATCATAGAAGGTTAAATCTGAAAGTGTCTTAGAGGTCATCTCATTTTAGAATCATGGACCTTTGGAAGGGAAAGAACATCACAGAGGAAAATAATAGATTTGGAGTAAAAGGACCTGGATTCTGATACCAAGTCTACCACTTATCACTAGTGTTACCTGGGGAATTATACTGTACATCTCTGGGTCTCAGGGTCTTCATTCTATACAATGAAAGATAATATATCATGGGGATCAGGAAGGCCTGAGTTTAAATTCTGCCTTTGATACTTACTGGATATAGGACTATGGGCAAACCACTGTAATCTCTCAAAATATTCTACAAGTGAGTTGACTATTTGCATTGGTAGGGATTCTCTTCACTACTGAAATCACAGTTGGGGGAGTGGAGAGACAGACAGACACACATAAAGAACAAAAAGAAAGAGAGAGAGAGAGAGAGAGAGAGAGAGAGAGACCGCACCAGCCAGGTCTGGAAAGTGCTTCCTCCTCATCTCTGTCTTATTTTAATGCAATTTGGTTCAACAAGAATTTGTTAAGTGCCTACTATGTGCAATGCAGTGTTATAAGTGCTGGAAACACAAAGACAAAGACAATATAATCCCTGTTTTCAAGAAACTTCTGTTTCCCTTCAAGGCTCAAGTCAGGCACCATGTTCTAGGGAAGATATCACTTGCTATTAGTGATATCAGTGATATCTCAGTTCTCAAATCACCTTTATCTGTGTGTATGACATAATCCCAATAGAGGGTAAGCATAAATTACTTCATCTGAGACTCACAGAATCCCTGTGAGATAAAAGGGGAAGATAGACCTAGAGATTGGTAGAAACAGAAGGATACTTATGAATCATCTATTTGAACATTTTATATTCGAGGAAACTTTAAAAGGAAAGGGACTGAGTGAAGAGAGGAAGCCCCAGAGAATGGAAATGACTGACCCCAGTTCACACAATTAGAGATAAAACTTAGATTAGATCCACTGTCTCCTGACTCTCAGTCTAGTGTCCCTTATGTGCACTCACCAAATATACTGTGCTTTACTTGCAGCATAAGAGAGTGGAAAGTAAAGTAGACTGGCTCAGATAGAAGTGTTCTCAAAAAGATACTGGATGACCCACTTGTTGCAGATATATGGTATGATAGGCATTCTTTTTCATGTATGAACTTACAGAAGTATGGACTAAATAGCCACTTCAGTAACTTCTAACAATAATTGTTGATACTTTAATATGTATGATTCTATGTTTCAGAAAAAAAGGGAAAAAAGGATATGGAGAAGCAGAGAAATGTAAAAAGGACCATCAAAGAAGACAAACCAAGAATCAGGAACAAGACTTAAAAGCTTCAAAAAAAAAATGTAGGGGAGAATCAGATGAAAGTCACTTTACCAGAGTATTACACCATACAATTATATCAATAGAGGCATAATGAAAATTTAAAACACAATTTCCCTTAAGATGGAGTAGAGGAAAAAGGAGAATGAAGAAAGAGTTAAGACTGGGGAGAAAAAAAGAAATGTAGGAGGTTTGGAAATAAAGATATATTATGAGTCATCTCTGCTTTCATTCTAGTGTGAATTCTATATGAAACCCTGAATGTTCCCTCACCTCCCCAAAAACCTCCTTCCACTGATCCCTAACCTGACTCTGAGAGTTTGACTAAGCTCTCTTTCTCTACCTGCAAGATCTGGGCAACTGTGCCATCCAGGTCTAACTCATTTATTTGTTCATTTGACAAGTCTTGACTGAACACCCAATGGGATTCAAATAGGTGGAAGATGGGGTCTCTACCCTCAAGGCTGTGAAAATATAGTCAAAAAAACTAGATACATGCACAAATGATTAGAGGGAAAGTTATCATGTGACCAACACCATAACACAATGACAAAATGAGATAAGAGTTCAGAGAATGGGGAGATGATCTCAGACTAAGGAATGTTTAATGGTTAAACAAAGAATTTTCAGCATATTGACCTAACTAAAGCCCTAAAATCTTATATCTCTTTTATATGAAAACCTTCTCACTGCAAAGAAATGCAAACTATTTAAAGACTCTTTTAGGATTAAGAATTGGATTAATATAGTCCAAGTCCTGGATTAGCACAAAAGTATAATAACAGCTGCTTAACTGGTATGATTAAACTATTCTAAAACTTGTTTGAAACATTATTCACCATAGAACAGGATTCACTATGAGGTAAGCCCTTCTTGGGTACCACCCAAGTGAACTTAGTTACTGAAGCACAGGAAAAAAAAAAAAAAAAGACTGCATTAAATGATTTCTCTCTGGTAGTAGAGTCCCCTGGCATATTCAATGTTAGAAACATGCTCCTGTTCACTTAACTGGAGTGGTAGAAGAAGAACGTGTAAGCTCCTTCATGCTGACTAAAGTCAGCTAGGGCACCATGGTGGTGCATTGAATAAAAGACCAGGTTTGAAATAAGGAAGACTTTTCTTCCTGAGTTTAAATCTGGCCTCAGAAACTAGCTATGTGACTGTGGGCAAGTTACTTAAACCTCTTTGCCTCAGTTTCCTCATTGGTAAAATGAACTGGATAAGGAAATGGCAAACACTGCAGTATATTTGCCAAGAAAGCCTAAAATGGGGTCATGAAGGGTTAGACACAACTGAAAAACAACTCTACGACAACAAAAATCACTAAACTCTCTACATCTTATCAACTACAAGACAGTGGGGCTGAGTAAAATGGTACTAGTTTTGTAGTAAGAAGATCTTGTAAAGAATTAATTGTTATTTGAGGTTTTTATCCCTCCTTGCGCACTGGCCTGGGGCTCCGCAAACCACAAGGCGCTCCACCCACTGGTTGTAGCCTTTGCCAGGGCTCTGGCACTTCACATCATCACCACTCACCGATGCCTACATGGGCCTGGCAAAATTATAATGATTGGAAGCCTAATAAGGGCAGTCATGTGACTGTCAGAGCGGCCATCCCATTGGCTGGGGCTGTGTGGGGTGTTTCTAGGTTTAGGGGAGGAGAATTGGGCATTCTAGGCAGAAGCTGAAAAGCGACAGGTGTTCTGCTGCGTATTTTCAGCTGATTCCTGGGTGGTGGTATTTTTTCAGGTATTATCATTTCCCTTTCCCGATTTTATTTCCTTTCCCTTGATCTTATTGATCCTGTCTGTGTTTTTGTTTTTTTTTAAGTTCGTTCTTGTTAAAATAAATCTTTTTCTGTTTTGAGGGAGGCTGCCGGTCTCCTTCCTTGCCCCAATATTGCGGTGAGCGGCTTAGCTAGCACTCCCCAATTAAAAATTGGTCCCCACAATCTAAATTTGAGCCTCAGCTTTTCCACTTACCAGTTAGCTATACAACACATCTATCCTCTCTGACTTGTAGTGTCTTTATCTGCAAAATAGTATTTGCAATTGAACAGCAAAGGCCTCAACCTAGTGTAGTAGTGAGACTGGGTTCTCAAAGGGTACACCATGATCTTTATCACATCATAACTCACACAAGTTACATGGTTACACACTATATTTTGTTTGCTCAAAAGAGGAATAATTCTTGGGGCAGATAGTTGGCGCCATGGATAAAGCACCAGCCCTGGATTCAGGAGTACCTGAGTTCAAATCTGGCCTCAGACACTTGACACTTACTAGCTGTGTGACCCTGGGCAAGTCACTTAACCCTCATTACTCTACCAAAAAGAAAAGAGGGATCATTCTCAAAACACTAGTATGTTTGCATACAAAAAGCATTCATTTGGAAGTGAAAAGATCTAGGTTTAAATCCCAGTTCTCCCTCTTATTACCAGTGTGACCTGGGGCAAATGACTTAAATTATCTGATGCCCTTCATCTGTAAAAAGAGGGGATTGAATAGGATTATCTCCAATGCTTCCAGTTCTAAATTCTATGTGCCTTTGTCCTATAAGCTGGAAAACATTTTGGGTACAAGCCCATCTGAGAACCAGAATAGATGTTAGGAGTTCATCATCAGAACCAAAATTTATTATTGCTTCTCTAATTTTTTTCTACAATTCAAGAGCATCTAAATTAAGAAACAGGCAAAATCGATACTAATGAAACATGTGATCTTTTGAATGATAGGTGTAATTCTTACAGTAATCACTTCAGTGGATTGATAGAAGAAATAGTGTTCTGAAAAATGCCAAGTCTTGGGCAGCTAGGTGGCACAGTGGATAAAGTACCAGCACTGGATTCGGGAGGAATTGAGTTCAGTGTGACCCTGGGCCAGTCACTTAACCCACATTGCCCTGAAAAAAAAAAAAGAAAAGAAAAATATCAAGCCTTAAAGAAATGTAAATGGTTATTTTTAAAAGCTACTTGTTCAATGAGGATCTAGCTCAGGCTCCTCTTACTTCTTTCAAATGCCTTCCAGATATTTTATGGTTCCATGACATTTCCACCAAAAGGAAAGATCAGGATCGTCTGGGAAGGGGCTGCTGTAGAGCATATGAATGTGTGCCCATTTGCACAAGCTATGTGTCTATTTGGGTTTTAAGGCAGTAAGAATTTTAAATCCTTCTGAAACGAGATTAAGATTTTGTCTAAAAATTACAGGATGCATCCAGTTCTCTAGGGCAACAGGAAACTTGGAATCATAGAAAGCACTGTATGATTTTCCAAATGTGACTGACCCATTTTCTTCCTTCTATTCAGTTTGGTCCCAGTTCCTCTAGGCAATTTGGTATGGTTCAATATAGTGTAGGTTATTGGATTTGAAGTCATGAAGAATCTGTGCAAGATTTCTTCATAAAATATTTTTGATCTATGTGTGACCAAGGACAAGTCACTTAACCCCTCTGAAAATCAGTTTTCATAACTTGAAACTACTCTGAGAATTTTGGGACACCCTATGTATAAATACAAACCACACACACACACACACACACACACACACACACACACACACACTCTCAATGTACCACCTATCCAATGATATTGCACCATCTTTACAATATGCATTCTTCCTCCATTGAAGCCAAAGGCATGTGGCTTTTATTGAAGAGATTTTTGTAGTATTTGGGGACTCAAGGCAATAAGCAAAATGCTATTTGAGAAAAGGAGCATCTGGAGACCTTTGCCATTGATGAGAAATCTCCCATCTTTTGGGACTCTACCCAGAATATCCTCCATGATAATGATGAAGTTATTTGGTAATCTTGTGTCTCCTGATTTTAGGCCTTACATGATAATATTCAGCAGATTATTGAATACAACTAGCTCCATTGCCACTTCATTTGAAATCTACTATAATTTCTAATTTATGCATGGGATACCAAGTTTTTGAAGAGTCTTTAAAGCTACATTTCATTTAAATTACTACTACAATAATGATGATGACAACAATAATGACTACGACTATTCCTATTATTTTATAAGAGAACAGTGGTTATAGGGTATGATGCTTTGGCATACATAGCAGGATTGCCTCAGCAGTCACTAGCTATGCTTCTTCTCCACCAGTGTTTCCCATACTTTCTTGAAATTTGACTCAGGCTCAAGGCAATTGACATGGTCTGGCCCCAGGCATCACAGGCTATGCTGGGAAACATAAAGTTTGGGGCACCTACGTATTTTTATCAGCCCCAATAGTACTAAGTAGGAAATACCCAACTCAAGGACAAAGATCAGAAAAAAGGAAATGGGAGAACAAAAGGTATCTAAGAACTACAAGTGAGTACTGGGAACCTTTATTATAAAGGGAAAGTTGAATAGACATAGCTGCCTGTTCATGTCTTTGTGTGGGTGTGGGTGTGTGTGCATTGAGTAGTGCTTTGTGACTTTAGTGAAAAAAGAGAAGGAAAGTTTTAACAACTCAAAGGTATACATACATACCTTTACACTGTCTCAAAGAGAAAAATGTCAGATATTCCAGAGACCCATTTGCTTGGATTCTCTCATTGTAAGACAAATGTAAACACCACTGGAAAGCACACCCATGATAGAGGCCTTGGCAGCACCTTAGAATGAGAAAACCTCCTTAAGAGCAAGAGATCATGGTAATAATGGACAAGACACACTCAGAAAGAAAAAGAATGATCCCATGTGGAATGAAGGGAATTGGGCTGGAGAGATGGAGCACCAGAGGCAAGGAAAAATAGGGCAGAAAACCATGGAACTGTAGACAAGAGGATAGACCTAAATCAATGAATAATGAAGTAGAGAGATGGGGAAGAAGGAGCAAATTCAGACTTTACCCCTCATTTGTATTCTGAGTCATGAAGCCTTCATATATCGCAGGGTTGAACCTCAAGTGAATCTGAGTTATTTCCCCTTTGAGAAGAGGAAGAGGTCAACACAGGAGATTATTGTAAATTGGAGCATCAATATAGATCTGTGGGAAGAATAGGGCCTAGAGGAGAGGGTCATTTGATATCCATGAAAAAAGAGATGAGGAATTTCTATACTGACTTTTTTGTGGGGGTGGGGGGCTTGGATATGAGTCCTTCCCTGCATTTTTATACTTCTAAAGAAGCCCTCTTCTTTATTTAACATCTTATTGCCTGAGTTCTTGCAATGACGGTGAAGGCTCATTTGAGGAAAACTAAAATGAACCAAATACTGAAGTTCTCAGGGTTGCCTTGGTGGAACATGAAACAAATAGATTTTGTAAGCAGCCTCCCAAAGTTGTACCTGGGCTTGTGATATTGGGGAGTGGAATTCCAACTGACACATGGATTAAAAATAGAAACAAAAGGATCTTTTATTCACAATACCTCCATTAGTCATGAGACTATGAAAATGTAGAATCTCCTAGAATATTGTTTGTGAAAGTTTGCCTTTTTCTGTCTCATATTTTCATCAGGAATACCCTTGATGTAGGCAAAGATCTTTCCCATGAAATTTTTTTTTTTTTGCAGGCAATGGGGGTTAAGTGACTTGCCCAGGGTCACACAGCTAGTAAGTGTCAGGTGTCTGAGGCCGGATTTGAACTCAGGTACTCCTGAATCCAGGGCTGGTGCTCTAACCACTGCACCATCTAGCTGCCCCTCCCATGAAATTTTGATAGAGATGAGAGGGTAAACCTATAATTTACTTCCTGAACATATCTTCCTGGATTTTTAAATGTATCACCTCAGATATTTCTGATTCTTTTGTAATCTTGGCTTGCCATGCCTTCAATTTCATTTTCTGTGATGTTCAGTAGTAAATGACCTCCACCCCTTTCCTTTAAGATATTCAACATTAACTGATGTGAGGATTCTAAGTAGTCTACAATCACTGTCCTTCTAAATCTCAAACCACATTGTCCACCATAGTTTCTGCCATCCTCCCCAAGACTAATTTTGCATTGTAGTCAACTGAGTATATATTCAATTAGTTTGAAAGATCATGTGAAAGTTCTTCTTAGAATTTCTCTATTTTTTAACTCTCTGTATTAGATGTTGGCAGATAGACCATAACTCCATTTATCTTCATCATGAGCAATACAACAATACAAAACAAAATGACCAAATTTCCCATGAAATTATGTTTATTATTGCTTTGGGATACATGATGAACTCAACTCCTTAATATCTCTAAAGATAATTGTAAGTAGTTATTTCATTTTTTTCTATAACTTCTGTTATATCTGCACTTAAACCAATAATATACATGTGAATATGTTCAGTGAACCAAATTTTGGTCAGTGGGAAAAGAGTACATACTAAACGAAATGTTTTGGATATAGCACCAGTCCTGGAGTCAGGAAGACCTGAGTTCAAATCCAGTCTTGGACACTTACTTGTTGCATGACCCTAGGCAAGTCACTTAACCCTATTACCTTAAAAAAATGATACAAACTAAAATGGGGAAAAAGGAAGTGTTCACTAGTGGATGAAGAACCAGTATCACAGTCAGGAAGACCTGAGTTCACATCCAATCCCTGAAACACATTGGCTATTTGACTTGACCCTGGTCAATTCATTTTATCTCTCAGTGTCAGTGACTGTTCTCTAATATTATAAGTTGCAGAGAAGTTTCTTTTCTTCATTGATGGAGGGAGTTTCCTCATTCCACAATGAAGAAAACTTTTGCATATATATGTACAATGAGAGTAACAACTTCTCATATTCATATGGGATTGAAAAAATCCTTTCTTTATTACATGATGTTGGTAGGATAATTATAATAGTGATCAGAGACGCTAATGGTGTTCATCATAGAACACATGGATAGATAATTATTGCTGGCACTAAACCCCTCACCATCTATTCTCTACTGGTTGTTGAGTTGGAAAAAAAAAAAAAAACTTTTCCCCAAAGTAAAAAAGACTGATACTGATTTCACCTGTCACTCCTTCTTGAGTTATTTATATTCTATCAAGAAATTATTTGTGTACCATAGAGAATTGATATTCAATTATAGAATTTTAGGCTGCAGATATTAGTTGATGGGGGAGATATTTTGGCCCAAGGCCCACAAATAGTTACTTAAATCATCATTATATTAATGTACTTTGCCTATGATTCATATTAGCTCAGGTCCCTCTGTCAAGCTCATAGGCTTTCTATAGACAGGATTTGACTCTTTCCCAACCATAATGTCCCTATTAACGCTAGTTATAATTCTTCTCAAGAATGATAGAATATCTGAGCATTCTATTCTATTGTAATTCTTACTTATTCATTGTAATAGGGTCTCAGTATACGAAAGTCACTGGTGGTTTTTGCCTGTTTTTGCAAGAGGATCAGTTGTCCCAAAACCAGTAATAGAGGATAATACTCAAATTTAGGGCTCCTTAACCCAAATGCATGCTCTTTCCCTTGCCTTATTTCAGGAATATCCTCAAAGCATAGCCTCTTAAGTTGAGAAGGAATCAGAAGGTCTGATTTCTGAGTCTTCCTATGTGAAGGGCTTTCTGACCTATATATTTACATAGAAGGAAACTCCTTCTAAAAGCTCATCTCTCTATTTGTGAAATATGTAGGCATGCCCCAATGGCTAGTGTGGTCAGCCAAGTATGTGCCTGTGGTCGCATACATGTGTATCTCTGCATGCCCAGAGGGGAGTGACAACAGCATCCCTGTGTGAAGAAAGTGAAATTGAGATTTTTAAAAGCCATTCATGAAAGGAATGATCTGTGTGGTGATTTTGTCTCCTAAGTGCACTACATGCCTAAAGTCTTCCATCAGCCCTTGGTGCCCAAAACCTCTGGCTGAGGTGACATCAGTCCAGTTTTCCAGTGGCATAATGATATTTTTTAACTAAAGGAAAATGTTTTATGTAAGAATCGAAACACAGCTCTGTCTGCTACCTTGATTTGGATTCTAACAGGAGACATTAACCTATAGGAAGAGAGAATTTTCTAGAAAGATCCTGGTTTCCTCTACTAACTCACTATGGCTCCAGGATTTGTGAGGGGATTAGACAAGGATTTATATAAAACACAGTCCATGAACTAAACCTTGAAGGGAGCTAGGAATTTTCATAGGATAAAAAAAGGAAGGACATTCTAGGTACAAGGAGTAGCAATCTAGGCAAAGGCTCAAAAGCAGAGATGGAAGTCAAGATTGGAGAGCAATAAGCCAAGCAATTGGACTTGAACATAAAATGGAAAAAGCAGAGACCTCTACTTGCAAACAGTTGCCCACTGGCACTGTGTTGGATTCTCACCTCTATGTTTCTCTCTCCTTTGTGGGTCTTTCAAGTTCCAAGGTTTCTTCAGTCCCATGTAGTTCCTGTTTGTTACAGTCCTTCAGTATCTCCTTTTAGCTCAGGAAAAAGTCTTCCCATCAGCTCCCTTGTCCATAACAGAGCATGTATGCATTATATATGTATGTATATTCATATATACCATAAACATACATAATATCCTATTTCTATTATATACAATATTTATTTTCTTCTTTATTTAAATGTTGTCCCCTCACCCAAAAAAATACCTCCAGTGCAATGTATTACATACATTAGGTACTCATGGAATGCTTCTTTAATTCTTTCATTCAACATACTTATTGGTAATATGCAAAACCCTATATTAATCTCTATGGGAGACAGGAAGATTTTAAAAAACACATGGTACCTTCCTTTTGGAGGTCTCACTCTAGTAGGCAAAATAAAATATGTACCCAAGTGATTTTGCTATGTAACATAATGTAAAAGGTCATTGACAGAAGGATAAAATGTAACAGGAGCCCTGAAGAATGTGAGATCAGTTTGCGCTATGGGGTTTGATTTGGCAGAGACGAAGGGCCACTCCATGGAAGGTATGATATCTAAACTGGGCTTTGAAGAAAGTTATGGATC
Source organism: Dromiciops gliroides (assembly GCF_019393635.1). Classification (NCBI taxonomy): domain Eukaryota; kingdom Metazoa; phylum Chordata; class Mammalia; order Microbiotheria; family Microbiotheriidae; genus Dromiciops; species Dromiciops gliroides. Next base: position 82,290,815 of record NC_057866.1, on the reverse strand, counting down.
AAATATGCTAAATTGGAGGACAGGGGCACAGGGAAGAATAAGAAATGGGAATGTATCCGGTGTATCCTGAGAAAAGCAAATCATCTAGTTTGGGTCATACAACTGTGGAAGAATGGTGGTAGCTAAAGCCAATTAAAGTTAAGCTGGTGCCAGATTTCAAATAACCTTGAATGGCAGGTAGTTTATACTTTATTGAGTAGTTGATTGGGAGTCATTGAAGGTTCTTGACAGGAGGGGAAATGTAGTCAGACCTTTGTTGAATATGAAAGCAATGTGGAAGATGGATTCATAAAATCAAAAAATTTAAAAACTTGATTGTATAAATGATTTTGTTGCTAGCTTTATCACTGCATAGCTTTGGGTGACCTAAAGTAATTATCAAATTTCTCTGGATCCAAGTTTCTTCACATATAAAATAAGGGGATAGAACTAGGTGACTTGTCATCTCCTTTCTAGTTTTAACATTCCACTGAATCTAATTCAAGAAATCATCATTAAATGCTTGCTAAATGCAAGGCATTTTGCAAGAGAAAAAAAATATATATATATATGTGTGTGTGTATGTATGTATTTTATATATGTATATATATACACATTTTTGTTTCTCTGTATATAGGTATATACATATATATTTTATGTTTTTTTGTATATAATCTATGTGTATATCTATCTCTATATTTAATCTGTGTATTGATATATAGATACAGTTGATAACACAGTGGATAGAGTGCTAGGTCTGGAATCAGAAAAAATCTTCTGAGTTCAAATCTGGCCCCATACACTTAATAGCTCTGTGATCCTGGGCAATTGCCTCAGTTCCTCCTCAGTTAGAAGATTTGGGGAAGGAAATGGCAAGTCACTGCAGTATCTTTGCCAAGAAAACACCAAATGGGGTCATGAAGAGTTGGACACAACAGAAAAAATGACTAAACAATAATAAGTAAAATACAATTTGGGAAGCAAAGAGAAAATACTAATAAATAAGGAGAGAAGGAAAGGCTTCATGAGCTGGAGTAAGCTATGAATATTCTGGGAGGATAAGGAATGAAGGGAGCATGGAAGAAGGCCCAAGCAAAGACATGGGGGGCAGAGATGGGGCGCCATGCTTTAAGAGAACAGACACTAGTTTGTCTATAATACAGTGTCTAAGAGGAGAGGTTTGTGTAATAAACCTAGAAATGTTAGCTCATAACAAGGAGTACAAGGAAAGAGGGAGATAGTTCAGTTCATAGCCTCAGGTGAAAAACAATAACAACATTGATAATACTTTCAAAAACTTAAGTGAATTTTAATAGCATCTTGTCTAGGTTGGTGGTGATTTGGCTGCAGTTACAGCCCTAGACTCTGTTTTCAGCAACATGTCATTTAAGAAGACATAGGCTAATTGACAAAAGTTCAGAAGAGAGCAACCCAAACAGACCTGAGAGTTTGGAAAGCAAGAGCTCAGAAGAAAGGTTAATAGAATTGGGAATACTCCTTCCAGAGAAAGAACTACTGAGTTGAGTCATCATTATCCCTGCCTGAACATAAGGGGATATTATAGAAAGGGCAGAGATCCATTTCTCATATTAGTCAACAAGTACAGGATGAAAGTTAACAAGACATCAGTTGTAGCAGCAAAACTTGAGGTTAAATATTAGGGAAAATGTTAGACCACAGGGAGCAGTTAGGCAATGGAATCAACTGCCAAGAGTGACTATGAAATCACTCTAATTGGAGACTTTCAAGGCAGGGACTAGACACCCATCCATCAGGAAAGATGGAACTCCTGTCGCAAGAGGTAGATGGACGTGAGAGCCCAGAAATCCAAGGGATTGGGGGTTAATTATGCTAATAATGAATTGATTTACAAAAGAAAAGATTTACTGCATATGTTCTCTACATCTTTTCAATTTAACATTCCACATTCGCATATGTCCCATAAACTAACAAAAGGGATATTTATTCTTAAGTTACTCTCTTGTGAGGTACAGTAAAAAAGAGTGTTAGATTTGAAGTCAAAAGACCTGGGTTCAAATTCTGGCTCTACTACTTTCACTACTGTGTTACCTTTGGCAAGTTACCTAATCCTGTCTGCCTCAGTTCCTCATTTGTAAAATGAGCTGGAAAAGGAAATGGAAAACTACTCCTGTATCTTTGCCAAGAAAACCCTAATTGGGGTCACAAAGAGTCAGACATGATTGAAATGACAATGACAACATATAGAGGAGAACAAGCCATCTAGTTTATAACCTGTGGTGCATCAGTGGAAATTAAGAAAAAGGTAAGGTAAATAAAGGATTTGGGGTTGGGTGATACTATTGTCATATTAACTGAGAATTAATTGAATCAATATATGTGTGTTCATTTTTTCTCCATCTATTATGGGGGTAATAAGATTTTTTAAAAAAGACATACAGAACCACTGTGTAAATAAAAATAGTCAGGAAAATAAATTCCCACATTTTCACAAACAAAAATATGTTTCTTATTCAGGGTGTCCCTTAAGTTAGTGCAATTATAAAAGCTTATGGAAACCTAAAAATGCATTAAGACATTTGGGATACTATATAATAGCAATGAAAGAAAAAGTCAATACATCCACTAGATTGTGAAACCTTTGAGAGCAGGGACTGTATTTTGCCTTTCATTGTATCCCCAGCGTTTCACATAGTGCCTGTCATATAGTAGGCACTTAATAAAGTTTATCAACTAACTGAACGGCACTGAGATTCCAATCATTGATGTCTCTAATCAGACATAAGATTGTTCACATTAGCCCAAACTATGTGGAGAACTTGAGGGAGCTGAACTTCAATCTTTAATCACTTTCCAGTTTTTAAGAACTAGAAAGAAGTTTCTACAAGTTGAAACAATTCCATATGTTAGCCTTGAATGATGCAATAAATCAGGTCAACCACATCATGACCTAAAGTGATTGTTAAGACCACTAAACACTAAATCCGTCAACTTTTGATTTGTGCTATTCATTCAATAGGGTTAGGCCTTTATTTTGCTTTATGTCAACACATATACACCATTAAGAATTCACCAATTATAGCAATTATTACACGATGCTAAGCATTATGTTAAGCAGTTGTGATTTTCATGGTTACTTAGGAAATTATGGCAATGTACAATTACATTTTCCAGTTATATTAATTTGAAAATAAATTTGTACTTTAAACCTGTGTTATTCTTGGCTGCTACCTCTCTGTCTGGCAAGTATTTGTTGGATGAGGTCCTTTCTAAGCTATTCTGACCTCTTCATTATGGCAATTATGATATATTCCCAATAAACTTTTACAGGACTGGTGATTTAAAAAGATGATGGGTAACTGAGACTAAGAGGTGATGGACATTTGACAGAAGAGCCATGTTTTCTATGGTGTGAGTGTTTTTATGAATAATAGCAAGCTAAGACCTCAGAAATTGTGAGTTTTCTCTCTCTCTCTCTTGGGTTTCCAGACTGAAGTAGAACAAGGAGATGGAAAAAGAACTTGTTCCTTCTTGTTCCCTTCCAACAGGAACAGAAAATAACAACTGCCAGGAGAAGAACATGGAAAGATGTCTATGCTTACCCTGGCTGCTTGAGAGGAGTGTTTATAGACCTTGAGCTCATAGCTGGAAGAAGTGTCCAAGTCAGAGACTAGAAATCACAGTTCTAGATGTATACCCCAAAGACAAAAAGAAGGGCCCCATATACAACAAAATATTCACATAAGCACTTTTTGTAGTAAAAATGCTCATCAATTGGTGAAAGGCTAAATGTACTGCAGTATATAAAAATTATAAAATATTATTGTAACACAGGAAATTACAGGTGTTATGAATTCAGAAAAGCATTTGAAGACATGTGCAATGATGCAAAATGTAGTAAGTAGCCTCAGGAAGGTAAAATATACAATGACTGAAACAACGGAAACAGAATGGGGGAAAAAAACTTGAAACTATAATGACAAGCCAGAAAATAATTGAGAAAATTTGTCTCTCTCCCTTTTTATAGATTGAGGAATATTGAATATTGAATGGATATAGAATGAACATTGGATATAGAATGTTTCATAAACCATCATGGTCAATGTGTTGGTTAATTTGTTGTTAGTGAGTCAACCTTCCACTAGAACATTTTTCCATTCCCCTTAATGCTAGTTCCCTCCCTTTAATGATTATTTCTAATTTACCTTTTTATACATCTTGTTTGTGCATAGTTGATTTCACATTGCCTCCTGCATCAGACTGTGAGCTCCTTAAGAGCAGAAACTGTCTTTTGCCGTTCTTTGTATCTCCAACACATAACATGATAACTGGAACATAGTAAGTGCTTAATAAATACCTGTTAATTGACTTCCTTTTAAAATCTTTGTTACAAGAAATTACTAAATAAGTGGGGGAGGGATATATTTTAAATGAATGTGAGATAATAACCAAAGACATCGAGTGAAACTTTTTTTTTTTTTGCGGGACAATGGGGGTTAAGTGACTTACCCGGGGTCACACAGCTAGTAAGTGTCAAGTGTCTGAGGCCGGATTTGAACTCAGGTACTCCTGAATACTGGGCTGGTGCTTTATAGACTGTGCCACCTAGCCGCCACCCAAACTTAATTTTTAAAAGAAAAAATATAAAATCACTTTCTCTTCTGACTTTTGCTAATCATCTAGCCTTTTTTTCTCTTCTGTTCCTTTAATCTTCAAGTCCTATGCTGTCCTTGGACTTCATATTTTCCTTCTTTGGCCTACTCACGAATTTCTTACTAATTGGATTTCTTGACCTTCATTATTTTTCCTCTCCAATCTATTTCCCTCACCATGTTGCCAAAGTAATACTCCTAAAGTACATATCCAAAAGCACTCACCTGCTAAAGAAACTTCCATAGCTCTCTATTCTCTTTAGAACAATCTAAGCTTCTCTGTTTGACACTATTCACAGGGGTAGCTAGGTGGTGCAGTGGACAGAGCACCGGCCCTGGATTCAGGAGGACCTGACTTCAAATCCGACTTCAGACACTTAACACTTGCTAGCTGTGTGACCCTGGACAAGTCACTTAACCCCAATTGTCTCACCAAAACAAAACAAAACAAAACACACACAAAAAAACTATTCACAAAAGATCACTACTTAGATCAAGACAATGATCTAAGACAATTTCAAGGATCCATGATGCTTTCCAAACTTTAGAGAGAGAGAGAGCTAATGAACTCTGAATATACCCTGAAGCATACTGTTTTTACTTATAAATAGAAATAAATGGTAGAAACAAAAATAGGCCTTAAATATTGTAACAATTGGAATAATGCCACCTGCTGGAGACTTACTGTAGAAGAGTTCCACCCATGAAGCGAAGGTCTTTGAGGGCAAGACCAGGAGTCTTTTCTTTGGTGTCAGGAAGTGACGCGGGCTAGCGGGAGGAGGAAGGAAGAGACTGGCGCTCGCTCTCAGGCTCTTTCCTTTGGTCTCTGGTGGAGAGCAGAGCTAGAAATGTGCTCTCCCTTTAATAGATAGGAATCTAGGCCTTTCTTCTCTCTTTATCAAATTCTTATTCCCCTTAATAAATGCTTTAAAGTCTAATTCTTGCTAAAGCTTATAATTTATTGGCGACCACTCACTAGATATTTTAGACAGTTTAGCTAGAATTTTAGCCCTTAACAATATTCTATTATAGTTTGATATCATAATATCTTCATTATATAAAGTTCTTGCTACACAGTGAACATTATAAATCAAATTGTCCCTGACATCAGTCGAAGATTATTACAGATTTTATATTAGGATAAAAGACATCATTTAGTGAGTCAAATACTAGAATGATGTCTTGGAAAATCAGTCACTGAAATAAAGTATGTGAAATCATTACAAAGCATATTGTGGAATAACACAACTAAGACCATTAAGACACTCATGGTGGAAATCACTGCAGTTGTGGAATCGAACAAGATGGATATAAGATTAAATTTTGAAGATGTTTTCCATAAAAGTTGTAAAACATAAAAAATTCATGATCCATCTTATCTTTCCAGGCATATGTTACCTCAGTTCCCCTCACACACCACTGTTATATCCATACAGTCCAATTTGCTATTGCCCAGACATGGAATTACTGTCTCTATGTATTTACACAGATAGCTCCCATACTATAAGTGGAATGACTCCACCTTTGGGAATCACTAATCTTCTTTATGTGTCACTCATTATGTGCCACCTCCTACACACAGTCTTTCCTGATGCCCATACTTGTTAGTTCTTTCTTCCCAAATTATTTTCTCTTTACTTCAATAAACCACTTATTTTACTTTATCCCACTTCAATAGAATGTAAACTCTCTGAGGGCCAAGACCATTTAGTTTTGGATCCACTTGGCTCTTTGTACTGTACATAGTAGACCCTTAATAAATGCTTACTGAATTGAATGAAGGCTATACAGTTGCAAAAACTCTGAAGAAAAATGATAATTATATATTGGTATATAAAACCAAAAGGTTATTAATCTTGATTTTCAGGATGAATACAGAACATCAAAACAATATACTTTTGGCAATAAGTTCTCAATGTGCTTCTACATGTTACCTGCTAAGGAAATCTACTCTTTTATAGAAAGAGGGGGAATTCTTTTTTTATGCTATTTTTCCCAATTATATGTAAAGATGGGTTTCAACATTCATTTTTATAACATTTTGAGTTCCAAATTTTTCTCCCTCCCATCTTTCCTTCCCCCTTCCCAAAGCCAGCAAGCAATATGATATAGGTTATACATTACAATCATGTTAAAGACATTTCCACATTAGTCATGTTGTGAGAGAAGAATCAGAAAAAAGGGAAGATCACAAGAAAGAATAAACAACATTTTACATCATTAGTCTTTTGGCATTGTCATGGATCATTATATTGTTGAGAAGGGTTAAGTCTATCACAATTTATCATTACAAAATGTTGTTGATACTATGTAGAATGTTCTCTTTGTTCTGCTTATTTGAATCAGCATCAATTAATCTAAGTCTTTCCAGGTTTCTCTGAAATTAGTTCAACCTACCTGCCTCTTCATTGGCATGCAGTATTCAATGAAAACTCCATCTACCAGTGCAGGCTGTCACGGGCTAAGCAATTTATATTTCTTTAGAGAGTTGCCTGGGGACACTGAAAAGTTAATTGAATTGCCAAGAGTCATTCAGACAACATGTATCAGAGGCAAACCTTACACTCAAGTCTTCTTGACTGTGAGGATAGCTACCTATCTATTGTATCACAAGATCTATCATATTACATACTTACATACCATTAAAATAAAGCATAATTGTAAACAATGGAAGCTTTATGTAATTGACCAAAATATGCAACCTTATACTGCATTAATAGAAGCCAAATTCCCAAAACAATGAAATGAGAGACCCATCATCCTTTGTGCTGGAATGGAGCATACAATATTGGGTAGCACATTTTAGAAGAAAAATTGATAAGCTTGCATGCTTCCAAAGAAGGGTAAAGTGATGAAGATAGGGTATAATAATCATTAAATCAATCAGAAATATTTACTTAGTGCTTACTATGTGCCAGACACTGTGCTAAGTGCAGGGTATACAAAGAAAAAGCAAAAATAGTCTCTGCCCTCATTAAAATGAGGGAGATAGCATTCCCAACCTAATGAATTGGTAGTTACAAAATATATAAAGAGTCAGTGGAAGATCATATGAAAGGGTGAAGAACTAATACCTGGAGAGACCAGGAAATAGAGAACGATATCTCTTTCCGTATATTTGAAGGATTTTTCTACAAAGAGGAATTAGAATTGTTTTACTTTATCCTAGGGATAAAGACTAGTACCAACAAGTGGAATTTAGAGTTAATTCCCAGAGTTAGTGCAAATCTATAGAAGAGGGTAATCAGGTAGTAAGTAGCAGAGAATGTATTTTAAGCCGAATTCATAGACTCAAAATCCAGAATTTTGCCAATGCACCATGGCAACTGGTCATCTAACTCCTAAACTCCTTCAATGATACCTTATCATTAGTTAAAATCCTAACTCTGTGACTTATTAGTTATATGATATTGGGCAAGTTTTGTTATTTCTTCAGTCCTCAGTTTCCTCAGCTGTAAAATGAGAGATTTGGAATAGATAGTGCCTTCTACATGATCTTATGGTGAGTTTTTCATCCAACTTCTATTTCCTTTTCATTTCCCAGCTGTTACCCCATTCTGATTCCTCATTTGCTAGACTAGATCGATGGATACCAGCAGAATCAAATTAACATTTCATACTCCCAAGTCAACCTGCTGGCTCTACTTCCTCCCTCAGATTCAGGTTAAGTAATGGAACAACTTCTTTCCAACCTCTACCTGCGAGGGAAATATTTATGCAAAAGCTTTTGCAATTTACAATTTTCCATGCACAGTCATGACTATGTGCAATTCTCCCCAACTGTGAGGAAATATGTCATTGTTTTATCACAGACCCTCACAGGACTTATAGAATGCAAGGGGCTAAAGGGAACTTAGCATTCTGTTCTATACTTTTTTCTTTAAAGATGAGAAAGCTGAGGCATATAGAAATCAAGTTAATTACCCTTAACTAGCAACTAAGTAGTAGAATCGGGATTTGAAATCTAACTTCTTCACCCCAAGTTCAGCACTCTTTGCCTAATGCCATGGTGACCTTCACAATGTGAACAGGGGATACATGAGACAAGGTCATTATCATAATTGTTTTTCATATTAATATAGTTTATAATATAATTTAATATAACATAGTTTCATGTAAAAAAATCAACATTTCAAAATTCACCAGATGGTGATTAGGTTTGAGATTAGGCTTAACTTTCAAGCTGCAATTATGTTTTCCAAAGAAATGCTAAGAACAACAAGGAAATAAGCCATAATGTTAAAAAATAATCCAGAAATGATTCCATTAACAGTTGCCCACAGAAAGAACCTAAGATCTAAACTATTAGGAAATATTTAACATCCTTATGGTCTTGTTGGCTACAAGTAGCTGGTAACCATAGCAGAAAGAGTCCTGGTGTTTCTGATAGGCACAAAATATCAATGGTGTTAGTTTAACTCTGGAATTACCCATAAAAATCATTTGGGATTCAATACTTATCCCAAAGGCTGTTCTTCATATGACTGACTAACTAAATAGAAAATAATAAAAAATAAAATCCCTATACTCTTCTTTCTTTCTGGTGGGAGAATGAATTTGGGAAGAATTTCAAACAAATACTCAAAGTAACAGAGGATTCTTTCAGCATCAGAACTAAATGGCTCTTCCAAATCTTCCAAATTTGCTATTTGTAGTTAAATCCAGATGCAAAATATCCTCAATCTGAAAAATCAGTGAGATAAATCACAGCTGAAAACTGCTCTGACCTTGGAACCAGAAATAACTTGGTACAAATTCCTCCTCCAACATATTAGCTATATGACCTTGGGCAAAGTACCCAACCCCTATGAGCCTCAGTTTCCTCCTCTAGAGAAAGATTAAAAATAGCTAAAGTACTTAATTCACATAATTGTTAAAAGGCTTAAATAAGTTTAAAAATGGGGGCAGCTAGGTGGCACAGTGGATAGAACATCGGCCCTAGATTCAGGAGTACCTGAGTTCAAATCCAGCCTCAGACACAACACTTACTAGCTGTGTGACCCTGGGCAAGTCACTTAACCCCAATTGCCTCACTTAAAAATAAAAGATAAAATATGTAAAGTTCTCCCAAATCTTCAAGCATTATGTGAAGGTCGTGGTTATCATCATAGTCTTCTTCATCATCATTATTAAATCATTTGTTGGGTTCAATCATTTTATGCAACAGTGAATTCAAAGCACCTCTGCAGCACTTTGGTCTGTGAAAAAGTTTAAGTCATCAAAGAGCAAAGAGCCCAAACAACAACCAAAAAAAAAAATCAATAATTTTTTTTTAAATCCCAAGGAAAAACCACAATCTCCTCTAGATGCCATGACCATGTCAAGAGTGAGAATAATTGACCTTGACAGAAAGGAAAGTAGTCATTGGAATGAGACTTGTTTTAATAGCAGTTTAAATGTTTCTTTCCCTGCTCTCCAGATTACATGCACTATAAAGCTGGAGTTCTTTCTGCTGGCTGTTTCACAGAGGACATTCTGTATCCAGGGCACCTAGGAGAAAACCAAGCTTAGTGAACCTGCCTTTCTTTGGACAGACATCCTTTTGGATGGAGCTTCTTGGCCCCAAATTCATTGCTTTATTGCTTTTTAACACTAGCATCTCCAAACAGATGGCCAATACAAGCTGGTGTGGTGCAGAGGAGGCTTTTAAATTATCAACATTCCTTTGATTTGATGACCAGAAAAAAGAAACACCAAAGACCAACAAATAGGGCATTCTACTTTGGGGGAGAAGAGGCATACTTGAAAGACTGCTTGGATGCAATTCACTCAAATGACACAGGATTGAAGTCAGAACTCAAAGGTGCCTTAAGGGATTGCAGGATGTAGTGGAAAAAAACACCAGACATAGAAATGGGTCCTTGGTTTCTAGGCCTGCCTCTGTACTTTTATGATTATTTTATCTAGGGCAAGCCACTTCATTTTTTTCTGAGATTCAGTTTCCTCATCTGTAAAATGGAGAGAAGTACCATCCTGACCACTTCATAGGGTTTAAGATTAATTTATCAATACTTCAGGGATCTACAATTATACCTCAATATCCCTTCAGCTGTTGCAGATGGCGATCCCTCTGTATTAGAAGATAGAACTTCACAAGTTACTTAGGCCAAAAACTTCATCCCTTTGCAGCCAAATGTGGCAATGTGCCTCTCCAAATGTTAAAAGTCCTTGGACGATGCATATATGTGTCCCTGAGTCTGTAGTTTATGCCTACCCAACTTGGTTTGATCTACCAGTGTTTATGCCCTACTGGCATTAACTTTTTTTTTAGTGAGGCAATTGGGGTTAAGTGACTTGCCCAAGGTCACACAGCTAGTAAGTGTTAAGTGTCTGAAGCCGGATTTGAACTCAGGTACTCCTGACTCCAGGGCCGGTGCTCTATCCACTGCGCCATCTAGCTGCCCCTGGCATTAACTTTTAAGGATCCACAGTCATCTTTATATAATATTGCATAGGAAAAAGACATTCATAAGAAAATCAAATGAAATAATACGTAAATATGCTTTGTAACCATAAGTAGCTGCATACATTTTAGCTACTGCTATTTTTAATTATTTTTATTTCTTTAGATATTTCCCAATTGCATGTAAAAAGTTTAAGCATTTTTTAAAAAAATTTTGTGTTCCAAATTCTCTCCCTCCCTCTTGTCCCTTCACCTTCCTTGAGAAGGCAGGCAATGTATTTTATTATACATTTGAGGTTATGCAAAACATATTTCAATATTAGCAATGCTGTGAAAAAACATATGAAAAAATAAAGATAAATATATTTTTAAAGAATACTTCAATTTGCACTCAGAGTTCATCAGTTCTCTTCGGAGGTGGGTAGCATTTTTCTTCATGGGTCCTTTAGAATTGTCTTGAATCATTGTCTTGATCAGAGTACCTTACAGTATTGTTATTACTGTGGACAAAGTTCTCCTGGTTCTGCTCACTTCACTTCACATTTGGTCATATAAGTCTTCCCAGGCTGTTCTGAAACTATCTTGTTCATTATTTCTTATAGTACAAAAATATTCCATCAGAATCAGATATCACATCTTGTTCAGCCATTCCCAAATTGAGTTGTATTTTCTTGATTTCCTATTCTTTGCCACCACCAAAAGAGCTACAATAAAGATTTTATACAAATAGGTCATTTTCCCCTTTTCTTTGATCTCTTTGGGATACAGACCTAGTAGTGGTATTGCTGGGTCAAAGGATATGTGCATGGGGCAGCTAGGTGGCACATTGGATAAAGCACTGGCCCCGGATTCAGGAGGACCTGAGTTCAAATCCAGCCTCAGACACTTGATACTAGCTGTGTGACCTTGGGCAAGTCACTTGACCCCAATTGCCTCACCAAAAAAATTAATAAATGGATGAATAAATAAGTTAATAAATGAATGAGTAAATAAAAAAGGGTTATGAACAGTTTTATAGCCCTTTAGGTATAGTTCCAATTTTTTTCAGCAATGTAGGACTAATTCACAGAAGTGCCTTAGTGTTCCAACTTTTCTATATCCCCTCTAGTATTTGTCTTTTGTTTTCCTCTCATGTTAGCCAATCTAAAATAAATGAGATAGTACCCTCAGAGTTTTAATTTGCATTTCTCTAATCAGTAGTGTTTTAGAGCATATTTTCATGCTCTATAGATATAGACTATAGATAGTTTTGATTTCTTCTTTTGAAAACTTATGCTTATAAATTTGGCTCGGTTCCATATATATTTTGAAAATGAAATGTTTACCAGACAAATTTGCTGGAACAAAAATGAGTTTCTTGTTTTTCTTCTAATTTTGGCTACATTGGTTTTGTTTGTGCAAGACCTTTTTAATTTCATATAATCAAAATTATCTTTTACTGATCATGATTCCCTATATTTCTTGCTTGGTCATAAACTCTTCCCTTATCCATAGATCATGCAGGTTCATTTTTCCTTGCTCCCCTAATTTACTTATGATATCACCCTTTATGTCTAAATCATTTATACATTTTGACCTTATCTTGGTATATGGTTTGAGGTGTTGGTATATGCCTTGTTTCTGCCAAACTGCTTTATAGTTTTCCCAGCAATGTTTTCAAATATTGAGCCTGGATCCTTGGGTTTATCCAGAACTTGATTATTATAATAATTTTATACTGTGTACTGTGAACCTAATGTATTCAACTGATCTACCATTCTATTCTTTAGCCAGTGCCTGATTATTTTCCATGGTTATCACTTTGTGATATAGTTTGAAATCTGGAACTTCTACACCACCTTTTTTTCACATTCTTTTCCATTGATTGCCTTGATATTCTTGACCTTTTGTTCTTCAGATGGATTTTGTTAATATTTTTTCTAGATCTATAAAATATTTCTTTGGAAGATTGATTGGAATGGCACTGAATAAGAAAATTAACATAGGTAGAATTATCATTTTTTGTATTGACAGTCTATGAGCAATTAATATTTCTCCAATTGTTTAGATCTGACTTTATTTGTGTGAAAAGTATTTTGCAATTGTGTTTATATAGGGCCTGGATTTGTCTTAGCAGGTAAACTCCCAAGGATTTTATACTGTCTGCATTTATTTTAAATGGAATTTCTCTTTCTGTCTTTCTATTGGGTACTGTGGGTAGAAATGCTTATGGTCGTTGTGGGTTTGTTTTATATTGTCCAACTTTACTGAAGTTCTTAATTATTTCAACTACTTAGGTTTGTTTTTTTTAAGTTGATTCTCTCAGGATCTCTCAGTATACCATCATATCATCCACAAAGAGTGATAGTTTTGTTTCTGCTTCGCTTATTTTTATTCTATCAATTTTTTTTCTTGTCATTGCTATAAGCTAGCATTTCTACTGTCACGTTAAATAATAGTGGTGAAAAGGGAAATCCTTGCTTCACTCCTGATCTGATTGGGAAAGTTTCAAACTTATTCCCATTACAGATAATGCTTGCTCTTGGGATGAGATAAATATTACTTGTCATTTTAACAAAGGCTCCATGCTTTGGAATGTTTTTTAAGAGGAATGGGTATATTATTGTATCAAAAGTTTTCCCTTCATCTATTGATAGTTATGTGATTTTTGCAGTTTCTGTTAATAATATAATCAATTATGCTAATAGTTTTCTTAATATTTAATCAGCCTTGCATTACTTGAATAAATCCCACCCAGTCAGAGTATATCACACAGAGTCTGTGTGATATGTTGTTGCAGTCTCCTTGCTAGTATTTTATTTAAAATTTTTGTATCAATACACATTAAGGAAATTGCTTCTTTCTCTGTTTTTGCTCTCATTGGTTTAGGTAACAAATTATATTTGAGTCAAAAAATTAATTTGTTAGGACTCCTTTGCTGTTTTATTTTTCAAATAGCTTATATGGTATTAGAAATAATTATTCCTTAAATTGTGGTAGAACATACTTGTTAATCCATATGGTTCTGGAGATTTTTTCTTTTTCTTTCTTTTTCTTTTCTTTTCTTTTCTTTTCTTTTCTTTTCTTTTCTTTTCTTTTCTTTCTTTCTTTCTTTCTTATTTTTTTTTGGCAGAGCAATGAAGGTTAAAGGGTCACATAGCTAGTTATTGTCAAATGTCTGGGACCAGATTTGAACTCAGGTCCTCCTGAATTAAGGGCCGGTGCTTTATCCACTGTGCCACCTAGATGCCCTTTTTCTTCTTTTTTAATAGCATTTTATTTTTTCCAATTAGGTATAGTTTTCAACATTCATTTTTGTAAAATTTTGAGTTCCAAATTTTTCTCCCTTCCTTCCTTCCCTGCTCCAAAAGTCAGCAAGCAATCTAATATAGGTTTCATCTGAAAATTACTTCTTAATATCATTTAACCATTTCTCAATTGGGTAATAGCTTGTATTCTTATACCTTTGAATTATTTCTCTATGTATTTTTAGCAATGAAGCCTTTCTAAGCAACACTCGTTGTAAAAATTGTTTGCTAGGTTTCTGCTTTCCTTCTAATCTTGGTTGCATTCGTTTAGTTTGTGCAAATATATTTATTTAATGTAATTGAAATGATCCATTTGCATATCATACTGTTCTCTATCTCATCTTTGGTTGTAAATTCTTCCCCTCTCCCTAGATCTGACAAGTAAAGTATTCCTTCCATTTCTAATTTGCCTATGATATTATCCTTTATGTCTAGATCATGTACCTATTTTTACTTTAATTTGGTATACAGTGTAAGATACTAGTCTGTGCCTAGTTCCTGCTATATTATTTTTTAGTTTTCCAAACAGGTTTTGTCAAATAGTGAGTTCTTGTGCTGGAGTCTAGAGTCTTTGGGTTTATAAAACAGGATATTGCTATATTCTTTTACTGCTGTTTCATGTGCCTAACCTATTCCAATGATGTATCACTCTATTTCTTAGCCAGCAGCAAATAGTTTTCATGGTTGCTGGTTAGATCTGGTGCAGCTAGGCCAGCTTCCTTTACATTTTTTCATTAATTTCCTTAATATTTTTGACATTTTGTTCTTCCAGATTAATTTTGTTATTATTTTTTCTAGCCCTATGAAATATTTTTTAGTGATTTGATTGTTATGGCATTGAATAAGTAAATTAATTTAGGTAGATTGTCCTTTTATTATATTAGCTCAGTCTTCCCATGAGCAACTGATATTGTTTCCATTCATTTAGATCTGATTTTATTTGTGTGAAAAGGGTTTTGTAATTGTATTCATATACTTCCTGCATTTGCATTGACTGGAGAATGAATAAAGAACAAAAACAGAACTTAACTATAGAAAGTTACTATGGTGACAGTGAAGATTCAAAATATGAACTCAGGAAAACACAAGGGAATCAAAGCAGCCACATGTAAATCCTGAAAGAATTTGAACACTATGCCATTTGGTCCATATATGTTTAGTGCTGATAGTACTTTATTATTTATGGTTTCTTCTAGCAAGATGCCATTTCCCTGTTTATCCCTTTTAGTTAGGTCTAATTTTGCTTTTGCTTTGTCTGAGATCATAATTGCTACTTCTCCCTTTGTAACATCAACTGAAACATAATAGATTCTGGTCCATCCCCTTATTCTAACTTTGTTTATGCCTTTCTGTTTCAAGAGCATTTATTGTTTGTTGGTTTGGTTTTTTTTTTTTTGAGAGGCAATTGGGGTTAAGTGACTTGCCCAGGGTCACACAGCTAGTAAGTGTCAAGTGTCTAAGGCCAGATTTGAACTCAGGTCCTCCTGACTCCAGGGCAAGTGCTCTATCCACTGTGCTACCTAGCTGCCCCTCAAGAGCATTTATTGTAAACAACATATTGTTGGATTCTGGTTTCTAATCCATTCTACTATCCACTTCCATTTTATGGGTAAGTTCATTCCATTCATATTCACAGTTATTATTACAAACTGTACATTTCCATCCATCCTGTGAAGTACTTTTTTTCTTTCTGACCACTGTCTTATTTTATCTGTCCTCCCTTTTTTTAACCCCAGTTTTCTCCTATCCTCTTTTTCTCTCAATCCCTTATTGGATAAGATAGATATCTATTGCCAGCTGAGGATAGATAGATAGCTAGTTGATACATAGATAGATAGATAGATGGATGGATGATAAGTGGATAGATATTTTCCTTTGAACCAAGCAAGGATTAAGCATTGCTCACACCCCACCATCACTACCTTTTCCCCACACACTATACAAGCTCTTCCTTGTATGCCTCTTTTTATGAGATGATTTCCCCATTCTTTTTCTCACTCCCCCCTTCTCCCAGGGCATTCCTCTTTCTCAGCAATCCATTTGTTGCATCATCCTAACATAAACAACTCACTTTTTTTACCTTCTTTCTTTGTAGAAAGCTTCTAACTGCTCTAATAATGAAGTTCTTACAAGATAGAAAAGTAAACAGATTAACCATATTGAGTCTCTTATGATTTCTCTTTCCTGTTTACCTCTTTGTTTCTCCTGAGCATTGTACTTGAAAGTCAAATTTTTCTATTCAGGTTTGGTATTTTCATCATGAGTGCTTAAAAGTCTTCTATTTCAGTAAATAGTTATTTTCCCTTGAAGAAGATTATGCTCATTTTTGCTGGGTAAATTTTTCGTGCTTGTAATCTTAGCTCTTTTGCCTTCCAGAATATCATATCCCCAAGCTCTCTACTCCTTTAATGTATTCGCTTCTGGATCTTGTATGATCCTGCTTATGAATCCAGAGTATTTGATTGGTTGCTTTCTGAGTGCTTGAAGTATTTTCTCTTTTACCTGGGAGCTCTGGAATTTGGCTACAATATTCCTGAGACTTTTCATTTTGGGATCTCTTTCAGATGGCAATTGATGGATTCTTTCAATTGTTATTTTACTTTTCCTTGATAATTTCTTAAAATATTATGTCTAGTCTCTTTTCTTTTATCATGGATTTAAGGTAATCCAATAATTCTTAAATTCTCTCTCTCTCAATCTATTTTCCAAGTGGACTTTTTTCTGATAAGCTGGTTCACATTTTCTTCTATTTTTTTTCATTCTTTTGATTTAAAAAAAAATTATTTCCTAAGGTTTCATGGAGTCATTAGCTTCTACTTGTGCAATTTGGGTTTTTTAAGGAATTATTTTCTTCAGTAAGCTTTTGTACTTCTTTTTCCATTTGGCCAATTCTGCTTTTTAAGGAGTTATTTTCATGAGTGAAGTTGTGTACCACTTTTTCCTTTTGACCAATTATGCTTTTAAAAGTGATGTTTTTTTTCTTCAGTGCTTTTGTGCCTCTTTTGTTGTTAGCATTCAATTCTTTAATCATGCCCAACTCCATGTGATCCCATAGACTTTCATCCATGGGATTTTCTTGTTACAGATATTGGAGTGGTTTGTCCTTTCTTCCTCTAATGTGTCCCCATTGTATAGATGAGGAACTGAGGCAAAGGAGGATTAAATGACTTGCCCACAGTCACACAGCTTGTAAATGTCTGACTCCACACCTTATATTCTATCTACTATACCACCTAGATGCCTCTTTTATCAAGGTGTTATTTGTCTTTTCATAGTTTTCTTCCTTTACTTCTATTTATTTGCCTATTTTTCCTTTGCTACTCTTAACTGATTTTGAAAATCATTTTAAGCTCTTCCAGCAATTCTGATTGTTTTTATGTTTGATTGACTTTTTTTTTCTTTAAGGTTTTGCTTGTAGATGTTTTGTCTTGATTGTCTTCTGCATTTGTCTCTTGATCTTCCCTGTCACCATAGTAACTTTTTTATGGTCAGGTTCTTTTTCTGTTGTTTGTTCATTTTTCCATCTTATTTCTTTATTTGAAAGTTTATGTTAATTTTGGTCTCCATTCCCAGCATGCCATCTCTAGCTACAGGCTTTTTGAACTGCTATTTTTATAACTGTTTCTGGGAGGTTTGGAAGTATTTGGTGCTTCCAAGGTTGTGTGATCTAGAGAGAGGTATAGTTATTGCTCTCTTGCCCTGAAATCTGGTCCTTACCCAAGAAGAGTCCTTGGGATCCTTTGGAATTGCAATCAATACTTCTCAGGGCCCCTCCTCCCTTTGGACTGAAAATAAAACTATTTCTCAGGGTCCCTGATATTTTGGGGCAGGAAGTGATACTGACCTTAATAGCCCTCAACACCCCAAGACCTTCTACTCCCTCTTGACCAGAAGTATTCCTCTTGGCCCTTGAACTATGACCCAAAAGTAAGTATAGAAGATGGAGTCATCAAACGGCATCTGCTCCAGTATCCGCTGCTAGCACAAGAGTGCCCTGTAATCTCTTTCTGATCAGTAGTCAGGTTCCTTTACTCTCTCTGGCTTTAGAGCTTCTGAAACTGCTACTGTTTCTGTCACCACCACATACTCCCACAACTGGTAATTCATCCATGTGGGTTCCAGGCCAGCTTCAGTCCTTTGTGTCACAAATCTATCTTTCTGACCTCCTCAGTTATCTTTGGCGAGAAGAAATGTCTCACTCTAACATTTTGTTGGTTCTACCACTCCATAATTTCATTTGAAGTATTATTTTAAAGGTTTTGTGATAAGAATTTTGAGAAAGCTCAGTTTTCTCTATTTTGCCATCTTTACTCCACCCCCAGAAGTCCTAATGTTATTTTTAAATGACTTATAGCTATTGATTTCTTTAGCTCCCTAAATTTTGCAAAGTGCTTTAATCACAAACCCTATAAACTAGGTAGCACAATACTATCTCCATTTTACAGATAAGAAAAATGAGAGTCAGAGAAATAAAATAATTCACCATGGTCATTCTGTAAGTGTAAAAATATAATTCCCCTGACTGAATCTAGGAGAGTTTATATTACACTATTTCAGCAATATTAATTTCTCTTATTTCTTATAGGTTCTGTGGGCATAAACTGAAAGGGCAATTAATAGCCTTTGGGTCTCTGGCTTCCTTGTGTTTTTCTGTTTCTTCTTATGAGCACAGGTAAAAGACTAGAGAGCGCCCTCCCAGGTATATACTCCAAGGAAGTCAAAGACAGAAAGAAAAATCCCATATACACCAAAATATTCATATTAGCAGTTTTATGGTAGCTAGGTACTGGAAACAGTTTATCTTCTTAAAGGGCAGCTGTGATCATGTCACCACAACTCCCCTTCCACATTTAATAAACTGCAATGCTTCCCTGTCATCTCCAGGATCAAATACAAAGTTGACAGCCTGGCATTCAAAGCCCTTAATAATCTGCCCCTCACACCTATTCCACTAATTAAGTCTTACTTATACCTATGTACTCTTAAATCCCATGACCCTGGACTCTTTGTTATTTCTTGCATATGCCACTCCATCTCCAAGCTCTCTACATTTTAACTGACTGTCCCCCATGCTGAAATTCTCTCCTTCCTCATCTCCACCTCTTCGTTTCCCTGACTTCCTTCTAATTCCAGCTAAAATCCTTGCTTTTGTAAGAAGCCTTTCCCAATTCTTTATGATGCTAATGCCTTCCCTATATTGATTATTTCTAATTTATCTTGTATAGATCTTGTTTTCAGATTGTCTCCCCTGTTAGACTGTAAGTTATTTGAAAAAAGGACTGTCTTTTGCCTTTCTTTGTATCCTTAGCACTTAACACAGCACCTACTACATAGTAGGTTCTTACAAAATGTTTGTTGACTCACTGCATATGAATGCACTAATATATAACTGTGCTGTAAGGAATTATTAATATGATGACTATATGGAAGCATGAAAAGATTTAAGCCAATGAATAGAAAATGAAGTAAGCAGAGGCAAAAACACAATATACACAATGACTACAATAATGTAAATGGAAAGAATAACCACCACAAAACCACTGAAACTGAAAGAAGTTTATGAAGAAAAAGCATGGCCCCAAAAAGAGAGATATGAGAAGATACCTCTCCCTACTACATTGCAGAGGTTGAGGGTGAGAAGGAATAGTCTATCAGTATAATATACTGCATATATTTTTTGTTTATTTTTTTCACTGCATATATTTTCACACCTTTTCAATTTCTTAATATGTTTTGCTGATTTTTGTCTTCCTCCTCTTTTTTTTCTTTTTTTCCCCAATTAAAAATATTTTTTATTATATGAGATTCTTTTCAGGAAAAGGAGAGGTAGAAATTCATGTAATATAAAATCAAAAGTTATCAATAAAATTTTGTTTTAAAATATTTAAAAAGTAATTTGGGGGTAAAAGATAAGTTCATTAATAACTGAGGGAATCAGGAATGTGCTCTTATAGGAGGTGGCACTTGAGGTGAACCTAGAAGGGAACTAGGGTTGCTAAGAGGTAGAGATTAAAAAAATAGGTGCCTACACTTTCTATAAGGGACAAACTCTTATAAATGCTAGGTCAGATTTAATTTCACAGACTTCCAAGGTTACATTTAAAGGTTCCCCTTGAGCATGACTGTCAATCAGTGGAGAATGAGGAGATACTTGTTACTCAAAGGGTGGGATAAACAAAAAAACATCCCAACTGACGTAACCAAGGAAATCTAGACAGCAGGAATAATATTAGTGAAAACCATAAATAATTTTAATAGCAAGTGACAGTGTATTTTGGCGATTCCTGGTGATGCCTCGAAGACACAATCCTTTCCTTTTTAAAATGTCCCAGCAATAAAATTAAAATAGGAGATGACTGAAGAGACGTTTCTACTTGCAGAAACATTTGAGCAAGTTCAATATAAGTCAGTATAATGTTGCAATTGTGCCCATTTCTACCATAGCCTTTTGTGGAGAATTTACTTTATCTCCTAGGACTTTATAAGAAGGTCCTGAATTGAATGCTTCAAGGGATCTGGAATGTTAAGTCCAACACCCACATTTTATAGATGAAATTCAAAGAAGTTAAAGGGCATCAAGTCATAAAGACCAGGCTTTGAACAGTGCCTCAGACTTCTGGCAAATCATTTAACTTCTCTACAGAGATCTTTAACATCTCTGCTGTTGTTGTTCATTTGGTCACTTGTGTCCCACTCTTCATGACCTGGTATACCATACTGTACAGGGGGTTTCTTGCAAAAGATACTGGATTGATTTGCTTTTTTTTTTTCTCCACTGGATTAATGTAAGTCACACAGCCAGTAAGTGTCTGAGATCAGATTTGAACTCAGATCTTCCTGACTCTGGGCCCAATGCTCTATCAGCTAAGCCACCTGGCTGTCTCTTTTAACATCTCTATAGAGATCATTTAACAACCTTATATAGATGTTGAGATAAAGTCCTATTTCACCTTTGTTAGTGGGAAGGGACTTCAAAGATCACCTAGTTCAACCAGGTAGTACAGCGAAAGAAGCAGGAAGATGTGAGTTCACATCTGATTTCAGATGCTTCCTAGCTGTGTGACTCTTAGAAAGTTACTTAACCTCATTTTCCTTAACTGTAAAATGGGGATAATAATAAAAACCATCTCCTAGGATTGTTGTAAGGATCAAATGAGGTAAAATTAATAAAGCACTTAACACAGTACCTGGCACTGTGCTTGTCCCTCACCTATTTTATTTATGAGAAAATTGAAGGATGGAGAGGGGAAATGACTCGCAAAGTCACACGGCCAATGGCAGAGCCAAGATTGGAACTCAGGTCTGTTGACATCTTAAGGTTCCTTCAAACACACACACACACACACACACACACACACACACACACACACACACAGCCTCTTTGCCAATGTTAGCCTGTTATTCTGTAAGCAAAGTTTAGTAGCTATTAACAGACTACTTGTTTATGATCCTCTCTAAATATTAAGTTCCAGCACTTCTCAGAAAGTGTGGACTTTGACATTTTCTTTTAAAAAGCAAAAGGAAAAGCCAAAAGTAGTGACTCACCTGATATAGGGTGCCAACAGGATATTTCCAGATATATGAGGATAAACAACAGTTTGGAGATTTGTGTCACCCATCACATAAAAAGGAGAGTTTATTTTTATAAATGGCTCCATACACACATAACATAGAGGTTATATATAATTTTACTTCAATTTAGAAACATTTTTGTGTTGTTCCCTCAAAAATTTAAACTCTCATATTTCCTGGATAAAGTATGTACTTCAGCATCCTGTGAAATATATTCCTTTTTCCTTCTTTCATAGAAAAGTGGCCATACTTCTTTCTTTTCACCAGCAAAGAGCTTTTTATGGGGGAGGGTGGAAGGGAATGTGAAACTATGTAGACAGAGGGCAAGCACAAATTTCCATAGGTTTTACTTTAAACTTCTAAAAATCAACTGAACAGGAAATAAAATCCTTAAATAAGCCCATATTAGAAAAAGAAATTGAACAATCTATTAATGAACTCCCTAAGAAAAAATCTCCAGGACCAGATGGGTTTACAAGTGAATTCTACCAAACATTTAAAGAACAATTAATTCCAATATTATACAAATTATTTGCAAAAATAGGTGAAGGAGTTCTACCAAATTCCTTTTATGACACAAATATGGTGTTGATACCAAAACCAGGCAAAGCAAAAACATAGAAAGAAAATTACTGACCTATTTCCCTAATGAATACTGATGCTAAAATCTTAAACAAGATATTAGCAAGGAGATTACAGCAAGTGATCACCAGGATAATACAGTATGACCAGGTGGGGTTTATACCAGAAATGCAGGGCTGGTTCAACATTAGGAAAACTATTAACATAATCAACCACATCAATAAGAAAACTAACCAAAATCATATGATTATCTCAATAGATGCAGAGAAAGCTTTTGACAAAATACAGCACCCATTCCTAATAAAAACACCAGAGAGCTTAGGAATAGGTGGAGCTTTCCTTAAAATAATTAGCAGTATCTACCTAAAGCTATTAGCAAGCATTATATGTAATGGAGATAAGTTAGAGGCCTTCCCAATAAGATCAGGGGTGAAACAGAGATGTCTATTATCGCCTCTATTGTTCAATATTGTACTTGAAATGTTAGCTTTAGCAATCACAGAAGAAAAAGGAATTGAAGGAATTAGAATAGGCAAGGAGGAAACAAAACTATCACTCTTTGCAGATGATATGATGGTATACTTAGAGAAACCTAGAGAATCATCTAAAATTATTTTAAACAATTAACAACTTTAGCAAAGTACCAGGATATAAAATAAATCCACATAAATCATCAACATTTCTATACATGACCAACAAAGTCCAGCAGCAAGAGATAGAAAGAGAAATTTCATTTAAAGTAATGGTAGACAATATAAAATACTTGGGAGTCTACTCGCCAAGACAAACCCAGAACCTCTATGAACATAATTACAGAACATTTTTCACACAAATCAAATCATATCTAAATAATTGGAAAAATATCAATTGCTCAGGGATAGGCCGAGCTAATATGATAAAAATGACAATTCTACCTAAATTAATTTACCTATTTAGTGCCATACCAAACAGATTACCTAAAAATTATTTTATAGAGCTAGAAAAAATAATAAGAAAATTCATCTGGAAAAACAAAAGGTCAAGAACATCAAGGGAAATCATGAAAAAAGTGCACAGGAAGGAGGGCTAGCTGTACCAAATCTGAAGCTCTACTATAAAGCAGAAGTCATCAAAACTATTTGCTACTGGCTAAGAAATAGAGTGGAGGATCAATGGAATAGGTTAGGCACAGGAGACACAGTAGTAAATTATTTGAGTAATATAGTGTTTGATAAACCCAAAGACTCCAGCTTCTGGGATAGGAACTCAGTATTTGACAAAAACTTCTGGGAAAATTGGAAGATAGTATGGCAGAAATTAGACATAGACCACCATCTTATACCTTATACTAAAATAAGGTCAAAATGGGTACATGATTTAGACATTAAAGGTGATACCATAAGTAAATTAGGAGAGGAAGGAATAGTTTACCTTTTAAATCTTTGGAAAGAAGAACAGTTTATGACCAAATAAGAGAGAGATAATATTATGAAATGCAAAATGGATGATTTCGATTACATTATATTAAAAAGGTTTTGTACAAACAGAAGCAAGGCATCCAAAATTAGAAGGAAGACAGAAAACTGGGAAACAATTTTTATAGCCAGTACTTCTGATAAAGGCCTCATTTCTAAAATTTATCAAGAACCAAATCAAATTTATAAGAATCCAAGTCATTCCCCAATTGAGAAATGGTCAAAGGAAATGAACAGGCAGTTTTCTGATGAAGAAATTGAAGCTATCAATTGCCATATAAAAAAATGCTCTAAATCACTATTAAGTAGAGAAATGCAAATTAAAACAACTTTGAGGTACCACCTCACACCTCTCAGATTGGCTAATGACAAAAAAGGAAAATAATAAATGTTGGAGAAGCTGTGGGAAAATTGGAACACTAATGCATTGTTGGTGGAGCTGTGAACTGATCTGGAGAGGCAATTTGGAATTATTCCCAAAAGGCTATAAAGCTGTGCATGCCCTTTGACCCAGCAATATCACTTTTGGGTCTTTTTCCCAAAGAGATCATTAAAAAAGGGAAAAGGACCCACATGTACAAAAATATTTATAGCTGTTCTGTTTGTGGTGGCAAGAAATTGGAAATTGAGGGACTGCCCATCAGTTGGGGAATGGCTGAACAAGTTGTGGTATATGAATGTAATGGAATACTATTGTGCTGTAAGAAACGATGAGCAGGCTGATTTCAGAGAAACCTGTAAGTACTTGCATGAACTGATGATGAGTGAGATGAGCAGAACCAGGAGAACATTGTACAAAGTATCATTAACATTGTGTGTTGATCAGCTGTGATAGACTTGATTCTTCTCAGCAATACAATGGTACAAGATAGTTCCAAAGGACTCATGATGGAAAAGGCTCTCCAAATCCAGAAAAAAAGAACTGTGGAATATGGACGCAGATTGAACCATACTATTTCTTTTGTTTTTGGTGCTGTTGTTTTTCTTTTTTGAGTTTTTTCCTTTTTGCTCTGATTCTTCTCTTATAACATGACTAATTCAGAAATATGTTTAATGTTATTGTACATATAATAACCTATATCAGATTACTTGCTGTCTTGGGGAGGGGGAAGGGAGGAAAAAAAAACTTGAAACTAGAAATCTTATAAAAACAAATGTTGAAAACTATCCCTACATGTAAGTGGAAAATAATAAAATACTTTCATAATTTTAAAAAAAGAAACTTCTAAAATTCCCTAAGAAAACATTATGGTGTCCTTTCTGCATCACAGAAAGCAAGGGGTCCCACAGGTGATAATGGGTTATGTTTTTAGGATCCCAAATATTCCCTCTATTTTTTTATCATGCCATAGAATATAGAATGTCAGAACAGAGAGAAATCTTGAAGCAGATGGCAAGGATAACAGAGCTTGACGCAACCTTAGAAAGTAAGACATAATTATGAAGTTACTAACTGGGATTCATGGATTGAATGGTGAGATCCAAAGAATAATCATTCATGATTAAATGTCAATTTGTAAGAAGCATTTTTGTTTAACCCTGTATTATTTAATACAAGCCCAGATTTTTTTTTAATGTACCAAAAAGTAAAGTAAGGCAACAGGAATAAAAAAGTAATATGAGTATGTCATAGTCCTATAAAAATATTGTAAGGAATGCTAACATCTCATAAAGAGCTGAGCCTCGTAAAAATGTTAAGAACAACCAAGCTCAAGAGATAGCTAACAAAACCAAATGACAGAGTCAAGATCCAAAAGGATCTTGGTATACTAGAGCATTGGGGTAAACCTGAGATGAAATTCATAGGTCTAAATGTAAAGCCTTCTAATTGTCTGATTCTCAGTTTCCTTTGTTGGATTATCATCCATGTAATAACCATTAACTACTTATATTCCCCAAAGTTCTGATCATACCTCTTCTTTTTTCTCTGTACTATATATTTCCTCACTTAATAACCTCATCATCTTCCCTGATTTGATTATCATGTCCATATAAATTATTATCAGTTCTATATATCTGCTCCCAGTATCTCTCCTAATTATATTACCAGTTTCGTATCGATTACTATAAGCATCTCAAACTTAAGATGTTCAAAATAGAACTCTTCTTTTCCCCCAAACCCACCCTTCCTCCAAAGTTTCCTATTATTGTTGATGACACCACCATCTTCCCAGTCATTCAGGTGTGCCATGTCTCTGAAATTCTCAATTCTTCACTCATATTCATTCATGTTGGAGATGCAATCAGTTGCCAAATCTTGTCATTTCTACCATTGCATTACTCATTTAACTTTCCATCTCACCACTCATACAAATACGACTCAGTTCAGGTTTTCATCACCTCTCACTTGAACTATTTTTTTCAATTTTAATAGTCACTTGAACTATTAAAAGCCTTTTAATTGGTTCCTGAACTATTCATAGCTTTTTAATTGGTCCCTATGCCTCCTCCATACAGCAGCCAAAGTGGTTTTCCTAAAGTGTATATCTCACCATGTCACCTCTCTATTCAATAAGCTCCAGTAATTCCTGATTAGGTCTAGGATCAACAAACTCTTCAGTTTGGCATTCAAATATAGTATTTTTATTTTGATAGTATTATTATTTTGAAACAATAACTGCTAGGATAAGGTAATATAAGTTTTAACTATGTGTGTAGACAGCCCTCAATGACATGGAGGTAAATTTACCACCTCTCAGTTCCTCCTTTTAGCACTTCCTTTCTCTCTTTGGGCATCCTTGATCTCTTAGTGCATAGTATTTGCTGTCTCTGGATAGTGCCCAAAGACCATTGTGTTATTTCAACTAGAGAACATTTTAAAGGATCAAGAAGTGGTAGTAGTAGTAGCAGTAGGATTAGTAGTCATCATAATAGCAGCAGCAGTAATATTAGTAATCATAGTAGTAGTAATAGTAGCAACAGAAGCAGCAGTAATAGTAGTAGTAGTAACAGGGCAGCTAGGTGGTTCAGTGAATAAAACACTGGCCCAGGATTCAGGAGGACCTGAATTCAAATCGGATCACAAACACTTGACCCTCAGTAGCTATGTGACCCTGAGCAAGTCACTTAACCCTCATTTCCCCACCAAAAAAAAAAATGACAAAAAACCCCAAACAAATAATAGTAGTAGTGATAACAACAGAACCTCATGACTTGTGTGGTACTCATAATATGAAAGCTTAGAGGCCATCTACTTGAAATAAAACCATTCATTAGCTCCCTGTTTCTTTTTTTTATTTTCTTTTTTTTTTTTATTGAGGCAATTGGGATTAAGTGACTTGCCCAGGGTCACACATCTAATAAGTGTTAAGTGTCTGAGGCTGGATTTGAACTCAGGTACTCCTGACTCCAGGGCTGGTGCTCTATCCACTCTGCCACCTAGCTGCCCCCTTTTTAATTTTTTTTTTCAATTTTTTGCAGGGCAATGAGGTTTAAGTGACTTGCCCAGGGTAACATAGCTACTAAGTGTCAAGTGTCTGAGGCTGGATTCGAACTCAGGTCTTCCTGAATCCAGGGCTGGTGACTATCCACTGTGCCACCTCTGTGGGGTCTTTGTTTATTAATATAATAATGTCTTTTGGTCAATAAGTATTTATTAAGTACTTACTATGTGCTCAACACCGGACTAAGTACTAGGGAGACAAAGAAAGATAAAAGACAGTCCCTACCCTCAGGAACTTATAATTTAATGTCATCATTAGGGATAAGAACTTGACCTGTGATTTCTTTTGGTACAGAGCAGAGGTTCTTAACATGGAGTCCATGAGCTTGCATATGTATGTATGCATATATGTGTGTGTATTTATACATATCTATATATACACATGTATATATCTCTATATGTGTATACACATATGTATATATGTATATACATAGGTGTATATGTTTAGACATGTATGTGTCTATATTAACAGCTGCACATGTGTACATATATGTGCATGTGTATGTATAAATAAGGTTATCAAATACATATGTACATATATATGTGTTTGATAACTATTCCAATGTAATTGTTTATTTTGTAATCTTATTATTTTATGCATTTTAAAACATTCATCCTGAGGAGTTTCACTGGACTGATAAAGCTGTCCATGAAACAAAAACATTTAAGAACCCAGGCTTGGATGGGGACCAAGCTGATAAAGAAATTCCCATATTATTTTCCCTCTAGGGATTAGTAGGCAAGTATTTATTGATGAATTTTACAGGGTCAATTACTTTCTCTGGATCATACAGTCAATATGTGTCAGAGGCGGGTCATAGACATAGGTCTTCATGAATCCAGGGCCAGCTCTCCCCACTCTACCACATGGTGTCTTAGGTGTTGTCTTTCTCTTCTCACATTTCTATGTTCACATCAGGATCCTCGATCCCTCCCTCTCTCGGGCAATTCACTTCCCTCAACTTCAGTTACTTCAGCTTTTAGAATGAAGAGGTGGAACCAGCTGATATCAAAGAATTCCATCTTAGAAAGCTACTGCAGCCAGTTGTAGATTCCTCCTCTTGGGAGGAGTAAGGATTGAATGAGTAGAAATCCTCTTAGGTCACTTTCAGTCCAGAATATGAGTCTGTTATTCCACCTCTAACATTCTTTGTTTAGTCTCCTATATTAAAGGCCCCTTTGAGTACCTTCCCTGCTTTATTATCTGAAATCTCTTTCACATCTAATATTGATTTATTCTCTAATTTGATCGTCACACATTTGATTTTAATCAAGAAGCTTAAGGAAAGCCCCAGAGATTCTAAAGGCCCCGGAAATATATGAAGTCAGAAAACCATGGCCCACAGAGGCTTCCTCAGGCATCCCAGCTGCACAGATGAACCTGGAGACTATGCTTTAGGGTTTCTAGCCCAGGGCTCTGCTCTTCTCCCCACCCCCAACACCACCCCTGCCTCTTCATGGTTTGAGCCTATACTCTCAATTAAGTTTCCAAACTCTGAATTCCTGCTTTGAAATTGAGTGAAGGGCCAGGGGAAAGGGGCAATGCTGTACTAATGAAGCAGGCAGAGGAAATGTTATAATCTCAGTTTCTATGTTTTTACTTCTCCAATCCAGCGGACCTGGATGTGCCTAAACAGCTTATAGAGTTTTCTTTTGTGTTTTTCCAAATCAGTTTCTCTTTTCCAAAGCCTCCTCATTTAACAAAAAAATTTTCAGACTTATTATTCTGCTCATATTTTTTGTCTGCAGGTACAGATATTGATCACTTGTATGGTTGTTACAGAATCCATAGGGCTTTGATTTCTAATTTTCTTTGATAGAATTTGTCTCTAAATCTTTTCTATTGAATTCAAGAGGTCATATTTTTCTTTCCTTATCTTCTTCTTTTTTTTTTTCAGGACATATTTTTCTTACCACAAACATGCAGGAAACTAAAAAAGCAAAGTTTGGTCCATACCTCAAAATCTACTAGTTGATGTTGGGGTATAGACAGGAGGCACATATGTGTGTCCTCTCAATGTGGCTAAATCTTGTCTTTCATACCACCTTATTAGTGATACAAATTGGATTTTCAGTGGCATTTCTCCAACCAATATGATTGATACAAGGGACCTGCTAGATATGACACCAAACAACAATCACTGCAATCTAGTCCCTGTGTGGGGGGAAGAGAAGCTGAAAAGAATATATTTTTCTATGCATATCCATATTCCTTAGTATTCCTCCATCTGGTCTAGATAAAGCTGGTACCTGGTAAGCCTTTTTGATCAAACAATAGAATAAAAAAATCAGGAAATGTATCTTCTTTTTATTAACTGTGAGGCAATGACAAGGAATGTAAAGAAATATCAAAGAACCTAGGTCCTTAAGGAGTTTATAGTTGAGAACCAGCTAGTTGGAAAAGAAGTTAGAAGTGTGAGTGGCATTGCAGTTTAATAAATGCCATAAAACGTAGGCTCTACTTTAATGTTGAAGGTAATGGGGAGAATTATACAAAATCTGAAGCTTTACTATTAAGCAGCAGTCATCAAAACCATTTGCTACTGGCTAAGAAATAGAGTGGAGGATCAGTGGAACAGGTTAGGCACAGGAGACACAGTAGTAAATTATTTGAGTAATGTAGTGTTTGATAAACCCAAAGACTCCAGCTTCTGGGATAGGAACTCAGTATTTGACAAAAACTGCTGGGAAAACTGGAAGAGAGTATGTCAGAAACTAGGCATAGACCAACATCTTATACCTTATACTAAAATAAGGTCAAAATGGGTACATGATTTAGACATAAGAGGTGATACCATAGGTATATTAGGAGAGGAAGTAATAGTTTACCTTTCAGATCTTTGGAAAGGAGAGAAGTTTATGACCAAATAAGGGGAGAGAATATTATGAAATGCAAAATGAATGATTTTGATTACATTACATTAAAAAGTTTTGTACAAACAGAAGCAATGCATCCAAAATTACAAGGAATGCAGATAGCTGGGAAACAATTTTTATAGCCAGTACTTCTGATAAAGGCCTCATTTCTAAAATTTATCAAGAACCAAATCAAATTTATAAGAATCCAAATCATTCCCCAATTGGGAAAAGGTCAAAGGATATGAATATGCAGTTTTCTGATGGAGGAATCAAAGCTATTGCCATATGAAAAAATGCTCTAAATCCCTAGTGATTAGAGAAATGAAAATTCAAATAACTTTCAGGTGCCACCTGACACCTGTCAGATTGGCTAAAATGACAAAAAAGGAAAATAATAAATGTTGGAGAAGCTGTGGAAAACTTGGAACACTAATGCATTGTTGGTGGAGCTGTGAACTGATCCAACCACTCTGGAGAGCAGTTTGGAACTATGCCCAAAGTGTTATAAAACTTTGCATACCCTTTGACCCAGCAATACCATTCTTAGGTCTTTTTCCCAAAGAGATCATAAAAAAGGGAAAAGGACCCACATGTACAAAAATATTTATAGTTGCTCTTTTTGTGATGGCAAGGAATTGGAAATTGAGGGGTTGCCCATCAATTGGAGAATGGCTGAACAAGTTGTGGTATATTAATGTAATGGAATACTATTGTGATGTAAGAAAGGATAAGTAGGCAGATTTCAAAGAAACCTGGAAGGACTTGCATGAACTGATGACGAATGAGATGAGCAGAACCAGGAGAACATTAGAGAAAGGTAGTGTTACTGAAGCTCCTAATAAGTATTGGATTTCCCTGCCCGAAAGATCTATTTCCCTGTGTTCTTGATTATGATAACATATTCTATATGATGTGACTATAGTATACCACAGAGCATTCCAAGGATCTTATGCATTGTTTTCAAAGATCTGGATTTATGCCTTCTACCATGCTGACCACGGATCCATAAACTGCTTCCTTTTCAGATAAACATTTATTAAGCAACTACTATGTGCCAAGAACTATGCTAAGTGCTTGGGATATAAATACTAAAGAAAAGAAGGAAGGCAGGCAGGCAGGCAGGCAGGCAGGCAGGCAGGCAGGCAGGCAGGCAGGCAGGCAGGCAGGCAGGCAGGCAGGCAGGAAGGCAGGCAGGAAGGCAGGCAGGAAGGCAGGAAGGCAGGAAGGCAGGAAGGCAGGAAGGCAGGAAGGCAGGAAGGCAGGAAGGCAGGAAGGCAGGAAGGAAGGAAGGAAGGAAGGAAGGAAGGAAGGAAGGAAGGAAGGAAGGAAGGAAGGAAGGAAGGAAGGAAGGAAGGAAGGAAGGAAGGAAGGAAGGAAGGAAGGAAGGAAGGAAAGAAGAAAAAGACAAACAGACATTGCCCTCAAGGAGCTTATGAATGGGGGAAAAGGAACAAAACTGGGGGAAAGGGGAGATGAAGGAGAAATCTAAAGGAGTACAGCTGGGTAGGAAGGGTGAAAAATGAAGAGATTTCTGACTTGGGTCCTCTTCTTAAATGGAGCTTTTTTTTTTTTTTAAGTGAGGCAATTGGGGTTAAGTGACTTGCCCAGGGTCACACAGCTAGTAAGTGTTAAGTGTCTGAGGCCGGATTTGAACTCAGGTAGTCCTGAATCCAGGGCCGGTGCTCTATCCACTGCGCCACCTAGCTGCCCCTTAAATGGAGCTTTTGAAAGGAGTTCATCTCTCTCTCTTCTAGGCAAAACATGTCTGATGACGTGTGAGTCAAAGGCTGAGGATGATGAAATTTGCTGGAGGTACAATGGAAAAGTTTGAAGGAATGTCCCTGGGAAATTGATCTTGAATGGTATTAATTGATCTCAGGTAACAGCAAATATCTGTGTGTAGGTGGTACAGTGGACAGAGTCAGGCTTGGGATCAGGAAGATCTGAGTTCAAATCTGTCTTCATTGTATGACTCCAGGTGAGTAACTTAACCCTGTTTGCCTCAGTTTCCTCATCTGTAAAATGAGCTGGAGAAGGAAATGGCAAGCCACTATAGTATCTTTACCAAGAAATCCCCAAATGGGGGTCTGACAAAGAGTCAGACATGGCTGGAAAACAAACCGCTTAATTGACTTTATCTCTTAACTTTGTGGTACTGGGTAAGTCACTAACAAACTCAGTGTCCAAGGCAAATTTCTAAGACTATAATGTACAGATCTTTTGCCAACTTCTGCATCGGTGGAGGAAATGTCCACACTAGGATTTCCCATAAAAAAATAGAGGTCAGGACCCCAAAAATTTGTTTAGCAGTGACTGACACTCTTAATTTCAGGGTTATAGATCTAAGCCCTACATTACAATTTCTATCAGAACAGTATATTGTAATGGAAATGAACTATACTGAGAGACTGAAGATTTTGGCTACTGACACTGTTATTTGTGACTGGTCACTCTCCTTATCTGGATCTCAATGTTTCCTTGCCTTTAAAATAACCACATGATCCCAAAAGTTCCTTCCAGTTCCAAAAGTCTATGATTCTACACTAGGATGAATTTCAAAATGAAAGACTAGTAAAGTCACAAGGAATTTTTAAGGGAATCTACACATTGTTATCTGATTAACTGTCATGACAAATAGAATACGTGACCCATCACTGCCCCTGACTCATATCATATCATATGCAGGTGTACCACTGTTTATGCTACTAGTTAGTATTTTAGAACACATACTTATCCTGTCCTTTCCATTTAAAATAGTCCCTTTAGGGGCAGCTAGGTAGCCCAGTGTCACCAGCCCTGGATTCAGGAGGACCTGAGTTCAAATCCAACCTCAGACACTTGACGCTTACTAGCTGTGTGACCCTAGGCAAGTCACTTAACCCTCATTGTCCTGCCCCCCACACACACCAAAATGGTCCCTTTCACTGGTGGCTAATACATACAAAGTGACCCAAAAGTCTTCTTGTTCTTCATACTTCATTTTCAAAGAGGACCAAATGGCATCATGGGGTGATGTCTTGACTCAACTGTGAACTGGATTTGTGAGGAAGAGTTGTACAAAGTCATTGGCCTCACTGTGTCTTCCAGAGTCACCCAAGTCCAGTGGCAGGACAAAAGTCAAGAGAATTGGTGATTACCTGGGATGCAGGGGCTGACCTTGTGTCTTCAATGTAAGACCAAGCTCTAACACTCCATGGCACCCGTTTCAGACACCTTCCTCCCATTTGGAACAAATTGTTTTGATCCACCCATTCCACCAGGGGAAGTTTTCACATACTCAGAGTAGACATCCATCCAAACACTGATGTGTTTGAGGCCTGTCAGTTGCCCACACACAAAAGTCTTACTGCTGTTTTAAACTTTAATAGCATAATCTGCTGATAAGCTTTATAATAAATAATAAAGACATATAACATTAATTATATTTTATAATGCAAGTTAAATAAATATATATTTAATTTGAATATATAGATACTACATATGAATTAATAATATACAAATAAATATAATAAATTAATTATAAACTTTAATAGTTTTAAGCTTTAACTGTTTAAAACAGTACTAAGACTTTGGGGATACCCTGTATTAATTTAAGCTATTAAGACTTAGAAGTGCACTAAAACTTTTGGGACACCTTGTATTTGCTAAAAAAAAATTTTTAAAATAACCAAGAAAACTTCTAAACCTGAATTTAAATTGTCATAAACCACTAGTGACTAATGAGGCCATGTCTACATAGAGAGACACTACTGTGTAGACTCCTTTAAAAGAAAAAAGGTTCATAGCTCAGGCAAGAAACACTGCCAGTCACTGACTTAAACAATGACAACTTTATTGACACTTGTAACAAGAGGAAACATTTTCCTGAATCGTTGCCTTATTGCAACATTACACAGCAGACCCAGCTTAAGTGGGAAGGGAATTTCTGTTGCTGTTTATAGGCCTACAGGGGTCAGAAGTCAATTAGAGCACTTCTTTAAATGGAATAGAAGAAATTGCTTACTCTGCTGTGCACCATGTTTTCACTTATTATGACAAATATTTAGGAATTAAATAATTCTGCTAGGGAAAAGTATGATTCATTTTACAGCCCACAGGCCTGGGAAGAGGGGAAGGGGGGGAGAAGAGGGGGAAGAAGCATCTATGTGAAATTCAGAGTCCCTCCAGCATTTCTAAATATTTGCACAGAACCATTTCCTGTTTCATGACTACAAAAGTCTAACTCTGCTATTGAACGTTTTAGTGTTGGTCAATTATCTTGGAGAAGTTGGACTTTGTTAAAAATCCACACTCAAATATGCTAAAACAACATTCTGGGTTTGGCAACCTCACCCAGGCCAAGAAACTCCAAAGAAAAGCCCAGGACTCCATCCTGCCTGCACTCCCCTCTACCTCAATAATCATCCATAGCTATGACATAGGGAACTATTCTCTCCCCTGAGCAAATGGTGGAAATTGGGCATGAGATCCTCTATTCAGGCAAACACAGCCCAGCGTTATCCAGAAACATGGAGCTCTGGTTAACTGACTCAGATAAAATAATATTTCCTCTTCCATTCAGCCTCTTAGCCTTCAGCCGTCTCTCAAATGACTTCATTATACAGATTTATAAAACATAACTTATTTGCTTCCCTGCTCGTGCCCAGAAATTTATAGACAGTTTCTAGGGGAGGCTGAACACTCCAAAAATAAACTCAAAAAGTTCTAAGCTTTACAAAGGATCTGCATCCATTATTAATTAATTTACTTATTTCTTCATAAAAGATTGCCTTAGTTAGATACTGTATCTCGTGATTATCATAGGATTTAGGATTTCCAGCAAGAAGGAAACTTTAAAAGTTTTCAAGCCTATTCACGTAGAAAAGAATAGACCTAGCTAGGAATTTTTGAATCTGAGTCAAGCACCCCAAGTGACAAGAAAGGCACCCTTAGCTGAGGTAGGAGGAGTCAGGAGAATGGGACCATCCTTTGGGGAAACAAAAACTAGGAAGCCAGTGCTGAAGAAGACTGCACTCCAAGTACCCATGAATAAGTAGGTCATTTAGTAATTTTTTATTTTAAATAATTATTCCTAATTACTAAGTTAAAGTCAATATTTTCTTCATACATGGCATCTAGGAAACCTGATGTGGGGGCAGGGAGGAGCACCCTTACATCAGACTGAAAGAGGGCTGGAAGCCACCACCCCACCCCCATGCCCACTCCTCCAAAAAACCTTCAAGTATTATATTAAAGCTGGATGAGACCATAGAGATCTTCTCATTCAACTTCATTTTACAGAGGAAGGATTTGATGGGTAGAATGGGAGTGAAGTGGGGAGGAAGGAAGGAAGGGTGACCTATTTCAGATCAGTGGAGGCAGGTTCATTCTATTTTCACTTAAACTGAAATTGAGCTGAGATGGAGTCAAATGGAGCCTAAATCTTAGAGACTGCTATGGTTCAAAGGGACCTTTGAGACCACTTTGTCCAACTTCCTCATCTGACTGAAGAGCCCAAAGTCAATGTCAGAACGGAGACCAAAACCCCTACTCCAGCAACCAGTCAGAGCCAGATTGTTGAAGTGTGACCTGCTTCTGGGACATTGAGGCACGAAGCCATCCAGACCAAAAACCCCTAATCTGTGGACTAAGGACAAGCGGCTTAGCAAGAAAGTCCTTGCTCCTTCTAATACACTCTAATACACTCCTCCAGAATTAACTCCAACTCTTCACTCCTCAGGAAAATAGGATAAACTTGGGAGGGCAAATTGTTTGGAGAAATTAAATGTCTCTGAGATTAGAGAAGGCAGAAGTCTCCATTCTCTTCCCAGCCTGCCCAACATTTAGCCCTCTAGCAAGGGGCAAAGGGCTGTCTTCCTCCCCTGCCTTCCCTCACCTGAATTATACTCATCTACCCTCTATTCCCTATGCCTTACCTTGGCACAAAGTAGATAAAGACCTCCAGGACCAAATACCTTTAGTGGTGGAAAGGTATGACCCCAATCACAAGATTACCCAGCCTCTGTTCCCAGCTGCTAGTGCCCTCTTTTCCAAAACTAACTCAAATTTCTTTGGTCTATATTCTCTCTCTCTCTCTCTCTCTCTCTCTCTCTCTCTCTCTCTCTCTCTCTCTCTCTCTCTCTCTCTTTCTCTCTCTCCATAAGTACATACATACACACATGTATGTATGTGTACACACACATGTTGTCTTGAGCAATAGAACGCAAGCTTCTTGAGTGGATTGTTTCATTTTTATTGTTGTATTCCCAGCAAGCATCTGGCACAGAGTATTTTCTTTAAAAATAGAGATTCATTGGCCCCTATAGGGCTCCCTTCTTGCCTCATAGGATGGACCTACATACTTTTTTTGTGTGTGTGATGCAATTGGGGTTAAGTGACTTGCCCAGGGTCACACAGCTAGTAAGTGTCAAATGTCTGAGGTCACATTTGAACTCAGGTCCTCCTGACTCCAGGGCCAGTGCTCTATCCACCGTGCCACCTAGTGGCTTCTGGAGCTATATACTTTCAAGAGAGTCCTCCTATATAATCCCAACTGACAACTTTGAGAAGCCTGAGAAGAAGGCAAGGCTTCCAAGGAAAGAAAGGAACCCAGGATTGTCCTGTCCCTCATAAGGCATGGACAGTCTGCAGAGGCTAAGGCCATTCTGTCATTCTTCATGGCCTTACCCCAATCTAAAAGCTCCCCTCTTCATAGGCTTCTTGTAGTGGAAGAGGTGCTGCTTCCCAGGATGTCTGTTCTCAGGCTGTTTAGTGACTGTGCTGCCCCTTCTTCCCAGGTGGTGAGGAAGGCACCACCCTGCACTGAGCAAAGCTGCTCACCCAGCCAGGGAAGCCAGGCCTCCTTCCCCACCAAATCCCCGAGGTGAACCTAGAGCTTAGGGGCTACCAAGCATGTCTTCAGCCCTCTGCCCCTAGATAGCTCAGCTATTCTGCACCTCGTCTCACCATTCTGTTCTCTAGTTCAGTCCCAGCCACAACTGAGTCCTCTTGGGCCACCTTCTTACTCAGCAGCAGGCCTTTCAAATTCCCTGCCCTTAGGCTCATTCCTGACAAAGCTCTGGGACAAAGCTCTGCAGAAAAGAACACTGGAGCCCAGAGAGGTGAAGTGATTTATCAAACCTCACCCAGGCACTTCTGCATTGTTTTTGATGAGGATAGTCTAACCTGTATGTTTGTACATTATAATCAAAATCACTGTGAAGACAGTAGCACGGAGTACTGTGCTGTCATAGTAGGTAACAACAACAGCTAACATTTATATAATACTGACTATGTGCCAGGCACTGTACCAAACACTTACAAATATTTCATTTGTCCCCCACAACAACTCTGTAAGGTAGGTGCAATTATCAACCCCATTTAAAGATGAGGAAACTGAGATAAATGGAGATTAAATAACTTGCTCAGGGTCACACAGCGAGAAAATGCCTGAGACTGGAGTCTCCCTGTTTCCAAGTCCAGTACTCTAGCAAGTAGGCCGTCTAACTGACTCAGTAGTTAAGGCTCTAAATTAAGTAGCCAATCATGGCATAGCTAAAAGATTACTGGGCTAAAGGACTTGGAAGCCAGGGGTCTAGTCCCAGTTCTACCATTTCCCAAAATAATTTTAGCTCTCTGTGACTCAGTTTCCCTATCCATAAAATTGGATTAATATTTGCCCTAATTTATTTCATAAGGTCATTACGGTTTTGTCTTATTTTTATTTCTGAGGATCAAATAAAGTGATGGATATGAGAGCACTTTATAAATTGCCAAGAGCTATAGAAAGCCAAGCAGGTATGGTGGTGGTATTCTCTAGTTATCTCACAATGCCCAGCACAGAATGAGGCAACTAGAGTTTTTTTTAAGAACTCACATGTATTGGAATTAGAAATCTTATAAAAACAAATGTTGGAAACTATCTCTACATGTAACTAGAAAATAATAAAATACTTTTATGACTTGAAAAAAAAGAACTCACCTGTATTCAGGTTAATAGGGTAAGGTTAGTCTTCAGACCTGTATCAGAGTGAGAAAGCTCTGAATCTAGAGTTATCACCCAGAGCAAATCATTTAACTAGGCCTTGATTTTCTCTTCTATAAAAAGGGAACAATTACACTCACCCTGACTACTTCACAAGGAGATTGGGAGGATCAAATGACATAATGGGTGCAAAACCTTCTTTCAAAAATGCCTCTTTCAAGGGGTATACAAATGAAAGGGAGAATTATTCTTAGATTTGAAATGTTAGTCCTTTCATTTTTCTTTTCCCCAGGTCAATGAATTATCTCTGATCTACTCCATAATTAACAAGAAAGGCAGGAATTACTATCCCATTTGACAGAGGAAGAAAAAATCTGTTGCAATTGAAAATGAATAATTGAATGACTAGTAACATCATTTAGCTATCAGTCAACAGGAGACTAAGGGCTATTATCTCTTCTGCTACTGTGGCACACTGGGGTAGATTGATGACATACCTCTCCATACTTGGTGGGGGGAGGGGAAGCAGGCTTCAACATAGTGGTTCACACAGATTTAAAATGTAAACCATTAAGAACCACAGTTTTGTGTCAGAAAACTTTCTGACTTTCATTTTCTTTTTTCTTGTGCCTTTTAAAAAAGGCACTCTGTACATAGCTTGTTTTGTAATATGTTTGTTTGCATGTTGTCTCCCCCATTATATTGTAAGCTTCTTGAGGGAAGGAAATGTCTTTTTGTGTCTTTTTTGTATCTGCAGTGCTTAGCACAATGCCTGGCATATAATAGGCACTTAATAAATGTTTACTGAATTGAATTGAACTGATTACAAAGAACCTACTTAAATCTTAAATTTTATTTTAAAACCTGTTTGGAAACCCTGTGGGGTTAATTTGTCTCTGCTCACGGTAAACATGACTTCCTGGTATCAAAGGAAAAATGGTCCAATATTTCTTTTAAAAGGCTTCTTAGACAGACAGGAGCAGTTATAAAACAATATTTTGATGAGTTCTACAGTAAATGAATCAGAAACATATGAGCCTAATTTCCCTGAAAATACATGTGGGTTTAAAAATGAAAGGAGTAGAGCTTTGACAAAATTTGCTTTGCCAAACCCAAAATGTTAGAAAAATATTTTAAGATGTTCCACAAGTCTTAAACATAGCTCAATTAGCCCATCCTTCATTGCTACAATCCTTCCTCCATCTACCTGTCCACAGTCTAGAGGTCCTAGGGAAATCTATAATAGCAAGGCTATGAGAGAAAGTCAAAGTACCAGGAGCAAAAACCAGTAGTAAGGGTCAGGAGTCTTGAGTTCCAGTACCAATACTGCCACCCACTTGATCTGTGGCCTTGGGGCAAAACGGTTAGGTGGCGCTAGAGAGCACTGGACCTAGAGTCAGCAAAAACAGTTCAAATGTTGCTTCTGACACTGTTTGAACCTTGGCCAAGTCAACCTCTCTCAGGCTGTATTATCATCTAGAAAAGGGTTGAATACAATGGTGTCTAAAACCCAACCCATTGTATTATTTCAATCCCTAACCCTCAATTTCTCTCTCTCTCTCTCTCTCTCTCTCTCTCTCTCTCTCTCTCTCTCTCTCTCTCTCTCTGTGTCTGTGTGTGTGTGTGTGTGTGTGTGTGTGTGTTTCTCAGAAGCGAGGTGGCACAATGGATATAGCAACTGACCCAAAGGCAGGAAGACCTGACTTCAAATCTAGCCTGAGACACTTACTAGTTGTCACCTCAGACAAGTCATTCAACCTGAGCCTCACTTCCTCATTTTTTGAATGAAAAATGGGAGAGGGGAGGAGTTGGATGCCTAAATTCCCTTGCTGCTCTGAATCTATACTCCAGTGTATACCTTCCGCCAATACAGATCATAGCCTCTTCGTCTCAGCAGACACAAACGAGAGTACGAATGAGTTACTGAGACTGAAAAAACAATCATCATCCTGTGATGTGGCCAGTTTTCAGATGAAGATGTTTTCCAAGATTAATTAACCTGGTCCTCAGGTGACAGACTTCAACAGTATCACTTATAGTTGGGTAGGACCTGTAAGAATTTGCATCCCGTTGCCTTCAAGAATCCACAATTGCTTCCATGTCGTGATGTGGCACTTGAGTGAAATATTAGTGGAAGGACAAGTGTTACACACATACATGGTTTGGGGATTTTGTCAACATATCAGCCAGTTGAGGGTTAGGGCTTAAGGCTCAAGGTCACTCTGATTAGAATTTTCTGAAGTGGGTAATTGAATCTAGGTCATCTTAACTCCAGGGCAAACACTCTTCTATCTACTATGTCACACTACCTCTCTATATGCTCCCAAAGGGCAGGGACAATATCTAACATCTCTTTGTATTCTTGGAAGCTATGTGCATGGCACAAAGTAAGTACTTAATTTGTTGGTGGGGGTGTTCAGTCATTTTCAGTCACGTTTGAATTTTTGTGACCCCCAAATTGGGGGTTTCTCGGCAAAGATACTGGAGTGGTTAGTCATTTCCTTCTCCAGCTCATTTTAAAGATAAGGAACAGAGACAAATAGAGTTAAGTGACTTACCCAGGGTCACACAGCTAGTAAGTCTCTGAAGACACATTCAAACTCAGGAAAATGAGTCTTCTTGACTTCTGGCCTGGCACTCTATCTACTATATCACCTCGTTACCCCAAATACTTAATAAATCTTAGTAAAGATGGTGACACAGTTATACCACCCTCTAATCCCTTTATCTCTGGTTATCTTATTCATTGAACATTTATCAAGTACCTACTGCGTACAGACCACTTAGATTAGGGTCTAGGAAAGGCTAAGATAAAACAGAATTCTTGCCTCATGCAATAAATGATGACATACAGGTGCATCATCCTCTAATTCATATATTTCTGGTTGTCTCATTCATTGAACATTTATTACGCTACAACTGTGTCCAGAACACTGTGATTAAGCTCTGGAGACAGTTAATTCCTGCCACCATTTACCTTACTACCTCTATGGTGACACTAATTAATCACAGATGCAGACATTCATCTGGGATTCTAGTCTCTGGGATGTTCAACAGTGGATCTGACTGAACTTGGGCCTGAAACTACCCCACAGAAATGTAATGCCCCATTCTTAATATTCTATATCCTGCAGCAATGCTTCTGCCTTAGACTTCTGTAGTAGTCATTCATTTCTGAACAGCAGTTTAGAAAAATGAACATTTTTCACCAGTTTCAAGGGAAATGTTTTGATCAATTTGTTTTGTATAGACTTGTCTCCACAGAGAAGACCTTGGATAGCACTCATTACAATTTAGTTCACTCAGGTAATCATCAAGCATTCATCAAAGGAATTTAATCTTTAAGATATCATAATAGTACCTAAGAACTACATACCAAACATGATTTATTTTTTAAATATTGTGCTGGGCTTGGAATCAGGAAGATCAGCATTCACACCCTTCCTCAGATACTTACAAGGGACAGGCAACTCTTTTGACCTCACCTACAAAATTAGAGAATTAGACTAGAGAGGCTAAGAATCCTAAATGTATGAGCCTGTGATCCTTGGTGTGAGATGTGCCACTCTACATAATGCCACCAGAACAAAGGGAGCTTCTTTTTTCCTTCTTCTAAGGTTTGGGTTCTGCCCCAGTATAAGTGCCAGCATGTTAGAGTAAGAGCTAAATGTGGAGTCAGGAAAACTGAGATTCAAATCTCCCCTTTAATATTGGATAGTTAGTTGAGCATGAGCAAGTCACCTAACCTGTCAGTTACTTCACCTACAACAGAGATGGGAAATATATCTGTCATGGCTACCTCACAGATGGCTTAAGGCTTAAATAGGATAAAAGCTTGTGAGGCTTAAATGAGTTAATATGTTAAAGTGCTTTGCAAATTTCCAATTGTCCTGTGATTGTCAACTGAGTTTGGGCATGGCATAGGGAATAAAGGGCCCACTTTGGAGTCAGGAAGAGCTGTATTCAAATGTTTCTGATCCTTACTAGCTCTGGGACCATGGGCAATTCATTGAACCTCTAAGTACTTCCAAGCAACTCTCTAAGATAGTACATTACAGAAAAGTTGCAGATCTAGGATGATGGAGTTTCCCTATCGGTAATTCCCT
The DNA here is from genome assembly GCF_019393635.1 of Dromiciops gliroides. Taxonomy (NCBI): domain Eukaryota; kingdom Metazoa; phylum Chordata; class Mammalia; order Microbiotheria; family Microbiotheriidae; genus Dromiciops; species Dromiciops gliroides. Next base: position 82,248,537 of record NC_057866.1, on the reverse strand, counting down.
ACTTGCAATGAAATCACAGGTCCAAGCCAAACTGGTATGAAGTCATTTATTGCTATTATTCCAGATACATGGAGAATATCACACTGTCATTACTTACAAAGTCTTGAGAATTAGTAGACAAATATTTCTATATATCCTTTGTTGGTATCTTGGATATGCAATCAGAGCTATAAAACCAATCTTTCTTGGTTTCTTTAATGTATTTTATTTCGAACTCAGGGAACAAAACAAGCATTTCCATAACACAGTTGGGAAAAATAATACCTCTTTATTTCTTCAGGCAAGTTATAATCACTCACCGTCATCACAGGAGAAGAGAGAGAAACATCTATATGAGCTAATAGAGCAGGACACTGAAGGACTGAAGCTAACAAAACTTGACTCAAGTGGTGACGAGCTTCTGAGTCTTCCTCTACATGCCCCATCCTGTTTTCTAGTTTTCCAAGTACTCAATCACTATTTGAAAAGAAAAGAAATCTTTGGGGCCAAAGAATGTCATGTAGACTTATAAATACACTTAAGGTATTCTTATTTTTTCCAAAGGAATAATAACCACAATTGTTACTATTTGTTTTCCCAGACCTCTTCTAAGTAGCAAAAAGTGGTCTGAATTAGAAGGTCTCTAAAAAACAGAGCAAATTCCCATGTTGCCAGGCCACAAGGCAGAATTTCAATGAGTGGCCAACCACTGATATCCTATCTCCTCCCCACCCATCCACCTACACCACAGGGCAACTGGAAAAATGACTGGTTACCCTGTGGGAGTGCTCTGTCAGCAATTTGACAAATTTACTTTCCCTAATCCTCAAAATGTCTTGATCAGATAAGTAGGGAGCACGGATCTTTTCAACAAGAAACATTGAGATACATAGACCTGAGTTATAAATTAGTGGAGACAAAAAAAAAAAATTGCTGGCTATGTTAATGATACATTGGTTAGAACAGGCTATAACTAGCACTTCTACAATTGTAGTGAGTCTGTAGTTAGACTGCTAACTCAATATGAGTTAATAAATTAGGTAATGGGGGGAGGAGGGGAAACTAGATAAATATCACTCTATGTTAATGACTCTAGTATCTGAAACTGTGCCACATTGTCCTCTGGCGTACTCAAACCAATAAAGTAAGTTATCGCATAAAAGGGACACTAGAAAGAACTGGAGATATTTAGCCTGAAGAAGACATTTAAATGATACATGAATAAGTATCTTCAAGAACTTGAATGGTGGCCTCATAGAAGAGAGATTAGCCTTCTTCTTGTACCCAGAGATCAAAGGAGAGTTTTAGAGGGGAGTGGAGTGTTCTGAAAAAATGGATGGGTGAAAAGCTCCCCTTCCTCATCTCAAAGCAGCTAAGCATATACCAAATAAAGTAAAAGAAAAAAACCGAGAGAAAGGAAATTCTCATGAGAAAGAAATCCCACACCAAAACCAGTAGTACTGAAGAAATGAATAAGTTGAAAAAGCTAATAAAATGAAGCAACATTATAGGATAAAAGATAGTCAGGTGAACCCTCCAGAAGAAAATGATTTTCTGACAATTATAACTAGAAATTCATAAAAGAGGGTAGAATGGACAGTGAATGCCAAAGTGATAGAAAAGCCTACTGAGAAAATGAAGAGAGGAATAAAAACAGAGTAATAATGAAAAATCCAAAACCTTAACAAATCAGTAGAAATCCTAAAAAATCAAATGGGAAATATGAACCTCAGAAAAGACACAATTTGGAAATCATTTGTGTAAAATTAAAATATAGTCAATTTTATGTTTTTTTAAAAAAATATGTGACATGCTTTTTCTGAATGTCTGAAAGGGCCTTTCTGTCTCTAAAACACTAAAGTTTGACAGCTGCATTTCTATATGAGCTAGATTTTAAATCTTTCTATTAGCATCCAGTGCATTCTATTAATGTTCAGTCCCTCTTCTGTTTTCAATAACTCCTAGAAATTCTCTTATATGGTGCTATAGAATGAAAAATCCTAGAAGTAAGACTATCTAGTTTTTGTCATTGTATTGTTGCTTTCTAAAATAGTCCCTGATACATAGTAGATGCTTAATAAATGCTTGTGATTTTTTTAGACATGTGAAGTCTCCATAATATGTATCTACATACATACATACATGTTGTTTAGTCATTTTTCAATAATGTCCAACTCTTTCTGACCCCATTTGGAATTTTCTTGGCAAAGATACCGAAGGGATTTTTCTGCCATTTCCTTCTCTAACTCATTTTACAGATGAGGAACTGAGGTAAACAGGGTTATTAAGTGACTTGCCCAGGATCACACAGGTAGTAAGTATCTGAGGCTGGATATGAACTCAGGTATTCCTATCTCCATGCCCAATATTCTATTCACTGTGCCACCTGACTACCCTATAAAATTATTTTATATACCACAAAGTGATGTGTGTTTTTTCCTGAAGATTCCTCAGAAACTTAATCAAATTCAACTACTCAAAATTAATATAAAACTATACTTTATCTATGTATTAATCTATATAATATACGTAAATACTAATATGATTGCTGTAGGAAGTTAATCTGAGCCTATTAGTACCAGTGTCAGAGCTCCTGCCTCCTTTCTCAGTCTTTCTGAGGTTTATTGAAGATCAGTAGCTATTTGTAATTTCATGTTTGCATCTCTTTTATAGAATTGTATCAGCCAGAAAATTCCGCTACAGTGTTTGAAACAAATGAAGAAATACTGTTGCCTGAGTGTGGTTCTCTGAATCAGCTCTCTCATGAATGACAGATACCAGTAAATCTTGGTGGGATATCACTCATTAGTGGAATAAGGCAATTGAAATATTAGATTAATAATAATAATAGTAATAACTAGGTATTTACTTAGTCTTTAAGGCTTGCAAAACACTTTATACATATTTTATTTTATCCTTACAATTCTCATAATTCTTTTTTGATAGATGAGGAAACTGATACACACAGAGGCTCTCTTGACTCCTTGAGGGTTATAGAGTATGAGGTGAGATTTAAATTCAGGTGTTTCTGACTCCAGGTATACTGCTCTATCTACTATAGATGATCTCAAGGGTCCTTTCCAAGAGGGTCTTGTTGGAACCTTCCAAGTCTAAAAATCTTAAATTTCCATGATCCTATAAAATCAAGAAAAAATAGTAGAAGAACACCAGGCTTAATTTAATGAGCTTATATCACTATGCCTAAGTAAACCTCCCAAGGTAAAGAACTGGTTATTGTATTTGCTGAACTACTGAAAGTGATCTTTAAGGAATCTTTCAGAAGCAAAGGGTTGAAGGCTTTAGAGAAGTTGATAGAATGACACAGAGGAGACTACTTCCTCAATATTTCTCTCAAAAAAAATAGCAATAAAACTGTCAAGGAAAAATAACACCACCAGAAATTTCCCAAGGAAAATTTTAAAATCACTAAAAGTAATAGGCGACCAAATGAAGTCTCATTCCAACAAAATTAAAAAAAATACATATGGAAAGAAAAGGTAAAAAACACTGAACCAACACCAACAGTAGCATCAAGAACAAGCTAGAATTTCCTCAAGATACCATAAGAAATATTATAGTCCATAAGCATTCATTAAGTACCTACTAAGAGCCAGACACTGTGCTAAGTGATAGGGTTAAAATTAAAGGGAAAAAAAATAATCTCAATACTCAAGGAACTCACAGAGGATTTTATATCTGATCCTGGACACAATGGAGGGAGACACTAGGGTCGATTGAATGGGGTTAGGGTTGACAGTGGTCAGGCTTATACTTTAGGAAGATCAATTTGACAGCTGGGTGGAAGGAAGATGGACTGGAGCTAGGAGAGGGACTCCTGTACCAGGTAGTTGTAATGTCAGAGGAGAAAATGAAACATATACAAGAGCTGTTGCAAAGTTAAAATTGACACACTGAGGAAATTAGAGAATAAGAGAGGTGCTGGAAATAAACAAAGTTCCAGTTTGCAAAGAGAAAGAAGAGGAAGAAGGAAAGTAGGTAATTCAAACTATAACTTCATGTCAGTCACTGGTAAAATTGTAGAATGGATTATTTTTTAAATGCCAGCATGGACTCACTGAGAAAAATCATCCAAGTCTTACTAACCTCATTACTTTTCTGACAAGGAATGTCATCATAGATGTCATGTATTTAAACTTTATCAAAGCATTTAGCAAATAATCTCATGATACTTTTGTGAACAATATGGTGAATTCAGAAATAGTTGTGCACAAAATGTAATAGATCATCCAAATGAAGGGACATCTATAATAGAATGTTAATAGAAAGTTCTCTTTCTGTTTAATAGAATCAATTACATAGTAAAAAAATATATAAAGTGCTAATCAAATATACAAATGACATTAAATTGGGAGGATTAGCTAATACAAAGGATGACTGAACCAAGAACCAAAGGGCTTTCACCAGGCTGGAGAACAAAAGCTAACGCATATAAATGATAATAGAATAGAATAGAATAGAATAGAATAGAATAGAATAGAATAGAATAGAATAGAATAGAATAGAATAGAATAGAATAGAATAGAATAGAATAGAATAGAATAGAATAGAATAGAATAGAATGGGGTATTATATGGTATGGTGTAATATAATAATATATTAAATTATATAATATATCTAGTTATATTATAGTATATATAAAATTTTATGTAATATAACAATATTATAGAAAATAAAATATTAAACATAATAAAAATGAATGTAATATGGATTAAAAAATAGCAGTGATGCAAGTACGGGACTGAAGGCTATGTCTAGAAAGCAGTTAATGTGAAAAGGTTCTAGTGCACTACAGTACACTTATAATGGGTATGAGTCAGTAGTGGAATATGATAGCCAAAAGAGTAATATAATCTTAGGTTGCATGAGAAGTATAGCATCCTTGAATCATAGAATAAGAGCTGTAAGAAACCTTAAGAGGCATCTAGAAGTCCAAGTCCCTCATTGTGCCATTCCTTAGGATTTTTAAGTGCCCTGTACTGGGGTTTTATAACCATCCTGGCACATAGTAGGTGCTTAAGGTCGATAGACTGCTTAGAGGACACCCATTACCTTTCTTGTTGCCTATCCCCTTCTAGTTGACTTTTTGTGCAGTTCTGTGCAAGAAGTCACTCCCTGAATTTTCTCATTGGATTTCATGATGATGATTTATTCTGGCAAATACTTCAGACTTGTCTGGGAGCTGGATGGTTCAGGCAGCCATCCTGGTAAGAAGTCCACTTCCCATAAAGATAAGGACACTCAACCATTCAAGGGAAGTGATAGTCCTGAAGTGTATTGCCCTGATCAGACCAAATCTGGAGAATTCTTGGTACCTCAAATAGAGCAAGGCAAATGAAACTATGTTATGAGCATGAGTTAAAAAATGTCTGGTACTAATTATCCTAAAACACAGAAAACTTAAGGGCAACATGATTATTTTCCTAAAATGTTTGAAAGGTTGTCGGTGAAGAATTAGACTTTTCTGCTTGGTCCTGGAGGTCAGAACAGGGACTAATGAGTGAAAATTATTGGGAGCCAGTTTTTCACTCAACATAAGAAAATATTTCTTAACAATTAGAACTCTCCAAAGATGGGATAGACTGCCTCAAGCACTAGTGAATTCTTCCCCCTTGAGATTTTTAAAGAGAAACTGGATGACCAGGCCTCCAGATGTTGTATATGAGAGTCATGATTTGGGTAGACATTGGACTACATGACCTTTGAGGTCCCTTCCCACTCTAAGCTATGATTCTCAGGTGTTAAAATACTAACCCAGTCTTCACAATGACTTTCTCTGATGTCTCTCCAGATATAAATTACTTTGGCTTTCAATGGAGCATAGCTAAGTAACCTAGATTTTTCATGCTTAGATGTAAAAACTCTTAAAACATCTGTTTCAGTTAGAGAAATTAATATACTCATGGAATATCCAGGTCTACTTTATTGACTTCACTATGAACTCCAATTCTTTGTCACAGATTAATGGAGGATTAGAGAATTCAATTCAATTCAAATACCAAACTGACTTTCTTTTAAATGGGAAATGTTCCTAATAAGCTACAAAACACTCAAGTATTTTTAATATGATTAATTGATGGCATAGGGATTATGCTGCTGCCAACTTTTTCTTTCTTTTTTTTCCCCTCAGTTCTCTTCTCTAAAATTTCCTCCCTTTTCAAATGCATGTAGAAGCCTTGGTAACTCCCTTTGCCAAGGAGAAATGCAGGCTGAGGGATGAGGTTCTGCTGGACAGAACTTATTCTTTTGGCTGGTCATGGCCTAGGGAAAGAAAAGGGGCTGTGAGGAAGTCTTAAAAAGGCCGGTTATCTTTCTCTCACCTGGAAGGGTAGAAATCTCACTGACAGCCAGCAGTGAGAAAGGGGCTGAGGGCTGTCCAATTTCTTTATAGCAGCATTAAGCAAGCATACAAATTGATAAAACAGTAGGAAGGAAGAAATGAGAACTAGGGACTCATTGCTGGCATTGAGACAGAAAGTACCAGAAAGTCTGAAGCATCCTCCTCTGCCTGATAAGGCCAATGGAACAGTTTCAGAACCTACTGATCCCTGCATCTGTTCTCCCTGGGAAAACTGATAACAGAAGATCAATTACTGTGCAGCACTCCATCACCCACCACTCCCAGGAGTCAAATGTAAAGATCAACTGCTTGCTGAGGACAACTCTAACCTTTGAATGAATGAGTATTTATTCAGCTCTTAGCAGGACTACGCTGTGTTGAAGATATAAATACAAAAAGAGAGAGTCTCTGACCCAAAGGAACTTATATTCTAATAAAAGAATGCAACACACAAGGAAGGGCTGTGGCAAGGGAAGTTTGGGGAGTTACTATGATGATGTTTATACATAGAGTAGTCAAAACTGGGTTATCCTTTTGGAAACTATGGGGCTATTCGTTTGATTTTTATTAATAATAACTAGCATTGGGGCAGCTAGGTGGCGCAGTGGATAAAGCACCGGCCCTGGAGTCAGGAGTACCTGAGTTCAAATCCGGCCTCAGACACTTGACACTCACTAGCTGTGTGACCCTGGGCAAGTCACTTAACCCTCATTGCCCCACCAAAAAGAAAACAAAACAAAACAAAAAAAAAACCACATGCTAGATAAAAACTGGGTGAGGAAATGGTTAGGCATATTGTAAAAGCACAATTAAGCTCCCCATCCTTATTGACAAAACTGAAAATATTATGAAAAAATATTTTCTCTAGTGAAATAAAAAGCCTCTCCACTGCTCCCATTTTGAAGGTGGTGTATTGTTATTCAGTCATCTCAGTTGTGTCCAACTCTTTGTGACCCCATTTGGGATTTTCTTGGCAAAGATACTAGAGTGGTTTGCCATTTCCTTCTCTAGCTTATTTTATAGATGAGGAAACTGAGGCAAACAGGGCTAGGTGACTTGCTTAGGATCACACAGCCAGTAAGCGTCTGAAGATGGATTTGAACTCAAGAAGATGAATGAACTTCCTCAGGCTCGGCACTCTATCCACTGTGCGACTTAGTCTAAAACAAAAGAGAAGAGAAGACCTTACACTAGGTAATTGGATTAAGGGTAGTAACTAGAAATTGTATAGAGTACCTCTAAATAAGATCAGTGTCTTTCCACAAACCTGAGAGGGGTTGTACCTGGTCCACTCAGGAAAGCTAAGTGGCTCAGTGGCTGGCATATACTGGACCTCAAGTCAAGAAGATGTAAGTTCAAATCCTGCCTCAAGTACTTAACCGGCTGTGTGATCCTAGGCAAATAACTTAACTTCTCTGTGACTCAATTTCCTCATCTATAAAATGCTCTCACCTCACAGGGTTGTTGTAAAGATAAAATGTGATAATGTTTTCAAAGTTAGTATGTACCCTTTTTTGAATTCTCAGAGAGGAAACCCTTTCTAGTCAGTCCTTCAGGGGGAGTGGTCCAGGAAAGAGCTGAGTAAAGACTATTCTAGTATCTTAACCCCATACTATATTTTTACACATCATGTTCTTTACTTAGTTTAAGATTCCTATAAATGTTAACAAAAATTGTCTTGGAGCAGAGATATGCCATTGGGTATAGGGGAAAACATTGATATTTTTGGTCATTTCCTTCTCACGCCAAGTAAGAAGTTACTTAGAATTAGATTAATCTTAAATTAAGTAAAATTATTTCTGGCAGACTTCTGCCTACACATAGAGTACAGTATTATTTTTTTCTTCTACAATGTTTTATAATAACTAGATTATCTGGAATTCCATAGAACAAACCAGGATCTCAGCCTCAATTTTCCAGTTTTCATACAGGCATCTGGTATCATCTAGACAGTTTCAGTGTGTGCACAACCACTTGATCTTATTAAATCCACTTTAAATGAGAAATCATCATTTGTCATTGACTAGGTGCCACCAAAACTTTACTACTTTAGAAAGAAAGGAAGGAAGGAAGAGACAGAAAGGAAGAAAAGAATTTTAAAAATGAAAAAAAAAAAATGTGTTGCCAGCCCTGGAATATCACAGAGCTAAAATGCAGTCTTTAAAAGTAACTAAGTACAAGAAAATTCCATGCCCATGATATTCCAGGATTAACTGGAGCTTTCCTGCAAGAAATGGTTTTGTGGGTTTATCTGAAATGATGATGGTTAAAATGCAAGACCTTTATGACCTGTTCAATGGTAGGTTTACATTGAAACTGTTATAAGTTATTACAGAGGTGAAGCCAATCTAAACAGTCCAACATAAATATATCCGCAGACATACTGGCTACTACATATTCTAAACACTGTCTGTATATGAATAAACAGAGCTTTTTAAATCATTTTAGAAAATGTATTTATTCATACAATCAATAATATTTATTTTTATGTTTGACAAAAAAAAAAAAAGCCCAATTATATCAAACTCATTGGAGCCTGCAGACTTTATTAGGGATTCCTGTGTGGCTTCCTGCCCCCTGATAATGGCTGCAAACTTCATTTTGAAATATGGGCATGTTTCTAACAGTTTGGGTACTTGAGGAAGCTGTACCTGTTTAAACGGTTCCACTGCATTGCACAAATTAAATATTTGAGTACTCATTTTATACAGCCTCACTCTTGCTGGCCTGTATAGACAAAGGAAGAGAAAACGGTGACCCGGCTTGTCTGGATTGTCCTAACTTCAGTACATGAAGCAAGACCAAATGTTTTGTTCATGTGAATGAACTTCAGCCAAGCAAAGGAGACCCAACCTTGTCCTCTATCTCATACATATAAGTCTCAAAGGCAACCTTAAAGTCTGAAGACTTAAAAATTAGACAAGAGTCAGTGTGGGGCAAGGAGAAGGGCTTTGAAGTGCTTATATATATATTCTGGTTAGCTGATCAAACTTATCTTCCTAAAGCACAGATCTGACAGTGTCTCTGCTGTGCTCAAGAAATATCAATAGTTTTCTACTGCCTCTAGGCAGAAGGGAAGGGAATTAAGCATTTATTAAGTGCCTACTATGCATCAGGCACTCTATTTCCCTTCTCCCTTTTCCCCTAAATACTTAGCAAATATTATCACACTTGATCTTCAAATCAACCCTGGGAGATAGGTCTTATTATTATTCCCATTTGAGGAAATTAAAATAGACAAAGGTTAAATGACTTGCCTAAGGTCTGACAGCTAGGAAAATTGTTAGGCCATGTTTGAACTCATCTTTCAGAACGTAAGGCCAGTGTTTTATCCCCTGCACCATCTAGAGGAGAATAAAATACTATGCCTTTTTATAGGTATTCCAGGGACCCTTATCCTAACTCCAACAAATTGACAAATTTGGTCCCACAGAGCCGTGGTACCAAACGCAAATAGGAGCTAATACCTGTGGGCCACATGTTGACTTAGAAAATCACAAATGAGCATTATCTGTGTGGTATCATATTTTTATTTATTATGTTAAACATTTCCCAATTATATTTTAATCAGGTTTTAGTGGCATGTGGGACTTTTTCAGGTGTTTGTGGCCTACAGACTCTGAGATTGATATGTCTGGTCTAAAGAAAAAATATATACCCCCTTCTTGTTTTTAGGAATACCCTGAGGGCAGTTAGGTGGTACAGTGGATAAAGCACTGGCCCTGGATTCAGGAGGACCTGAGTTCAAATCCGACCTCAAAAACTTGGCACTTATTAGCTGTGTGACCCTAGGCAAGTCACTTAAGCTAATTGCCTCACCAAAAAAAATAAAAAAGGAATACCCTGAAGGGTTATGCATGTTCTTAGAAGGCTCTAAGCTTGATTTCATACAGTTCCACAATTGCCTTTATATTCCCCAGTATGGTATCTTGTACATAATAGGCCCTTCATAAATGCTTGTTACTTATTAGTTTATTTGTGAATATTCAGATTTCCATCTTTGGGCCATGATATGCCCCAAAGCCCAAATCAACAGGTTCAGAGAGTGGGTTTATGTAGAAAGGGGGTTGTATATTATGATAAAAGTCTATTAAAAAACAAACTAAGGGAAGATGCTAACTCTCTTCTGAAGTCTATGTTTGCCATTTTCTTCTCCTCAGGGCTTTTCCTGTATTTCATATAAATTTTCTCAGAAACAAGAGTTGGGAATTCTGTTGCACATCACTGTCATCATAGAAAGCTTAACAGGCATTAGCTGCTTTTAAAGTCACAGTATATTACAGCTGGGCAGGTAGTTGGCACGTTAGATAGAAAGCCAGGCCAGGAGTCAGAAATCTTCCTGATTTCAAATCTGGCCTCAGACACTCACTGAGCTGTGTGACCCTGGCGAAGGTACTTAATCTTGTTTACCTCAGTTTCCTCATCTGTAAAATGAGCTGGAGAAGGAAATGTCAAACCACTCCAGGATCTCTGCCAAGAAAACTCCAAATGGGGTCATGAAGAGTTGGACTGGGCTGAAAATGACTATACAACAAGACATATTAGAACTAGAAGGGACCTCAGAGGCCTTGTACTCAAACCCAGACCTGACCAAGAATCTGCCCTACAACATCCCTGATGAGTAGCTGCCCAACCCATGCTTTAAGGCATCCAGTAAGGAAGAACTCACTACCTCTCTGAGCAACCCATTCTACGTTGGGATAGTTCAAATGATGAGGAAGTTATTCCTTACATGCAACATAAATCAGCTTTACTGATTCAGCAATTGTTCCTCATTCTGTTGTCCTCTGGGGTCAAACAGAAGTCACTTGAGCTCTTTGAAGTAAGGAACTATTTTTTGTCTTTTTTTGTATCCTCAGTACTTAACATTATTACTGGCACATAGTAAGCACTTAATAAATGTGTATAGACTGGCAATCACTGTTCTAAGCTGCATTATATCTTGTCTAGCTATATAGAAGACCTATACAAATGAAATGCAATAGCACCTTGGAGAAGACACGAGGACCTAGGGCAAGCTGGGAAGGCCTTCAGCAGAAGGCAGTACTGGAAGTAAGCCAAAGGATTCTAAGAGGTGGCCGTAAGGTGGGAGAGTATTCCAAGCATGGGAATTTACTAGTTGTGAGTAAGTTGTTTTCCTTCTCTGGGGCCCACCTTCTGTATCTACAAAATGATTTCCAAGGTCACTTCCATTTCCAAATCCTATAATCCCCCACCCCACCCCCAACCTTCTTGCTTCTCAGTCAGTCCTCGTCTTCTGCCTCATGTAATGCAATGTCTTTTTCCATGGTCATTTTATGCCTGAGTCTGGCCAACCCTACAATGTGCTCTGGAAGCAATAAACAACCCTAGAATATTCCAAAACAGTGGCCAGTCCTGAAAGGTGCACACAAACCCAAGCTTTTCCAAAGGCTCAGGAGCATTCAGTATACACTCATTCCCTTCTCAATGCTGGTCCTCTCTGCCCTTGCCAGTTGTGGATGGAAAACAGCAGTGGGGCTCACGTACCATGAAGGAACCTCACAATATTTCAAGGCTGAGCTGGAACAGCAAGCAGAAAAATGCCAATGTGGAAACCTGTCTCCACTGACATCTCTGGCCAGATGTTACAAGCTCAAGAAACTGGGGCCAGTCAAATAGGCATCTGTACTTCTGGCTACTCTCTCCCAGCTGAACTCAGATTTCAAACCCTGGAGCCTGACTTGTTGCTAATACAATTTCCTTCAAGAGCAGATCTTGGACACCAAGGGGATCCGAAATAGGGTTATTCAGAATCCCAAGCTTTCCTATTTTACTTAAGTCGTTGCTGTGTTTACACACAGGTTTGGACAGCATTAAACCACAGCCATTTGGAGGCCTTGGTTGCTCAGTACTAAACTCATCCTTCCCCACTTGAAAGGCTCCTTTTGGGCAGAATACCAGCCAAAGGAGTTTCCGGTTCATTTCGAATCCAGGTCTTTAGCACAGCAGCACTTTTTTTTTTTTTTTTGGCAGCCTGGTCAACTAGCAAGCAATCTGGGACATTAAGTATTTTTCCATGGAAAGCAAAATGCTGGAAGAAGAGGGCCCTGTTCACCTACAAGTAAGGTGGCTAAGTCAGTTCTCCTCACCTGCAAGATGAACAGGTTGGATTGCCTTGGGCAAACAACTTAGGATAATAAGATATAGACCTGTATGGACTCACACTTTATTGATAAAGAAACAAAATTATAAAGTAGGCTGGTTATTAATAACAGCAAAATTACATAGCACTTTTGTGTTTCCACAGAACTTTAAAAATACTATTAATTTTTCACAATAGCCCTCAGAGGTAGTGGCTACTATTAGCCCCATTTTTTAATGAGTTGACTGAGTCTAAAACGTTAAATGACTTTTCCAGTGTTATCTAGGGGAAGAAGGGAAGGGAAGGGAAAGGAAGGGGAAGTGGTAAGAAAATGTTAGAAATGTGTCTATTTCCTTTGAGCCACACATCAAAATAGCCTCATTATACTTAATGTATTTTATTTTCTGCATTAATTTTATTTTCTGAGAAAGAGCCTATAAATTTCAAAACATTGACAAAGGAGTCTATCACACACACACACACACACACACACACACACAAAAGATCAAGAATCCATATTCAAGTGGAAAGATAACACTTTTGAGTACTTTGAGCCCTTTAGGACCCCTCAAGTCACGTGCTGTCATCTGCCTTCTAACTAACTAACTAACTAACTCTGCCTTCAGACAGGGATAGGAGCTAAATCTGCCACATGTTTAATTTAGGGAGCTCCCAGATAAGGAAATCTCTTTTATCAATGCAGATCAGCATTTCCTCTGCTTCTACGTGGAAACACCAATTCTCTCTTCCTATTCACAGGAAAAAAATCTCCATTGGTATCATCAGTTCTATTTCCATACAGCTGAATAAGACAGTTTATGCAGATAATTCCCTGCCAAATGTTTTAATAATATCACCTTCCCCCAATCTATTATAAGTATTTAGATGAGTTGCATTTGGAACTGTACCACTAGGTATGATTGAATATACCAATTTCCAAATGAATCTGTAAATGCTGCCAAAGTGGCTTCTCAACATCCTGACTGCTCAGTAATGTTCCATTCTCCCCAAATGTTTTCCAAAGTACAATAAGGACTCTCATGGGGCAAAGTTGTATTTGTTCCTGGGACCATCACGGTCAAGTTTATGCATTCCAAATAATAAACTGTACCTGACCTAAGGACCCCTTCAGGAAAATGGCAGAACTAGGTCTAATATACTTTCATTTTATTGTTGGAAACAATAGATAATACAAAAGAAAGCAGTTTCAGCCAACCAATAGATGGAGAATTGCCCTTTTACCCCGAGAAGAATGATAATTTAAAAGCCCTGACATCATAATACAACAAGCAACAGAAAAGGAATTGATTTAAGAGCATTTGCATTTTAGCTAGGGGAAAAAACACTTACGCTTGACATCAATAAGTAAAAAGTAGAATAATATTGGACTGGAAAAGTAGTTGTGAGGAGCATTTTGTATAAGTGGGGCTTGGAAGGAATATGTATGCTAATAAACCCAAAGGACTTGACCATTAGGAATTGTGAACACAGTCTCCAATCTGATTTGGGGGATGAGGTGAGGGAATAGGAACACAGTGTAATACAAACTTGGGTCTGTAAACACTTAGGGAAATTATTCACTTTAAACAGATTCTTAAAACTGCATCCTAAAAGTACATCACAAAAGGATAACTTTGTAGTTTTTCCCCCACCACTGACCCCTACCCTAACCCTCACCAAGGTGTCCATCACTGACTCTTTAAAAAAAACTGGACAAATTAACAATAAGGGCATTAAGATTACTAAACCACAGTAGTATATATTAAGCTCATGGTGTAAATGAGGGAAGCGCATAACCTGAGTGGGTCCTTGAATGAATGGAACATTCCACTTAAAGCTAGAATACTTGCATTCAAATCTAAGTCCTATCATTTACAGGCTACTGGATGCTGGAACACCTTAGATTCACAATTTCTTTATCTGCAAAGCGAGAAATACTTGTACTTCCTAATTTACAGGGTTTTTGTGGGGAAAACGCTTCATGATCCTTAGAGCACTGTAGAAATGTGAATTATTACTGTTTTTATTATTATCTTTCAGTCCAAGATCAGGACATATATTGTAGTTGGCTTCACAATGGGTTTAAAGTACAATAAGGTCAGATATTCATGCCATTGCTTTATTAATATCTTGTCTTCCTATTTCTCCTGCACCCTCCCCAAGATTCTTCTGTCTCTGCTGTAACTAGTTCAAAAACCTTGGCCTAGGCCGTGAGGCACAAGACTGGCAGGACTCATAGGTCATCATGGCCCTCAGAGCCTAGGAAGGGACAGGGTGATGTGGTGTAACCTGTAATGATTCTGCAGTCAGTGAACCTGGATCCTTGTATTTGAGGTCTGCAGTTCAATACCTAAGTGACCTTGGGCGAATTTCTTACCCTTTTACTTTTCCTCCAGTGAGGGCTCTCTTAAAGGTCTCTGCCAAATGTAAATACCATGATCTAAAGAAGGCTACCTTCATATAATCAGTAACCAGGACACCTGGGAGAAACCTTTGTTATGCTCAGTTCAAAGGTACTTATTCAGTTGTGATTCTTACAATACTAGAGTCTTACAAATTATTTTATCTACTCCTTTACATTCATTTTTTCTCATTTTAATTGTTTTGTTCATTTTTTTTTTACTATTGCATTACTATTTCTATTGGTGCATCTAGATGGAACAGTAGATGGATTGCCAGGTCAGAAGTCTGGAAGACTCATTTTCCTGAGTTCATAGCCAACCTCAGACACTTTGTATCTTTATGAGTCACTGAGCAAGTCATTTAACCCTGTTTGCCTCAGTTTCCTCATCTGTAAAATCAGCTGAAGGAAATGGCAAACCACTTCAGTATCTTTGCCAAGAAAACCTCAAGTGGGGTCAAAGAAAAAAGTCAGATACTACTGAAATGACAGAACAGCAACAACTATTTATATACTTATTATTCTTTTAAATGGATCTCCATTGTAAAGGAGTGAGAAAGTAAGCATTCTATCCCTAACAGGGAAAGTGAGATTGTTTATTCCTCCAGTTATCACCTAAGAGAACCTGTAAGCACCCTTAGCAGATTTCTTCATAAAGTTCCAATTCAATTCAACAATTACTAAGAGAAAGGCAGACAGTGCTCTGCACTGGAAAGAACACTGGCTTTAGAGTCAATCAGAACACCTGAGTTTAAATTCAGTCTCTTTCACTTCCTACATAGATTACCCAGGACAAGTCAGTTACCTCTCTGTCCTTCAGTTTCCTCACATGTAAAATGAGTATGCTGAATTGGATGGGAGAGAAAAGGGGAGATGGCAGGAAAAGATGAGGGAGGTTCTTCTAGAAGGGTTGATACATAAAATGTGGCTTTATAGGAGACAAAAAGGAAGGGAATTTCAGACATATAAAATAATAAAAGCAAAAGTACGGATGCTAGAAAGGCATAGGGAACATAGGAAGTGGTGTCAATGGAATAATACAAAACACAAAGGAATTCTTAGCTTATCCAGTAATTGACTTTGTCTAGGGAATGTCACATTTTGGGGGCGGGGGTGGGGAATAAGGGTTAAGTGACTTACTAAGGGTCAGACAGCTAGTAAGTGTCAAGTGTCTGAGGCCAGATTTGAACTGAGGTCCTCCTGAATCCAAGGCCAGTGCTCTATCCACTGTGCCACCTAGCTGCCTGTGAATGTCACATTTTTTAAGGACCATCACCAATTCCATGGTGATGTCATCAGGGAGTAGGAAGGAACCAGGATGATGATGATGAAGATAATGGTGTGTGTGTGTGTGTGTGTGTGTGTGTGTGTGTGTGTGTGTGTGTGTGTGTGTGTGTGTGTTTGGAGAAGTAGCATAACACATTATGGAGAAAATGTATGATTGTAAAAGGAGGTGGGGAATACATGTATTGAAATCATGAAAATGCAAAAGCACACAGCTCACAAGAGAGGCCACTGAACTACACAGTCTTACCTCCAGGAAATGGGGGCTCTTTGGGACTTCAAATTCTTCTAGACCTCAGTTCAAATGGATAAGCTCAAAGTACCTTATATGACACTAGGCTATGACTTTTATAAGAGGAAAGTTGGGTGGGGATGGATAATAACATTAGGTAACACTCATTAAGCATTTTAAACTTGGCAAAGTGCTCTTGCCAAAAAGTATGATTATTGAGAATGGCCCCCAAGATTGCATGCAGTCTGTATAAACTGAGGACTTTGGTTCTGGGCCATGGTCCCAAAAGTTTTACTAAGCCTTTAAAACACACTGACAGACACAGGTACACACAAAGGCAAACATACATGCACAAAAATACACTCACACTCACATATCACCACCACCAACAACAATCCTAATGCCAATAACAAGGGAAATTTATTTTTCATGATTTGTAAAGTATTTTCCTTGCAACCATCTTGTGAAGGAGGTAAGGCCAATGGTATTTATTCCCACTTTACAGCTGAGAAAACTAAATCCCAGAGAAGTTACATGATTTGACCAGGATCCCACAACTAATATATGTCAATGTTAGGACTCAAACTCAGGTCTTCTTATTATAAAAAAAAAAGATCTCTTTCCATCCCATTATATTTCTTTCATTTTATCTTTCTGTTCCATTCAATTTACACAATATACTTACATACACTGAACACATATGAGGAATATGAGTATATTTTTTAAAAGTAAGTTTCCTACTATAATACTTTTTTTTTTAAGTGAGGCAATTGGGGTTAAGTGACTTGCCCAGGGTCACACAGCTAGTAAGTGTTAAGTGTCTGAGGCCGGATTTGAACTCAGGTACTCCTAACTCCAGAGCCAGTGCTCTATCCACTGTGCCACCTAGCTGCCCCCCACTATAATACTTTTGACAACGACCTATGACCCTAACAGAATTCTGTCATTAATGTGTTAGTATTTAGATGCTACCTTCCCCCAGAGTAATTAAGTATAACCTATGCATACCACACACCAAGTTTTTGAACATTTGAGTCCTTTACAGTGAGACAAAAATGGAAATAATGTGATACTTTGAATATATACTCTATGGGGAAAGGTCTGTATTTTATTGTCGTTTCTTTTTAATTATATCTTTCAGTCAAAAATGGGTATTGATGAAAGAAATGCAATCTAATTATACTTTCTTCAGTCACTCCCTGGCAGGAGGTGATACATTGTGAAGTTCTCAGAGGACACCATTTATTGTATAGAGTCTAGATACATGGCTGTCCAGATGATAGGAAATTATTTTACCCCCAAACTACCCAGTGGGGCAAATCCTGGATTTGGGTCCCAAGGCACTTCTATTCTATGATCTTGGGCAAATCATTACAGCTCTCTAAGACTTGGTTTCTTCATCTATAATCTCAGAACCAGTATTGGCTACATACTAAGTATTTAAAGTAACTCAGGGAGAGCCAAGATAATAAAGTACAGGTAGCAATCCAGCCAAACTTCCCAACATTCCCTTCTAAATAACTTCAAAGTAACTCCTCAAATGAATTCTGAAGTGGCAGAGCCAACAAAAGGTCAGAGTGAGATATTTTCAGCATAAAATATTTAGGAGGTTGGCAGAAGAAGTCTGTGACACTGGGATGGGGGCCAGCCCCAAAACACAAGTGACAACAACACAGTCTGCAGGCCTTGGACAATTAGAAGGAGTTTCCAGACAGAAGACATGTGTATAAGTCAATTACACTGGGATGATTTCAAAAATAATAAAGTGATAAGAAAGAGGGATGTACTGGGATAAGGAGAAAGGGAGAAGCAGAATGGGGAAAATTATTTCACATAAAAGAAGCATGCCAGGAAGAGCTTTTAAAATGGAGGGGAAAGTGGAGGTGAGACAAAACTCGATTCTTACTCTCATCTAAATTTATTCATAGGATAAAGAATATACATAACACATACACACACATTCAATTGGGTATAGAAATCTAACTTACCTAACAGGGAAGTAGGAGGGGAAGGAGATAAGAAAATGGAGGGGGAGAGTGATAAAAGGGAGGATGGATTAAGGAAGGCAGTGATTAGAAGTAAAAGAGACTTTTGAGAAAGGACTGAGTAAAAAGAGAAACAGAAGGATAGACAGAAGAAAATAGGATAGAGGGAAATATGCAGATTGTAATCATAACTGTGAGTGTGAATGGGATGTATTCAACCACAAGACAGAATTAGATGGTAGAATGGATTAGAATCCAAAATTCAACAATATATTGTTTACAAGAGACACACTTGAAATAGACACACACAGAAAATTAAAATAAGGGGCTGGAGCAGAATCTTATGTTTTTGGGTTTGGGGTTTGGGGTTTTGGGGTTTTTTTTGCAGGACAATGAGGGTTAAGTGACTTGCCCAGGGTCGCACAGCTAGTAAGTGTCAAGTGTCTGATGCCGGATTCGAACTCAGGTCCTCCTGAATCCAGGGCCAGTGTTTTATCTACTGCGCCACCTAGCTGGCCCTATATTATGTTTTAATTCTAGTTTGTTTGTATTTTTTTAAGGTAGGAATAGCAATCATGATCTCAGACAAAGCAAAAGCAAAAATAAATGTAATTTTTTTTTTCAGTTTCCCAAGTTAACATATGAGTTTAAGCAGTTGGTAGTTAACACTAAAGACTTATAATCTCCAACTTGTTATAGGAAGGGGAAATACCTTTAGGGCACCATAGGATGCAAGGGGACCAGGGCTAGGGTTGACCGGTGAATGTACCTGGCAACTAATCCAACAGCAAAGTCGGCTCTGTGATTCCCTTGTACTATGGAGTTGGTAGCTTGGTGCCCTTGGAAGTACATAACAGAGATCTGACTGGGCAGATTTATGATAAAACCTAAACTGTATAACTATGTTTCCTAGTTACCATTCTCCCTCTCATTTGAATGGGGAAGAATTTCACTTTCTTCTAAACCAGAAAAATACCCAGTTAATTTAACCTTATCATTATACCATGTAAGCATTAGCAGGCAGATGAAAAACCTGAATATTAATATATCTTGTTGTTTGACATAAAAAGTGACCACACATTTAAAACTGAAAACAGTAAGATCTTACATACTGGCATTGTGTTCATTTCTTCTACTGACTACTTGCTCTGATTATAGAAATCTGCTATAAAAGCAAAGGCAGGGACATGATTATAATAAGGCCAGGATAAAACATCCTTAGCTCTGTTTGATTTCAGGTAAAAGTTACAAGTGACCACCAGTCATAGCCAAATTCAGGGATAGCCAGGTGGGAAAACATTTAGGGACTCAATGAGCCAAAAGAAGCCTACCTCAGATTGAGTCCAAAATTTTCCTCTCGGCTTTTACCCAGATACATCCACCTGTAAGCAGCACATTCCCTCTTGTGGCATTGATTTGTGGCATTCTCTCCAGTACTTGGATTACTGACTTAACAATCCAAACAATTATACCTGAATTCAAAATTCAAAAGAATATTAATTACTGTCCCAAAATATTTTATCTTAAATAGCAAACCTTTACTCTCATGAAATTGCAATGAGCAAAAAAAGAGATTTACCAAGACACACATACACATGTTGCTTGGTTTTTTCCTTCCTTCTCAGGTTTAAACTTTATTCTGGTGTAAAGATCAATCATTAGAAATATACAATAAGCAACCTTATAAATATACAATTTACAATAAGCAACCTTATAAATACTCAGCAAAACCATTCCTTGTAACCAGCTCTTCTCTGGCAAGTTTACAAATGAAAAAAGTCTAGAAGGCCTTTTTCTGTGTAATGATTTACTAGCTTCTAATGCTCTCCTCTGTCTTAGAGGAAACAACTACTATACCTATTTTTGTTAAAACCATCAATTGCTTTTTTTCAATTTTAACACAATTACAAATTTAACACAATTTTAACACATATACATCAATTTAAAAATAACTTTAAAACTTTAAGAGTACTCTTTGGTTTCTTCCAGAATTCACAAACCTTAAAATGGCAGGTGAACACTTAAAGTGGCAGTGTACCTTAAATATACTCCCCCCCCCTTTTTTTTCAAGATTCCAAATTCTTTGAACAGTCAGTACAAAATGGCACAGCTTTCTTTTTATCTGCTTTTTACTAATTATTTAAAATACTCTGGACAATTTCTTAAGATTTTTTTAAACATTCTCTCTATCACCCACCACTCCTTTGCTAGGCAGTCAGCACCTGAGAGGGGTAGGGGGGGAATAGAGCAGCAGCGCAAGTCACGCTTCACTAATTTCTTTAGCACTCTTACACATTACAAACAGTTCCTGATTTTTTAACCATTCCACTACAAAAGATGTCAAAGTAGCAGCATTTTTCAAACTACCTTTTACAATGTTCATCTAAGACTACGAATGCCTAGCAAAGAAGTTACATTCTAATTCCAAATTCAAACTCTGAAGTGGACACACACCTGTACAGATATCTAGAAGTCAGAGACTTCCCTTCTCCCACCTTCAGAGCCTGGCCATCGCTCTGAAAGGCTACGGGGGTGCAACCAAAAATTCCCCACAGATTGTATAGCACAATTACAACATTTGACAGACATAAATGCACAAGACAACAAGCAGGCTAGCAGCTGCACACAGACAAGCAAACAGTCATACCTTAAATCTTTCTCTTGCAAATAAATCCTTTTGACCCATGTCCAATTTTTTCCCTTTTTTCCTCCAAATTTGTAAGGATACACCAGAGGGGTTATGCAGAATGTTTTCTCTCCCTGTCCCTTTAAGGTAGGTTGGGCTAAAACCGTACCTGAGAAAAATCCTACCTCAGACCTTGGGGGCCCTCCCAATGTGACTGAGGTTTCTGAGGCAACAGAGGGGAAAAACACGATGCATACTCCATCCTGGGGAACCCAAGAGCTGAGTGAGGGGTTTCTGTGGCCAGACAGTATTGCAATAAAATACTACCCATTTTCTTTTCCAGGTCAGTGCTATCAGACTTGTTCCAATTTGTCCTTTAATTTTCCTTTCTCTTAAAGTCATTTGTTTCTTTTTAGCTACATCCAATTTTCTCCTTACTCCCTTCTCCCAATTTGTCAAAATTTCCTGACCTCCTGGAGGTTTACTGACACCGCACCTGTGTGAACATGGGTGTCCATTAAAACAGCAAAGAACCCAATCCAGGGCATCCCCCAGACTACTGGGTCTTGCCAATAGGGCAATTCCTTTCTTCCCTTTTCAGGAAAAAACAAATGAAATCCCTCAGGGTAAATCGCTTGATCCCAGATCAATGAGAAATACCCCCACTTGCTTTGGTGTGCTGACCAGACTCCCAAATGAGCCAAAATCCTGGGTGCAGGAGTTAAAGGCAGATCCCAAACTTACCTCAATGAGATCTCACCCCACTGCTTTCAAAAAAGGAAAAAGAGTTTGAGTCTGGGACTTGAAGTTACATGGGGCACCAAATGATGTGGGCTGGAATTTGGGGTCAAATTGATTGTCCCAAAAGAATTACAAGACTCAGTGACTCAGTTTCCCAAGTTTTATTGCAATACTGTGAGTGATCACAGGGAGAGTACCAGAATATTGGAAACTCCAAAAATAAATGTAATTTTAAAAGAAAATCAGAGAAACTTCATTTTCTTAAAAGATACCATATGTAGTGAAGCAATATCAAAAAATTTTATAGTAAGTTTCTCTGATAAAGGCTTCATTTCTCAAAAGTATAGTGAAATGAGTCAAATTTATGAAAATATTAGTCATTCCCCAATTGATAAATGATCAAAAGATATGAATGGCTGATTTCAGAAAAAGAAATAAAAGTTCTCTATACTCATATGAAAAAATGCTCTAAATCACTATTGATTAGAGAAATGCAGATTAAAACAACTCTGAGGTACCCCCTTACATTTATAAGATTGACTAACATGATAGAAAAGTAAAATGTCTAATGTTGAAGAAGTAGAAAAATTGGAGCATTAATGCATTGTTGGTGGCATTGTGAACTGATACAAAAATGCTAAAGAAAGATTTGAAACTATGCCCAAAGGTCTATAAAACTGTGCAAACTCTTTGTCCTAGCAATACCACTATTAGGTTCATACCTAATGTTTTAGAAAATTCTGGGAAGACATATATATCTTATTTGATGGTTTTAGAAAAATCTGTGGTGGTGATGTTTGTTCTGCATTCTCTCTCTCTCTTTTTTTTTTTGTCCTTCATTCTCAAAGAGGACCATGACATCAGTCATGCCTTGCACTCAATTGGATTTAAGTGAGGGAGGCCTTTGCAAGGTCACCAACCTCACTCTTCTTCAGAACCATCTGGGTCCAGAGGCAAGATCTAGATCAAGATGACTAGAGATTGCCCTGGAAGTTTAAGGCAATTGGGTTTAAGTGACAGTACAGCTAGTAAGTGTCTGAGGTGAGATTTGAACTCAGGTCCTTTTGATGCCAGGGCCAGTGCTCTTTCTACTGTGCCACCTAGCTATGCCAGAAAAATCTGTGAAGATTTATATGATCAGAGTGAGGGTGAGAAGAGCCAGGAGAATTATACATGATGACAGCAATTATATACAATGATCAACTATGAGTGACTTGGCTATTCTGATTAATGCAATGATACAAGATAATTCCAAAGAACTTATAATGGAAAAATGCGATCCACCTCCAGAGAAAGAATTGGTGGAATCTGGGTATAGACTGAAGCATAATTTTTCACTTGCTTTATTTGTCTTCCCTTTTTTGCAACATGGCTAATATGTAAATATGTTTTACATGATTTCATATATATATAATTGATAACACATTTTTTGCCTTCTCATTGGGTGGGGGGTGGGGTAGAGAGCGAATTCAGAATTCAAAATTTAAAACTAATGGACTCCAAAATGAATTAATTAATTGTAATAAATAAAAAATTCATTTTTAGACCTTTTGATGTAAAAAATATAAATAAATAAATAAAAACCTCTCATGAATACTGTGCATTAGCCATCAGGACTTCCTAACCATTATCTATTAAAAGCTGAGGTTGTATTCCAAAAATGCTAATGCTAGTTTAATAAACAATATTTATTCATTTCACCACAAACCAGTTTTCAAAGATGTTTAACTATGTATAAATGAATGTCCTCATGCTGACCAACAGAAGTAGCTCTGCCCAAGTTATCTCTGGGTAATCATGGACCATTTTACAATTCTAGACACCTGAACTGAAGTCAATATTTGTAAATATTGCCACTGTATTTTTTCAGCTGAGTTGTCCAATCTGATAATATTGGATTGAGATCAGTTTTAAATGAAACTATCCCTTTATGTGAAGTACACTCATTAGCCAGTCTGTAGATCTACAAACAAGACTCAATTCAGTTCAGGAAAACTTTATTCTTTATCATCCATCAGCCAAGGTAAAAAAAATACTATAACCCCAGTGTAGATTAGATTTAATATAAACTTCCTGACTTGAATACCATTATTACTAAAATAACTAGGAAGAAATAATTTACATATTTCCCAGAATGTCACTTTGGGATCTCAGTCAACTTTTGGCCAAGAGAAACTTAACAACTGTTTGTTCTTCATCATAGCTCCTAAGAATCAAAAATTTGAGTTATAGAAATATAAGAGAATGAGAAGTAGTGAAAATGCACAGCATCTCAATCTACTGGCTCAACAAACCCCAACATGTAAAGAGAAAGAAAGAACAACGAGAAGGAAGGAAGGGAGAGATTGGAGGGAGGAAGTAAAATATGGAAAAGGAAATGACGGAGGATCTGGTATTTGTTTTAATGTCTAGTGTCAGTAAAGAAAGATTTGGCATTTGTAATAAAAGACCTATAATTAATAAAACAGAACAAGGCAAATTGGTAACAAAATTATCATTGTGGAGAAATGATGAAAAATTAATAAATAAGTATAATCAATGGGAAAATTGACATGCAGGAAGAAAACCCAATAGGTTAACTAAACAAAATAAAAAGTCCTAAAATCACAGAATATTGAGATTGAGAAGAACCTTAGAGGTCCATATAAGAACCAGTCAAACTAATACCTGTAAGTATGGATACAGGTGAGGGTGTGTGTATGTGTTAGTGGGGGTGGGGAAGTAGGGTTATAACTTGGAAAACCTCCCAAGTAGCTGTGCCCTGGTGTAAGATAGAGCTTTGCTTTGCTGGGATAACACAATAACTCTTTTTAAAAAAATAATAAACATTTTTATTTATATTTTGGGGTTCCAATTTTCATCCCTCCCTCCTTTTTCCCTGAGGTGGTAAGCAATCAGATATAGGTTATCCCATATAAGTCATTTTGTATAAGAAAATTTGAATAAAAGTAAAAACTCTCAGACACTTGACTCTCACTAGCTATGTGACCCTGGGTAAGTCACTTAACACTCATTGCCCCACAAAAAGAGAAAAAATTGAAAGAACGTGAAAAATAGCATTTTTCAGTCTGTGTTTCATCAATATCAGTTCTTTCTTTGGAGGTGGATAGTATGTTTCATCAATAGTCCTTTAGGATTGATTGTCTTGGATCATTATATTGTTGAGAATAGTGAAGTCAGTTCTTCATCACATAATATTGCTTCCTCTGTGCACAATGTTCTCTTCATTCTTTTCTCTTCACTATGTATCAGTTCATACAAGTCTTTTCAGACCTTTTTGAAATCATCCTGCTTGTCATTTCTTATAGCATAATAATATACCAAAGACATCCCCCAAAAGAGAAAAAGACCTATTTGTACAAAAATATTCATAGCAACTCTTTTTGTGGTGGCTAAGAATTGGAACTCAAAGGAATGCCCATCAAATGGGGAATGGCTAAACAAACTGTGCTATATGATGGTGATGGAATATTATTGTGCTATAAGAAATCACAGTAACTCTTGATGGGTTTTCTGGTTTCCATGCCTCAGAATGGAGGGAAAGGAGAATGGCAAAGATGACTGTCAAGGGAGCCAAAAGGAACCTTAAAATCTCCTCTATGATATCCCTGACAAGTAGGCACTAAGCCTGTGCTTAACCCCATTACTGCCTGAGGCAGCCTCTTTCATTCTTGGATTGCTTGGTTAGCATTGTCCACAGAATCTTGCTCTTGGCCATTTTCACTCAGTCCATCAATGTTTATTAAGCCCCTCCTGTATGACAGGCACTGTCCTCAGTTCTAGGAAGCAGAAGTCAAGGAGAGTCCCTGTCCCAATATCTGGGATAGGAAACATCAAACAAATAAATATGGACAAATAAGGATAAAAAGGAAATAAGGAACAGAGAAAGCACTAGGATTAAGAGCAGCTGGGGGGGGCAGCTAGATGGCACAGTGGATAGAGCACCGGCCCTGGAGTCAGGAGGACCTGAGTTCAAATCCGGCCTCAGACACTTAACACTTACTAGCTGTGTGACCCTGGGCAAGTCACTTAACCCCAATTGCCTCACTAAAAACAACAACAACAACAACAACAAGAGCAGCTGGGAAAGGCTTCCTGTAGGACATGAGACTTTAGTCAGAGCCTAAAGGAAATCAAGAAATCCAAGAGGTGGAGTTGAGGAGGAAGAGCATTCTAGTCAGGAGAAGAGAGCCCAGAACAGAGTTCTGTGGCTCTCTATGGCTAGAAAGCAGCACCTGGAGCATCCAGCTAAGGAGACTGATACAAAATGGTTAGATAGACAGGAGGAGAATCAGGAGAGGATAGTGTCCTGAAAACCTAGTGAGAAGGCAGTATAAAGGAGAAGAGGGTGATCAACAATGTCGAAGGCTACTGAGGAGTCAAGAAAATGAAGACTGAGAAAAGACAAATGGATTTGGCAATTAAGAAATCATTGGTAACTTTGGAAGCAGTCATTTTGGTGGAACAATAAAACCAGAAACCAGATTGTAAGAGGTTAGGAAAGAGTGGGAGGAGAGAAAGTGAAGACATTTATTGTAGAGGGCCTTCTTAAGGATTTTTATCACAAAGAGGTGATAAAATAGCCTTGGGGGCTGCCCCTCCCCCAGCGCAACTGCTCTCCTGAAACCACCAGGCACAGAGGCCTTGCGAGCAGTGGGGAGGCGCATGGGAGGCCTGAGGGACTCTAGAGCTTCTTTGCCCAGTCCCCCCCCCCTGCAGTGCCAGGCACGGGGCTCTGCCTTCCCTAGGATACCAGGGAATTAGCTTGGCTGCATAGGCGTAGTTTCAGGTGAGAGAGAAGGGTTTATTATTCAGAAGCGCGGACACAGGAGAGGGGCTTTGAGTTAGAAGGAAGGGTCGCTATGGTGAAGCGGGGGTCGCTACAGAGAGAGAAGGTAGAAGAGGGGGATGCTACAAGGATGCTACAGAAACTGAGAAAGGAGCGGAGCAGTGAAAGGGAGAGGACAGTACAGAGACACTATGGGGTAGACATGCAAGGAGAGGTCGGTGGTCAGAGAAGTTGGACAGGGGTGGCTGAGAGAGAAAGTTAAGTGAAAGGAGAGACAATGAGAGGTAGTGAAGTGGCTGAGAGTGAAAGGGCCAGACCAGGGAAAGTGAGAGACAGGAAGGGGGATAGGTAGTAGCAGAGTTTGTTGGCCGAGGTTTCAGGTTGTATATCTTACTTTCCTATATTCTTATTCCTAAATTGGTTCTCATAAACAAACTGCTTTGCTTTAATAGAAAAGAAGTTTTTAATCTTTTCCTTGTCAGGCTGAGGAGAGGCAGTGGGGGAGATGGGGCACCAATATTAAATTAAATGCAGTCAGATAGCCAGTCAGGAGTTCACAAATTAGGCCCTCCAGTTAAAATATTTTTTTTACAGGTAGTATATGATTGTGGGGATAGAAGCATCATATGTGGGTTCTTAGAATATGAGGGATATATAGCCATATTTCTAAGCATCATGAAAATAACTAACAGAAAGAGAAAGAGAAAGGTAAATGATAATGGTGGAGGCAAGTGGTTGGAGGAGATAGGATGAAATGGGATCAGTTGAGCAGGTAGAGGGGTTTGCGTTGGTAAGGAATAAGATCACGTCACATGAAGTGAGACAACAGTGAAGGAGAAAAGAGTGACAAAAGGCATGTGAGTGACATGAAATGATGACGAGAGGAAGAAATAGATCTCATGGTGAATGGCCTCAACTTTTTCTATAAAATCTAAGGCAAGGTTCTTGTTAAGAGAGTGGAGAGGGGGCAGCTAGGTGGCACAGTGGATAAAACACCAGCCCTGGATTCAGGAGGACCTGAGTTCAAATCCGGCCTCAGACATTTGACACTTACTAGCTGTGTGACCCTGGGCAAGTCACTTAACCCTCATTGCCCTGAAAAAAAAAAAGAGAGTAGAGAGAGAAGGGGAGTCATGGGAAGTTTGAGGTATGATAAAAAGGTTTAGAATAGCCATTGTGGAGAGAGAAATAGTGAGTTGATAAGGGAGGTGTAGAAGGACTGCCTAGCAGTAATGAGGGCCCAGCTGAGGATGCGTAATATAAATCTGTAGTAGACCTAATAATAACGGTTGCATGATTTTCTCCATCTTTGTTCATCAGCATGTGTGAAAGAGTGAAGATGGCAGATAGTGGGAGTGATCCAAGGCTGAAGCTTGGTAGGGCACAATTGGGATATAAAGGGGCCAGGGATTGAAGAGAAGAGAATAATAATGCCAGCATATTTGTTAATAAAATTTGGCCATCTCTCTTAGACCAAAAACCCCCTATTGGTGGTGGGCTCATAGTTTCTATGCCCCTGGAAGAGCAGGTATTTCTGACAGTGGCAATCAACTCTGGTTTAACAATTAGTGAGAAAATGAACATTACAATGAGAGGTTGGGCTATATTACAGTACAGGTGTTGGGGTATGGGACTTGGATCACCAAAATCTTGGTCAGAGACCTGTCATATCACCTGTCTGACAAAACGGAGAATCAACATTTTCCCCGACCTGTCTGAGCAAAGACATTGAACAGGAATGTACCCAGTAGCCTAAATTTGGCAGGGTAAATCTTTAAAAGAGAGATTTCTCAAGCTGGTTTATTTCTGGATAAAGAAGTAGAAGAGGAGAAAAACCTTGGTTCTTATTCAACAATTAGTTATTAATACAAGAAAGAGAGAATCATCTCTCAGACTGAAGTGGATACAAATAGTAAGGTTTGGAGGAAGGCAAAGGGATAGATAGAAAGCCAATAGATTATGGTCAGATAAGGGGGCATCAGAATTTTTAAAGATGGAGGTGGTACATTTGTGTGTTGCTGTTCTTTGTTCTTCATTCTAGAAGAGGACCATGACCTCAGAGTGATGTCATCATTTGCAATGAGTTGGATATAAGTGAGGGAGGGCTGTGCAAGGTCACCAACATTACTCTCTCCTCCAGAGCATTCTGGGGCCAGTGGCAAGATTTATATCAGGATGACTAGAGATGGCACTGGATGTTTTAGGTAACTGGGGCTAAGTGACTTGCTCAGGATCACACAGTTAGTAAGTGTCTGAGGTGAGATTTGAACTCAGGTCCTCTTGACTCCAGGGCCAGTGCTCTAACCACTGTACCACGTACCTGCCCCACATTTGTGGGTGATAGCAAGGTCAAGGATATGGACATTTTTCTATGTGGCTGAGGTGAAATGGAATAGGTCATGGGAAGAAAGGTTGAGGAACTAAGTAGTTAGGGTGTTTAAGGAAGAGTCAGTATGTCTTTTGAATTCCCCTTAGTATGAGGACAAGAATTGAGGATAAGAGAAAAATTGCAGAGCTGGGTACTAAACTCCTCGAGGAAAGGAGAGGAGTTTCATAGACAATAGCTAATAGGTTTTTGATTGGGTGGCAGATATGGGATTGCATAATCCATCCTCAAAAGAGGAAAGGTGGGGCAGCTAGGTGGGGCAGTGGATAAAGCAAAGGCCCTAGATTCAGGAGAACCTGAGTTCAAATCCCAACTCAGACACTTTATACTCACTAGCTGTGTGACCTTGGGCAAGTCACTTAACCCCCATTGCCCTGCAAAAAAATAAATAAATAAACAAATAAAATAAACAAACAAAAAAAAATAAACAAAAGAGGAAAGATTATTGAGTGATAGAGATATGGAAAGAACCTGGAAGTGGCAATGAAAAACAAGGAGTCTTCCAATACCCCTACTTGGACCAGTGAGTCAAGGGAAATGGATAAAAAGGCAGCAAGTATTAGAAAGGGATGTATCAAGTGGGGATACGAGGAGTCAGGTTTCAGCAATTGCTAGAATATGAAAGGAGAGGAAAAGATTTAGAATGAAAGGAAATTTGTTGCCTTTGGAACAGGCACTGCAGTGGGTATGGTGAAAGGAGTTGGTAGTATTTGGCTGGCACTTTGAGGTAGGAGGTTTTGGGGGTATGGAAATGAGGACTCAAGTGGCATGGGATAAAGACTGGGGTTTGGATGATGATCTATAGGCATTCGAAATCCCTGCAATATATAGGATATGATTAGGTGTGAATGTATTTATCATAGGGTAGAAAGTGCCACTCTTCACTGGAAATCTGACAGGAGACAAATGCAGCATGAGATGGAAGGCTACAGGTCAGAAGGGAGGCCCCACATCACTTCACTTCTTCCTTTTGAAGGCTAGAGATTAGGTAGGGGATGGAGCATAAGGAGATGGAAAGAGAAACGGAACAAACCTAAATGAAAGACCCAGTTCCCAATGACTTCCCTCTTCCTCTTCCCTGGGGCGAAAGGCCTGAGGTCAGAGGGAAAGCTGATCTTCTTCCCACCAGAGGGTGGGGAATCAGGATGGCTGTTGTTGCCAGAAGTGAATGTCTCCACTTCCAACCCCAGCTCCTACTTCTGGTCCCTTGGAAATGCACATTAAATCTACTCTATCTTCCTCATGTTTACATCCCCAAATATTTGAAGGCACTGTTGTGTCTCCTTCAAATCTTATCTTCCACAAGGATGGTCATTTACTATTCAGGTAGCCACCTTTGGTTGTGCTCCATCCAAAATGCTGAGCTAGGAGGTAATTAGGTGGTACACTGGAGTTGAAGTCAGGAAAATTGTAGTTCAAATCCCACTTTAGGCACGTTTTAACTGGGCAATCCTGGGCAAGTCACTTGACCCCTCTCATCATCAGCTTTTGAAACTGT
Organism: Dromiciops gliroides; assembly: GCF_019393635.1. NCBI lineage: Eukaryota > Metazoa > Chordata > Mammalia > Microbiotheria > Microbiotheriidae > Dromiciops > Dromiciops gliroides. Next base: position 82,218,155 of record NC_057866.1, on the reverse strand, counting down.
ACAATAAGGCTAACAATAGGACCTAACTCACAAGCTGTGAAGATCAAATAAGATAATATGTACAGTCCTTTGAAAACCTTAAAGAGCCTTGTAAGTGATAATTATTGTTATTGTTGTTATATCAATGTCCTGCCTTAAATATTACATTACAACCTGAACAAAACACTCTAGAAAGGTTCTGAGGAGCCCAATTCTTGTCTAATACCTGAATTCCCTCTATAGTTTCCCCATCAGGTCATCCTCTAGCCTGCTATCTGACTCTCATCACATAAGCCATCCCCTGAGACACCTTCCACCAACCCTCTCTAGCTGAAAATAACCTCTCTTCCTTTAATTTCATGCTACTTTGCATTTTTGTCTTGAACTTATCAGTTTAAATTTTGTTTGCATTACTTGTTTATGGTTTTTGTTTTTGAGGGGCAATGAGGATTAAGTGATTTGTCCAGTGTCACACAGCTAGTAAATGTCAAATGTCTGAGGCTGTATTTGAACTCAGGTCCTCCTGAATCCAGGGCTGGTGCTCTATCCACTATGCCAGCTAGCTGTCCCCTACATTACTTTTTAAAGTATTATATTTGACACATATAGTCCTGCCATTATAGACCCTTCCTAACAAATCCCCCAGCATACCACAAAGTACATTTCCTTGTACTGTAAAACAAAATTACCTCACAGTGTGACAGCAAAATAAGGTGAGACTGGATACAATCCTTCATTTAGCTTCAGAAATCTCATCATTTCTATTAAAATATAGGCTTCTACACAGATTTCAGAAAAAACCTGGAAAGACTTAAGTGGACTTATGCTAAGTGAAGTGAGCAGAACCATGAGAAGAACATTGTACACAGTAACAGCAACACTGTGTGATAATCCTCTGTGATAGACTTAGCTCTTCTCAGCAATACAATGATCCATGACAATTCCAAAGAACTCATGATAGAAAATGTTCTCCACATCCAGAAAAAAGAACTGTGGATTCTGAATGCAGATTTAACCATACTGTTTCTACTTTTTTTTTAAGGTTTTTCCCTCTTGTTCTGATTCTTCTTTCACAACATGACTAATGCAGAAGTATGTTAAATGTGATTGTACATATATAACCTATATCAGATTGATTTCCATCTTGAGAAGAGGGGAAGGAAGGGAGGGAGGGAGAAAAATTTGGAACTAAAAATCTTATGAAAACAAATGTTGAAAACTATCTTTACATGTAACTGGAAAATAATAAAATACTTTTTATGATTTAAAAAATAAAATATAGGCTCCTTAGGAGCAAGAACCCCATTTTATTTGTCTTTGTATATGCCTTCCCTTCACCCTACCAAGCATTTGCTTTACCCATATTTCAGTATTTGAAAGATTACTGATTTAATCAGTATGAGCACTCCATTTTACCAAAACAAAGCAGTATACTTCTACACAATGGTAGGCAGTCTTTGGAAAAGACTATGGCCAAAAGGAAAAAATCATCAGCTAACTGCTGACAGTGATAAGACCTTGCTCCTAGTCAGTACTTAATGTAATGGTTTTTTTTTTTATTACATGTATGCAATCAAGTATGCATAAATAGAAAAGGATCCTGCCTAATTTTCAGACTAGCTTTGACTCATACCGTTAAATCACTGAAACTCAGTGTAATATTCATCATTTTCCATATTTCATAAAATTATTCTCATGACTAAGTTCATTATGGGTTGTCTTTGAAAATAGGGTCAAACCACCAAAAGAAAGAGAAATTAGTCAAGTTTGACGCTTTTTATTTTTGAATAGAAGGGCAAAACATTCTGTATCACTCCCACGCAAAAAAAAAAAAAGAAAGAAAAACAAAAACCTCAGTGCCCAGTTGGCATAGGGTCTCTTTAAGTATTAGCAGATGATTTCATCCCAATAATCAGTCTTCCACAGTGAGTTCATGAAGGGAATCCATAATGAGATACAGCAGACATACTGTAGGTCCCACAAGACCAATCTAATAGCGGCACGCAAAGAAATGCCTCTGCTCTAATTACCAACGAATAACTGCACCTTTTAAAAATGGTTAGACTCAGTTGACTTCCATTTTTTTCATGGTTCAGCATCTGCAGTTGAAGATGAAAACCTACAGAGATAGTACATGTTTCTATGTGGTATGTAATGCCGGAAATATAATTAGTAAAGTTAAAAAAAAAGGTCCTGTCTCCAGCCAGCCTGTATATATTTTACAGATTTCCAAATAGCATTGAGATTAGCACACAGTAAATATCAAGGTTTGACTAAGAAGTCTAGTGACATGAAATGAATGCTGGGATCAGATGCAGAACTGGGTTCACATCCTGGCTCTGACACTTACCTCAGTCTTCGCATTAATAAAATGGGAATGATAATTACTTTATTCCCCATCTCAGGGTTGGTTCAGTGAAAGTGGTTTATAACATGGGAAGTGCTCTGCTATGTCTTCATCTGGGAGGAAATCTTACAGATCATCTAGTCCAGGATTTTTTGACCTGAGGTTAAACTGAAGTCTGTGAACTTTAAAATATATGTGTCCGCATACATAATGTGTGTATGTGTGTGTGTATAGTGTACATGTATAAACAGTACATATACGATATAAACTGTTTAAACTATATTAAACTATTTTAACTATATTTAAACTCTGTATGTGTGTGTGTGTGTGTGTGTGTGTGTGTGTGTGTGCACGCACAGAGTTTAAAGTTCACAGACCTCAAGTTAAAATATCCTGGGATAGATGACTTCATGTATGTGTATGTGTGCATTCGTGTACATATACACATGTTTATGGACATGTATACACATACATGTGTATATGCATGTGTATGCCTGTAACATATATATACATATGTTTTTTTATTATTGTATTTTGATGTAATTGGTTTGCTTTGTAATCCTATATATTTTCATTGTTTGCACTTAAAAACATGATTCCATGAAGGGGTTCATAAGTTTCACCAGATTGCCAAAAGGGTCTCTGATACAGAAAAAAAAAATTAAGAACCCCGATTTAACTGAGATGTCTTACTTAACATGTATTTAACCATCATTTAGCATGAGGACCAAAAGATAAAATCCCAGGTGCCTGAGGGCAAGATCTGAGACATGAGTTCAAAGCCAGATTCAGGTACTTACTAGCTACATGATCATGGACAAGTCACTTAAACCCTATTTGCCTGTTTCCTCATCTGTAAAATGGAGATAATAATAACACATACTTCCCAGAGTTGTTGTGAGGATCAAATGAGATATTTATAAATCACCTAGCACAATGCTTGACACATATATCTGTTGATTCCAAATCTAATGTTACCTAGTAGTAGTACTAGGTTTATGGACTCAAAACTTTCAGGCTGGAAGAGACCTTACAGGTCATCTAGTCCAACTTCTTTCTTTTACCAATAAAGAAACTGAGGACCAGAGAAGTTAAGTGACTTGCCCAATGTCACACTGGTAGTGATAAGAGATTTTGAGATTTAAAGCCAGATCTTCTGATTCCAAAGTCAGGACTCTGTACATTACAAATTTAGGATTACTTTTGGCCACTATGAAAGGCAGCTCCTAAGATGTAATAACTTGTCTTCTGTATTAGAAAGTTGAATTTGTATGTATTACTTAAACTACTGAAAATCATCATTATTTTTGTTGTTACTATTATACACATTATGACAAATAACACTGTTTGGTTGTGTTTTTTTCTTCTCAAGAATGCAGACTTGAACTTCAGTATCTCTGAAAGCTCATAGACATTAGAATACAAAAATAAATATGTCTATAAAGTACAATCTGGTTCACATAATAAAAGTAAAATGTTGTTGCAGACATTAGATTAGTTCAGCCTCTGCATTAACTCCATGGAGCTCACCCGATGGAAAGTTCATAAGACACTAGAGGTTTCTTGTGACATGCATGCTATGTGTCATAAATTAATTGTTTCTGCCAAAGAAAATATACAGTCTCAAAAAAAAAAAAAAAAGCAGACGCAAGATGAGAAGTTTCAAGGTAGCATCAATACATATCTAATCCACTGTTGGGTTCATCTGGTTAAAATCAATCAATTGAAATTAGAGATGGAATAGAACTTTCAGGTCATTCAGTCAGTCCCTGGCCAATGAACCAGTTGGCTTTGCTAGAGTTTCCTCCCATTCAGTTTCAAAGGGTCCAAGAGACATGGATTCCACAGATTCCCCAGGAAAGACCATGACCACATTTAAGGCAATATGGTCAAAATGGAAGTTGTACTCAATGAGAAATCTGCTCTGGGTCTCTGAAATTTAGCAGATGGTCTTCCTAAGAGTGAACCATTTATCCTCAGAAAATATCTACAGTTTAGAACCTGGTCAATTTAGACTGGTAAATTAGTGACTGTTGTAGCTAAAGTTTACCTATGTTTTAGCAAAGCATTTTACAAAAATCTCTCAAGAATAGTTATAGAAATGATGGTAACGTGGACTAGTTGATATCGGGCTGAATGTCCAGCTCCAAAGAGTAATAATATAATGGATGTATGTCAGTTTTGAGAAAGGTCCCTAGCAAAGATGTGTCCTTGGGCTATGCTATCTTAAATTTTTACCAATGACCTGGAAGAATGCAACAATAGCATAATTAGCCAATTAGCAGATGATGCAAAGTTGGATAAATAGCCAACATATTGGATAACAATCTCAAGATCCAAAAAAAGCAACCAACAGGCAAGAAAAATGGGCCAAGTCTGATAAAGGGGCATGTGATAGGAATAAGTATAAAATTTTCAATTGTGTTTCAAAACTCAAGTTCACAATTACAGGATATGGGAGGCATAGTTGGACAACAGTTCATATCGGGGGAAAATTGCTGGTGTTAATACAAGCTCAATAGTGAAGTGTGTGATATGACATCCAAGAAAGCTTATGCAATCTTAGGCTGCTGCTTTAAGACAATCATACTGATCAGAAAGTGGCAAGTGTTCATTCTTCTCAATCCTACTTTCATCAGACTGTATTGGAAATACTGTATTCAGTCCTTGGCAGGATATTTAAGGAAGAAAATTGACAATACATTGTCTATCCAAGGAACAATAACCAGATTAGAAACCCTGGCAAACTGGGATCAAGTGAAGAACTAAGGTGCTTAATATCAGTTTTTCTGGAATTTTTTTCTATTCTCTTTCTTCTTTCTTTTTAAAAAGTCTTTGTTATAAGGGATGGCTTTATGTAAGTTAATAGAGAAGTGTTATCAGGAGAAGTGATTGAAAAACTAAAGATCAATTGAAATGTTTTTAAAAGGATTAAAGATATTTATCACAGAGAAAATTCAGTTTAGGATATGACAGCAGTCTTCAAGTATTTGAAGACCTATTATGTGGAATGGGAACATTTTAGGAAGGAAACTGATCATTTTGAAGCCTGTCCAGTAGGCATGGAATCATGAAGAACCAAATAGTCATTCCATATGAGATTCAAGAAGTTGAAGACATCTACCCAAACAAGAGACTTACTGGAATTGTAATAGAAAACTGAAAATATTTCAAGGGCTATCTCATGGAAGAAGAATTAGAGTTCCTAGAGGGAAGAACTAGAAGCAAAGAGAGGAAACTGCAAGGAGGCAAAGCCTTAGGCTTGCACTTCTGCATAAAAGCTATTTCAAAACTTCTCTCCTCATGCTTCCATGATACCTCTCCCTCTCCCTACCCACTTGGGAAAAGACTTTGATTCATATTCTACTGTGAAAATGCACACTTTTCACCATGAACACCATCTTATCCCCTTCTCTACGCGTAAAAATTCCTTGACATCTCTATTATTCTCTCTGATAAAATGATAATCTTCCTCCTTACCATGACCATACCTTACACCCAGATATTTAATTCCCATCCCTTCCATCTCCATTCAGCTACCAAAGTGATAGTCCTGCCTGAAGCAAAGACAAAACTTTCACCACAACCTCATTCAATAAACTTTACTACCTTTTTCTTATAACTAGGGTCAAATACAAACTTATCAGAACCTAAACTCTGCTATGTCCTACACAGTTATAAATATTTCCAGAATAATTTTTTGGGGGGGGATTATATTCTGTTGTGCCAGGTTCAACCTGGTCAAGTCCAAAAGGACTCAACCAGAGAGTCAACCAGCAATTGATTTTTTTTTTCCCAAAGCAACTCCCAAAGGCCTCCTACTAAAGCAGAGAGGTTACTAAACATAAGGTCATTAACAAATACCAACTCTAAAGAAGTCATGGATTTTTTTATTGCTCCTTTCTTATTATGAACTTACCAAATCCAAACATGAAAATTCCAATGAACACTTAAGAATATGAAAGCAAAGTACATATGAAACCATAACAAAACTTTTCTACATAATCATTTGCCATACTGAACCCATTTTTTGTTCTTATTTTTAAATTTTTCATTGATGTTCTTTTCATTCATTCATTTTTTAGAATCATTATATCACTTGTGAGATTTAAAATTGGATATACGAGCATTAAACTCCCCCTTTTAACTTTTCCCATATATATATATATATATTTATATTTATATATATCCCAGACCACTAAGAAAAAGAAGCCTCTGATCTTAAATCTGTGAGGGATTAGTTTTTATTGCTTGGGAATTAATTAGACAACAAAAGGTGATACCAATTAGGGAAATAGGGAAGTAGAAATGCAAATGAATAATCTAAGCTTAGTCTATTTTCCTTTATAAAACTCACCAAATCCCAAACTGCCCACCAGGCCAAGAACCAGCACACCCAAAGCCCAACACAAACTGCGTGTGCCGCCACAGCTAAGTTGAAAAGCCAGAGAGAGCGAACTTCCGTTCCTCCTGCAGTTTTAAGCTGGCATGCTGGAAGTTCATCGTGGTCTCCTCCCCAAAAGGGAGGTCCTTCAAAAGCCGCTTCAGTAGCATGTGCTCAACTCTCAAATGATTCAGCTAAAACTTCCGTTTTTTTTTTACCACACACTATATACCAATACTCCACTCCCAGGGGCAGCTAGGTGGCATAGTGGATAGAGAACTGGCCCTGAAGTTGGGAGGACCTGAGTTCAAATCCAACCTGAGACACTTACTAGTTATGTGACCCTGGGCAAGCCACAACTCTAAATGCCTTAAACATACGAGGCCATCTCCAGTTGTCCTGATAATATATCTTGCCACTGGACCCAGAGAGGTCCAGAGGAGAAAGTGAGGCCTTTGCACAGCCCTTCTTCGCTTAAATCCAATTCAGTGCAAGTCATGACATCTGTCATGGTCCTCTTCGGGAATTAAGGACAAACAACAACTCCACCCCCATAGAATCTCTTTCTCTTATTCTTATTTTTTTTTTCTTTTCTTAATCAAGTTTGTCAACTCTTTGTCAGGAAATGAATATGTTTTTTCTTCATATTTTTGCACTCATGGTTTATCATTGTGTTGATTAAAGTTCTAGTGTCTTTTAAAGTTTTTTTTTCCTCTATCAGGTTGTTATCATTGTATAAATTATTCTTTTAGTTCCACACACTTTGTTATACATCACTTAATAAAGGCCTTCCCAGTTTTCTCTGAAACTGTACATTTCATCATTTCTTATGATGCAATAATAATTCATTACATTCACATAAAATAATTTGTTTAGTGGTTCCCCAATAGAACACATTCTGTTAGTATCCAAATTGTGGCATGAAACATATGGATCCTTTTCCTCTTTCTTACATTTCTTTGAAGTATAGACTTAGTATTGGCATAGCTGAGTTAAAATGTATGCAGTTTAGTAACTTTTGAGGCACAGATCAGCTTGTTTTCCCAAATGGCTGGACCAATTAACAATTCAATATTATACCCGTTTTCCTACAGCCCATCCAACATTTGTCATTTTCCCTCTTAAGTCATTTTTTTCCAGTCTGATGGATATGAGGTGAAACCTCAAAGTTGCTTTAATTTGTATTTCTCTAATTATTACTGACAGAGCCTTTGTTCATATGATTGTTCATAACTCGGATGAAAACATAGATTCTTGAAGTATTAAAGTATCGGTACCCATAGATCAATGGTTCAAAGTTGTGCAAAGCATTTCATGAGTTCATTTCAAGATTACAATATATCAATATCTAATATTGTTACCTCTAGCCTGAACAAATCATTTAATGAAAATATCTAATAAAAATCGATATCCCTCTATTTTTTGTATCATCAAAGGGCATGTTATTGACCTAAATTAGCCTAATTTGATTTGATAAATTCCTTAAAAGTTGGAAAAATAAATCACTCAGAATATGCCTCATCTCCTATAATCCTGAAACTAAGTAAGATTGGTCCCGGCTCTTACTCAGATGGAAAATAGCTGGGGGATAATAGATGCTATAGACCTCTAATCACCTTACTAATTTGTCTAGGTTCACACAGCTAGAAAATGCTGTGTGAAAAGAGGAAAAGGATCCATATGTTTCATGCCACAATTTGGATACTAACAGAATGTGTTCTATTGGGGAACCACTAAACAAATTATTTTATGTGAATGTAATGAATCTTACCCAGGACCAGTGTTCTTCCCAGTGTATCATACCATGCTGTCACTCTCTTTCATGGTAAAACAAAAATAAAGTTGACCCCCCCCCCTTCCCCTACAGTGGATGACACAAGCTCCTGTATCCAAGAAATGCATTCTCATAGACTAGTACAGAGAAAAGAGCATAAAACAAGAAGAGTCACCTCTGGATGAGGACAAAATCAGGCAGCTCTTTGAAGGGATTTTAAAGTGCCTTTGATTTTACCAAAGACCTTTACCATTTGACAGCTGTGATTGTAGCATACTGTTGATTATGTTCATTTTGTACCTGAGGAATTTGGATCTCCTGACCCCTGGAGACCAGGGGTGTTTCCATTGTGCCACACTACCTCTTTTGATTATTCTAAAGAAAAAATTGTCCCTGCTCCACAGACCATGACAAAAATCAATTGTTGTTTTTCCCCTTTCAACAGAAGATCAATTCCAGACAAAGTACATAGAGAATACAAGACCAAAGTCACATTTATTCGCGTTGAATCCACACAAGAAACAACAAACTTTTGGTTGCTGACTAGTTTTGTTTAGTTCTTTTTTTCTTCCATTCAGTTTCTCATGGAAAGAAAGTGTGTGTGTGTGTGTGGGGGGGGGAATTGAGCATTGAAGAGACTAATATCATTAAGATTAGATCTGATTCTGTTCATATCTGTGGTTGAGAAATTCTCCAATGAATTGCTCAGAGGACAGAGCAGATTTCAGTAGGATCAATATCACAGATTTCCTGAGCTGAGATCCCTGTCATGAGGCTGCACTGGGACTGTTCCATCCAGGGCTCTTTTAGCCCACCAAAGAGAAAGGCAGGAAAAGACTTGTTGTTATTGTGAGTCTGACTCCTTATAATTCAAATTGGGGTTTTCTTGGCAGAAATACTGGAATGGCTTGTCATTTTCTTCTCCAGGTCATTTTACAGATGGGGAAACTGAGCCAAACTAGGTTAGGGGACTTACTATGGTCACAGAGCTAGTAAGTGTCTGAAACTTGATTTGAGTTTAGGCCCTTTTGACTTCAGGGCTGCCACTCAATCTACTGTGCACAATGTTTCCTAAATGTGGGAACTGGCTTGGACCAGCATCATCCAGTGGAAAGAATATTTCATTCAAAGAATAGAGGTCCTGGGTTTGAATCCTGACTACCAACTGATATCTTCTGATCTTGGGAAAGTTACTTTCCCCACTTACTATAGTTCTAGTTTCTTTTCTAACTTTTTTAAATAATTATTCTTTTTTTGTTCTTTATTTCTTTTTACAAGGCAGTGAGGGTTAAGTGACTTGCCCAGGGTCACACAGCTAGTGTCAAGTGTCTGAGATCAGATTTGAACTCAGGTCCTCCTGACTCCAGAGCTAGTACTCTATCCACCTAGTTGCCCTATAGTTCTAGTTTCTGATCCTTACTATGGTCTAACAGTTGTTAGTAAAGGGGGAGGATTGAATTAATTTCTAACTAAGATTCCTTCTGGTTTTAATATTCTATGATCCTTTAATTCCATTATTGCTTATTCTCAGGCAATTCATCCACAGGGCACTGAACAAGAATGAGAGGAGACAGAAGGCTTAACATCATCCTGGAGCCATCTACTCCTCTCCCTCTCACCTCTGTGTCTCTGTCTTCAGGAAGACCCTAATCTATATTGCTTATTATTATCTTCAATCTTGTGTATTTTAGAGCCAAAGATAATGTCTTCTGTCACTACTGGAATTGCCAATTCATGCTTAGAAAAAATAGTAGATAGCATTGGAAATAATAGACCAAATGTACTAGAAACATCTGTTCAAATCCATTTTATCCAGGGCATGATACAGGGCACTCTAGGGGCTGCAGCATCCTAAAGGCCAAGTTCCTGAGTCCATGGCAAGTTGTTTCTCCAACTAAAGTACACAGTGGTGGCCCATAGTGTTCTGCAGACAGAAAGCACACTGCCACTGACCACAGCTGCTCCTTCCAGCCTCCTTGCTCCTGATGTATGGTCTTTCCATTGCTAACAGAGACATAGGGAGGAAAATCAAATTTGGAGGAGATCCAGACCAAATAAGTTTGGTAGGTGTTGAGGCATCAATGGGTCACTGTCATTGGCTCTGTATTTTTATACAAGCAATACTGACCACATACTCCCCCCCCCTTCCAAGTGATTCAGGACACTTAACAGTCATCAGCATTCATTCATTTCCCATCCTCAAGGGAAAGTATGCATTGGCCATCTTATATTCTTGAGGAGTCAATCAACAGAGTCGGTGGGAAAGAATCTTCCTATGGAAAAAGGACAGGATACAAAAACTTTTTCTGAGGGAGTAAGAGCATTTTCCAGGTCAATCTGGGATCAGGTAGTCAGAGGCATAAACAGTATGCTTTCACTTTGGACAAAAACAATTGAGGAGAGGGAAGCAGTGGCATGGAGGATTGAAGAGGGTTCTACAGTGGTGTAGAGAACAACTATCATTAACAGTCTGGCCATAGGCAAAATTGGCCTGAGAGAGAGGGTGGTCCATTCCCCTCCCCTCCCCTATGCTCCACAGGCCTAAAACATCATTATCTCATCTTCTTTCAGAATCTGCTCTTTCCCTAAACCGTGAAGAGACATAGACTGAAAGATGAACAGGAAGCGAAGGAAGTGAAGTCTCTAGACCATTGTGGGAAGGAAGTACACCCCCCTTCAGAGAAGAAGTATGCCTACAGATGCAACTTCCTTAAAGCAGAGCTCCAGCCACTCCATGCTAGTTATGGTTCTGAATGGATTAAGTAAACCTAAAGAGGTAAGGGAGAAAGAAGCCCTGTAGATAGACCACTAATCCACAGGAGGAGAATTTTTAAAAGGATAATAGAGAGTGAAGAGGGTAGTAGACAATCTCAGTCAGTCCCCCAGAGCTATTCCATAAATGATCCCTAGAGAGGATCAAGTAAGAAGAAAAACAAACATGAACCCAAAACATTCAAGCAAATTGTGTATTGAGTAAATCTTCCCAAAGCCTTTCCTCTCCCAATTGTTCCTAATTAGGAACAACTAGGTAACAAAAACCTCTAATCCTCTTTAACAGACAGCTTGTGACTGCTGTAGTCTGGCACTAACACTAACTCATTAAGGGGAATCATTTCTTGGCCAAAAAATAGTTAATTTTGCCTCCCTTCAAAAATTACACCTATAAGGTTTCACAGAACAACTTAACGTGCTCCTGAGAATAAGAACTTTTTTATATGCGCACTCTACCTCCTCTTTGGGGAGAGCAACAGTTTCCATATTATTGGGTGCTAAGGGACTACCAAAATCAGGAAATTCATATTTCAGGAGTTTTTCCCAAATCAAAGAGAGGCAGTTAAGGTAAATATCATCACTTCGTTGTTACTCAATCCTTTGGATGAGCACTGGGCTAGAGCGAAAGAAGCAAGGAAGGAAGGAAGGGAGGGAAGGAGGGAGGGAGGGAAGGAATTTGTCTATTAGAGCTTAAATGACCTTATTGACAACTACCTCACCTACCTCATTTAACAAATCAGAAAACTGAGGTCTTGGTAGGAGAAATAATTTGTTTAACTTCAAGCAGATATTGAGCAAGAGAACTGAGATCTGAATCTAGTTCTTACGATTCCAGATCTAGCATTGGCTTTGCCATTTCCTTCTCCAGCTCATTTTATAGATGAGGAAACTGATGCAAACAGGGCTAAGTGACTTGTCGAGGATCACATAGTTACAATATGAGGCCAGATTTGAACACAGAAAGATGAGTCGTCCTGACTCCAGAACCAGCCCTCTATCCACCTTGGCAATCAGCTGCCCACTACCCCCCTTACTATTTCTAGGCTTTGCTAATTCTACAACACTCCCCATTTGTTGATTTGGTTGACTGTTTTTCAAAACCCATCACAATGTAGACATATGACAGACTTAAATGTGTACTTTCCATGTCATAGCACAGTGAAAAGGAAAAGAACTGTGCTGCTCCAACAAGAGCTCTATTTCTTCCTTCTTGGGAGAGGGGACATGAGGCGCAAGGCAGTGCTGGGAAGGGAGAGACCTTAGAGAAGACTTCAGACTTCAGGACACAAGAGCCTTTGGGAGGAGAGACACAAAAACACCACTGAATCAGACAGAAACAAAAACCTTTGAAGGCTACCACTAGAATAAAAAACTTACCATCTAGTAGCTTCCAATATGAACTAGTTATTCATCATTACTAGCTGCTAAGTCCAGTTTTTTCTACCTGCTGAAGGTAGACATATGCTACAGTTACCCCATCCTATTTGTAGCTAAAATCAAAATTTATATTAATAATAATATCTCACTATTAAATTTTGGAACAAGAAGTCTCTTGAGAAATGTTTCTGACCTTCATTTTATTGTAGAACCTATAAAATTAGACACTGGTGCTCTGCGTGGGAAATTACACAACATAACCATGTCGACCAAAATGAACCCAGATTATTAGGGTCAGGAATTTAGAATCATAGTAATAAATGTATAAATAAAGAAAAAGATCTTACCGATTAATTCAAAACAACTCATTTTACATATGGGAAATGACTAACAGAAAAATCATATTCGCTGAAGGTGACCCCTTCAGTTGGAGAAATATTTTGATAGAGACCTCAGGTCTTCTGACATTCAGCCAGCCTAAGCTACTCAGTTAAAACTCAAGTAGCCATTAGAGGGTTTATTAACTATGTTTCAAAAGGAAAATTGTGGAAATATGAGACCCGACATCTATTCTTAAAGGGAAAGTCAAATAAAAGTATTTTTTAAAAGGGAACCATATATTTTATGTTTTCATGTAAAAATTTTAGGTAAGATTTTATAAACTGCTAACTTGCATTTCAGGATTTAAAATGTGAATTGAATGCCAGTGGGGATATGTAGCATGGGTTTACTAATCCACTAGAATCTCTGAGAATTGACTATCTCTCCGGAATCACTATTTCAGAAAGCCTGGAATAAAGTTTCACTTCCCTCCCTACTTTCTGATCATCTTTACAGCCTCACCACCACCTTGCCTCCTGGGAGAAATTTCATCCCCAAGGCCCCAAATGCCCTTTTTGATGACTGTCTTTCTGGAGTCACTACTTCAGGAAAGTACTATCCATGATTACTTTCACTCCCTACTTTCCATAGAAGCACTCTCTTGTAATCAAGGACCCAGAGGAAAACTTGGGTGGTTTCCAAGAACTGTTGGGACCCCCGATGTCTGACCTTATGGTGGTGCGGTGAATAGTGGTGGGCTGGGAGTCAGGAGGACCTTAGTTTAAATCCTTCCTCAGACAAACTGGGTGACTCACTTCCCCTCTTTTCCCTCAGTAGAAACTGAGTTTCAGCAGATAACTGAAGTCTTTCACCATTATATCTTAAAATCTCATTATGTCTTCTCTGTAAAATGAGAGAGATGGGTCTGCATGGCTTCTAAGTTCCCTTCAAGTTCTAAACCTATGATGCTCTAAACTATCTTCTCCACATTCTAGCCTAAAATCATGTCACCAACCCTTTCATCCCTCAAAACAGCAACTTCCCTCCTGCAATCTAGATACAGGGTGGCATTCATGAATTCATGGAGTTGGGAAAATAAGAGAGTATAGGAGGAAATCATGAACAGGAAAAGGACTGAGGTCAGAGCCTTAAGGTACATCCAGACTTGGGAGATAGCTAATGAACTAGTGAAATAAAATGGGCAAAAGTTACTCAAAAAGGAAAATATCAAGATAGGAAAACATCACAGAACTAAAGGGAAGAGAGAGTATCAAGATGAAGAGAGTGTTGCTGCAGAAAGGTCATGGATGATGAAGGTTGAAAAAAGACAATTTTATCCGGCAACTGCAAAATACTTGATAAATATGTGTATTTGTAAGTAGAAGCCATGGGGCAGCTAGTTGTTACTATGGATAGAGCAGAGGGCCTGGAGTCAGAAAGAGTCATATTCCTTAGTTCAACTCTGGACTCAGACACGTACTAGCTGTGTGACCCTGGGCAAGTCATTTAACCCTGTTTGCCTCAGTTTCCTCATCTGCAAAATGAGCTGGAGCAGACCACTTTGGTATGGGGTCAGGAAGAGTTGAACTAGACTGAGAACAACTGAACAATAACACCAAAATAGAACACATAAAAATATCAAAATCTCATTAATTTAAAAAGGAAAATAACATTCATGAAGTTAATTCTCTTTATCATCTCTTAAAATTGTCTCATCCACCCCAACTATGAGCACTATCCTTCCTTTGAAACTTCTTTTTTCTCCAATATAGCTAAAACAAGTGAAAAAACAAATTAAAGAATGAATAAATGAATAGATGAATAAATGAATGAATAACTAACTAAATAAATAGATGAATAAGTAAATAAATAGATAGATACATAAATAAATAGATGCAATTCTCTCTTCTTTCTCTCTTTCTCTCTCCCCCTTTCCCTCTCCCTCATCCTTAGCCTTCCTCATTTGGGTCAGGTTTCTATGTTCATTCATTACTGGTCTTACATTTTTTGTACATTTTTCAAATCTGTTACTTAATGAGTTTTTGAGTCTCTACATCTGTCTCCTCACTTTTTTTCTCCTTATAGAAATAGTTTATTTTATTTCTTCAGAACTGCATTCCTTAGAGATTCTCATCTTCACTGTGTTGACAT
Source organism: Dromiciops gliroides (assembly GCF_019393635.1). NCBI lineage: Eukaryota > Metazoa > Chordata > Mammalia > Microbiotheria > Microbiotheriidae > Dromiciops > Dromiciops gliroides. The sequence goes on along the minus strand of NC_057866.1, from coordinate 82,203,050 downwards.
CTCCTGTAGAATCTTAAGCCGTGGAATCTTACTATCCTTTATTTCAGCCCTTTGAAATCTATTCTCCTCAAATCTAAGGTGCATGACAGACTATGTCTGGCTTTCCTCTTTTTCTCTACCATAAATTCTAAGATCAAGGAGTCATTCTCTATATATTATTCTCCCCATGATTCTCATCATTCCTTCCACAGCAACCAGTTACTATTTATTGGTGAGAATCAGACCCAAAATAAAAGTTCTCTCATTGCTAATTCTACCTTTTGAAGGATAAAACTATGGTTTGGGCAATTTAAGGAATTATTCATTTCTTTTCTTAGGGACAAAGACAGAGCTCCAGCAGATAACTGAGGTCTTCATTCATTATTATCTTATTATCCCACTACGCTAGATGCATAGTCTATTTCCCAAACTCCTCATATACTTCCTCCTTTGGTCAAGTTGGTCAAAAGTACACCTTGCTTCCTAATAACCCTGTTTTGTTCTTCCATTCTTTCATCTTCAGTCAAATGTTCCCTACAATGTGCTCTTCATCTAGTTTGTAGATTTCTTCAGATGAGTATATTTGCTTAGTATGAAACACTTCTTAACCACCTGCCCTTCATTTACTCTGGGACTTTTGAATAAGAGATGCCTCTCCAGAGTCACATTCCTAGTCATGGGTACTATCTCATGGGGTCTCACAGAAATCTCATGAGATCAAATTTGCCTCCTTTCATTAAGACATGTGGTTCACCTTGCTTGCTATCCCTACTTTTGCATCTGTATATAAATGGTTTAAATAATGGATTACACTGTTGGCTTCTTTCTTGGGTCTTGCTGCTGGTGAATTATTGGGTATCTCTATAACCATTATTTTTTCTAATATTGTAGATATTCTCCTCTGACATCTAGTTCAGTAGGTAAACAGTTATTTTTCTCTATCCTCTTCCCTTTTTCAGTTCAAAGCCCTCTCAGTTAAATATATAACACTCCAAGAAAACTTGGATTCTTATTAATACTTATTATTCTGGTGAACAGTCTATCATTCTTATATTTAAAGCCATGACCCAGAAATTGAAATCTTGTCCTCAGAGACCATCTTCTTTTTTATAAGTCATAAACAATTTTATTTATAGTTTGGAGTTTCAATTTTTATCCCTCCTTCCCTTCCTTCCCTTCCCCCTTATCACCTCACTGAGGTGGTAAGCAATCAGATATGGGTTTTACGTTTATGATTATGTAACACATTACCATATTAATCATTTTGTTCAAGAAAACTTGAATAAAATTTTAAAATGAAAGAAAGCGAAAGAAAGTGAAAAACAGCATGTTTCAGTCTATGCTCCATCAATATCATTTCTTTGGAGGTGGATAGTATGTTTCATCAATAGTCCTTTGGGATTGTCTTGGATCATTGTATTGTTGAGAATAGTTAAGTCATTTATAGTTCTTCATCAAAATATATTGCTGCAGAGACCACCTTCTTAACCAGCTCCCCATTTCCCAAACCTACCTCTCTTTCAAAGTCTCTGCCTTCCAATAAAAAATAAGTGATGACTTCCCCTGTACCACTAAGTTCTATGATTTCCTCCCCTAGATTTCATTGTCCTTATCACTTCCCAGGCATTTCCAAATTTTTCTTCCTATACTAAGATCATCCTCTTCCTGTTCTCTGATAGCTGAACTTTCACCCAACCCTGCACACCTATCCTTTTGCCATTAAATTCTTTTTCAACTACTACTGCCATAACCCAATTAGAATTTAAGCTCCTTTGGGGCAAGGGGTGTCTTGCTTGCTTATTTTGAACATAGAACATATTTGTATTCTCAAAATTTGGTTCAGTTCCTAACACAAAGAAAACAAATGTGTTTTCATTTATTCTTTTAATACTTCCTAGATTCTTCCTGAACATGCTATTTGTTCCCATATTAATCACCAGAAGGAAGTAGTAATGATATAGGTGTTATGGAGTATACTTTAGTAGGAAACAGAGAGACAAGCAACATTAGCTACATGCAGTGTCTAGAATGAGAAGCCAAAGATCAGTTCACACATAAATGATGGAATGCTCTCTAGACATGAGTATTTGCATCCAGTATTAACATAATGTAACACCATTTGGAAGTATCATCTCTAAATACGCAGATGAGAAAGTTAGCTTCACAAAACATTCATCAGTTTTCTTGCTCTTCCAATGGTCCACTATAATTCTGCACATAATGGTAAAATAAGTTGGCAGTGTTACTCTCTTGCTCAAGAATCTTCAATGGCTCCCCATTGCCTCAAGAATACAATATGAAGTATTCATCTTGCCCTCCACAGTCTGGCTCCTAGCTACCTTTATATCTTAATTCCTACTTTTCCCCTTTACCAAAAGTGCTCCTACTGAACCAGAATACTGCATATTCCCCAACTCTTATAGATTTCTATAGTTCTATAGAGTTCTATAGTTCCTTTGCTCATCCCAATCCATTCTCATTAATCTCACATAACTTGAAATATCATGTCTGCCTCTCAGAATACTTGTTTTCTGATCAAACTCACCTCATTTTCTTCCTCTTCACTAAATCTTCCCTGGTTCCTCCCCTCCAGTTGTTATTCTCTCCTACTTAAATTTATCTTGTATTTTATAGTTATTTATGTATATGTTGTATCCTATCCTCCAAGAGAATGTAAGCTCCTTGAGGGTAAGAAATTTTTTGATTTGGTCTTTGTCTTCCCAACCCCTAAAACAATGCTTTGAGACTAGTAGGGACCTATTAAAATTGGATGAATTTAATTTAATTTTATAGATGGAAGAGACTTTAGGACACAGAAGGCTGGAGGAAGAAAATACCTTAGAATACATCTTCATTTTATAGAGAAGGCAACTGAAACCCAGCAAGGCAAATTAATTGATCAGTTTCCCACTACTGGTTGATGGCTGATCTAGGATGAGAAGCCAAGTCTCATGATTCTGTTTCTCCTCTATTCTTTGATGCGGGTAGGGAAAAAAGGATGCTAAACTGAATGATTAAAATGGTGATTGTCTCCTTGTCTCCAACCTGACATGCATATCCTCGCCCTTCTGTCCAGAAGAGTCCCATATGTATTATGGAACTCCAGCTTGGGCATTCATTCCTGCTCCTTCAGGATTCTATCTGTGGTGACATCTTTTCCCTCCACTCACCTGGCTGAGGCTCAGAGCAGAAAGGCCTGGGGCCTGGAGAGAAGAGCAGGATGTGGAAGGCTGGGAAAATCTGGGCCCTTTGTGAAAACCCATTAAGGAAGATTCAGGCTTTATGCTTTGTTTGTGTTCCCTTTGCCTGTTTGTAGTAAGCCCACTTATGATGACACATGCTAGGAGGCACAAGAGACCTTTTTGATTGAATAGGAGCCTATGAGAAATGTGAAATCATTCTTTCTGGAGGTTTCGGGACATTTTTTTTTCATGTGGACAGCTGCTGGCTACAGAACTGAGGAAAATTTAATTCAGGAAAATATCCTAAGTAATGGAGCCAGAGAAGCTAAAAAAAAAAGTGGTAAATATTGCTAAGCCATCATTACTTACCAAAGACTTATTAGTCATCTTTCTGTTTTTGAACTGGAAGCTTAAAGCCTCCAAAGTCCAAAGCTGATGCTACATTCTCAGGGAAAATCAAAAGTCCCTTCCTCTCCAACCACAGAAACCTGCCAAGGTCATAGTCAAGGTCAATGTGAGCCCACTGAAGCAGACATCCACACTTCCTAAATCCAAATGAAAATACATAATGTACAGTGATCCTATCATTCTTCCCAATATAGACTGTTGAGAATGTCATGTACGGTCTAGAACCAGGGAGGACAGGGACCACTGGAAGCCCCATACTGTAGCCAACACAAATAGGGGAATTTCTAACTTGGCAACCAATTGTCTTCCCCTTTTTGCCTGCCCTTCTTTAAAGGAGGTATGGTTTAAAAATTACCCTCTCCCTACCCCCAACTTTTCTTTTGTTGTTGTTCAGTTATTTTAATCATGTCTCACTTTTTGCAATCCCATTTGGTATATTTCTTGGAAGAGATATTGGAGTGGTATGACATTACCTTTTCCAGCTCATTTTAGAGATGATAAAACTGAGGCAAACAAGTTTAAGTGATTTTCCCAAGGTCACATAGCTAGTAACTGTCTGAGGCAGGATTTGAATTCAGGTCTTCCTGATTCCAGGTCCGACCATTGTCAATCCACTGAGCCATCTACTGAAAAACATATGAAAGGGGGCAGCTAGGTAGTGCAGTGGATATAGCACTGGTCCTGGATTTAGGAGGACCTGAGTTCAAATCTGGGCTCAGAAACTTGACACTTACTAGCTGTGTGACCCTGGTTAAGTCACTTAACCTTCATTGCCCCACAACCCCAAAAAAAAACATATGAAAGGAGAGGAATTGCAGTGGACAAGTAGGGGTCAAAGGGAATCAGGAATCCTGGCTATATTCCCATTTTTCCAGTATGACCCTAAGTAGTCACTAACTTGGAATGGCCGTAATCTTCCTAAGATCCATGATTTCCTATGAACAATAATGATTCACATATGTATATATAATATAGATGTTACATATATAAAATGTGCATATGTATGTGCACACATATAACATATATTACATGTGTATATATTTTAATCATATGTGTGGATTCATCTATATAGGGAGTTCCCAATGTACTTCAGGACCAGTTTTACAATTTATAGTCCTAGGACACAAAGAGATTAAGTGACTCATCCAGGGTCACACAGCTCAATATGTTTCAGAAGCAGAACTTCCTCACTCCAAGATCAACCCTTTATTTAGAATATGATGCTTTCAATATAATATTAGTTCAATAAGATTTCCAGATGACAACAGGAGATAAACCCAACATGGTATAATTATAAGAAAGTTATATAAACAACCATTTCAATAAGAGTTTAGAAGAAAGAGATATTATTTTGCTCATTCATTTAACAAGCAATTTGAAGTATTTACTTTTTTTCAATACTGTGCTAAGTTTTGAGAGGGGGATGTAAAGATTAGATGATCCACTGTCCCTGATACAGACATCATTGTGGAGCAGAGGGATAAGCTAGGAACACAGATAAATGTGATATATATGAATTACACAATTAATGAATCAGAGAAGTGCAGAGTGAAATTCTTTGTGAAATTTGAAGGAGAAGGTCATTACCAACAGAGGAAATGGTGGGTGAGATTTCATGGAGGAGGCAGTGTTTGAGTTAGGAATTATGAGATGAATAGAAATTCAATAGAAGAAAAAGGGGAAACTCTAGAGACAGAGAAATAAACAAAGGCTTAGAAGAGGGACAATTCAGGACATTAATCAAGAGGGAAAGAATGAGTCCATTTGGCTAGAGTAAAGAGTATATGGAGATGAGTAAATGAAATTAGTTGGAAGGAAGGTATGGAGCAGAATGGTCTGATTACCCGGTATCCATGGAAGACTTCACAAAAGACATATTTTTTTGAACTGGACCTTAAAAGATGGATACAAATTGAATGAGTGAAGAAGAAAAAATAATAATTCCAGTAGGCATAAAGGAAAATGGTATCTACCGACCAATATATGGACATTTGTTTACAAGTAGACCTAGAGTAGGTAGAAACCTTAGAATTCTCTAGTCCAAACCCCTCCTTTTGCAGATAAGCAAATTGAGGAGGCCCAGAGAAGAGACAGGAGTAGCCCAAGGTCACATAGACAATATGTGGCAGGTTTCAGGTTAGATCCCAGGTTCTTTGTCTGTACTTCCAGCACTCTTTCCACAGAACCACACTGTCTATAGGCACTAAAATTCTACTGGATGACTCAACTCCTCTATTCACTAGAGCTATTTGGTTGTCCTATGTCCTGTTTGCTGGATCCACTGAGCTCTTAAGCATTTCCTCCAAAGAGATTTCCACAACCTTTGAAATAATCATTTAATCTGTCTTCTCCCTTAAGCACATGGCTTGGGTACAAAGCACATGGAACAGCAGACAGTACTACAAGTACAGTATCACCAGTGTCAGATAAAGACAGATTATTCTTCTCCATGCTTCCTGGCTCCTCAGCACAGACACATTCAGTTTACACAGGCTTCCCTTAAGTCCATTTCATGTTGTGAGCGAATATCTCTTTTGCAGATCTGTGTCATACTTTTATTCCACAGTATTTTGGCTTCCAAGTATAAATACAGTTGTTCTTTCTTCCAAATTAAATGTATATCCTTTATATGTGTGTGTATGTATACAAATATGCAAATTACATTTTCATGTGTGTACATATATTATGTGATGCATTGGTGGATAGTTATTATAAGTCACACATCATTCACCATGCCATGATACCCATTACATTTGGGGGTTGTTTATAATTTGTCTATACCCACCAATGACATCTTACATCATCATGTTATACTAGGATATCCATTTAATTTGGAAGTAAGAACAACTGCATTCATATTTGAAATCCAACATGCCATGGGATAGAGGCAATATAGTTAGATAGATAGGTGATAGACAGGTGGATAGATAGATAGATAGATAGATAGATAAATAGACAGACAGACAATGCTATATATAATTAATATGCTTATATATGAGTGAATATTCATGTATGTATACATACAAAGATACATGTATAAATATATCCTTCTACTGGGTATATGTCAATATCCATTCACTCATTGGACTTGCTGGTTCACTCCAATCTATATTTCATCTTGGGAGCTTTAAATTCTAGGGAAATGTTCTTCCCCTTCTCTATATTCTAGCTTTTTAGTCCCTAGACGACGTGTTTCCTCTCTACATGCTCCACCTCTTATAAGAAATCATTTTTATTCCTTTTGTTCTAGTGCCTTCCTTCTATTGATTATCTCCAATTTATCCTGTCTATATCTTGTTCACAGATAGTTGTTTGAATGTTGTCTCCCCCATTAGACTGTGAGGTCCTCAACAGCAGGAACTATCTTTTTGTCTTTCTTTGTATCCCCAGCACTTAGCACAGTGCCTGCATGTGCCAACACATCTACACAGTAAGCTTTTTTTTGTTTTGTTTTGTTTTTTTTAATGTATGAGGTATTTTATTTTTTCCATTACATGTAAAGATAGTTCTCAACTTTTGTTTATACATGCTTTACAATTTCAGATTTTTCTCCCTCCCACCCCTCCCTCCCCCCTCCCCTAGACAGCAGGTAATCTGATATAGGTTATATCTATATATCTCTATACATATATATATATATATATATATATATATATATATATATATACACACACACACACATATATATGCACATAATAACATTAATCCTATTTCTGCATTAATCCTGTTACAAGAGAAAGAATCAGAGCAGTGATGCAAAACCTCAAAATAGAAAGAAAAAAAAAAACCAACAGCACCCAAAACAAAAGAAATAATATGGTTCAATCAGCATTTATACTCCACAGTTCTTTCTTTCTTTTTTTTTCTTGGATTTGGAGATCCTCTTCTATCATGAGTTCCCTGGAACTCTTCTGTACCATTGCATTGGTGAGAAGAATATAGTCCATCACAGTAGGTCAACACTCAATGTTGATGATACTACACAGTAAGCTTTAACTTGTTGATGTACACAACCAGCCACTCCCAATAAAGGCATTTATAGAAAATAAACATTTCCTCCACAAAAGGGGGAAAGAAATAATAGCACCACAGATACTAATATATCAAAGCTAATGTAGAAATAATTAAATACAACATAAGCCATAAAAACCAGGCTCCTACTTGCTTACCAATGTCCTCAATATCTACGGCAAAGAGTAAACACATACTTATAAGAACCCGGAGGGGAAACACGTGAGGAAGGAAAATCCCCTGGACAGCAGGCTTTGATGTCATTAGTCCTTTTAGGAACAACTATTCTGCATGAAACTGTCTATCTGCTCTTTGTTTAACTGTTGGTCTTTACCACCCTTCAGCCGATCATACTCTCTTCTCTTCTCTACTTGAACATAGCCTTCCCAAGCTCTTTTAATTAAAATCACCCTTAAAGGGGTGTTTAGAAAATGACACCTGTGAAAATGTGAAAAGTTTTCTTTAAGTCAGAGAACACCAAAGCTCGCCAGACTGGCTATCTCTGGGCTAAAAAAACTGGTCTGTCCAGTTATCCCACAGATGATGGGCTGTCCAAGAACAATGGGGGGTCCCAGCAACATGCCTGAGATGGATTCTTTCAAAAAGGCAAACAAACTGGCCAAGGCAACAGGATAAAAGCAAATGCAAAAGGTTTACTCCACTTTTCCTTCACAAGACAGAGAGAGTAGCCAGCCACTGTAAGAAGTTTCATCTCTCAGGTGTAGGTGGGCATTAGGGCAATCTTGTCACTGAAGCTTTCAGACAATGAAGTGACTTCATTCTCTCACTAATCTGGAATTTCTCACCTGAAACCTTCTGTCAGCTGACCCTTTCTAGCTTCCATAGCTCCCACAAAGCATCATTCTCTCCTCTGTCTTCAGTTCTGCTCCTCAGATTCTAATGTCAGGTTCTTCTCTTAGGTTCCTGCCATTTCAATGGCTTAAATGAAATGGCTGACACAACAGTGAGTCTCCTTTCACTAAAAAAGTCACAAATTCCCCAAATTCCCCTATCAAATTGATCATGTTTTTTTAAGCCAGGCATTGGTTCTAAATGTTTATATGATTTATTATTTTTCAATTTTTTTTCTCTTTAATTAGAAAATAGCTATATGTGAATGAACTAATTCCTCCTATTCCATTAGTGTTCTTCAACCTATGGTTCTTTACATTCCTTTATGCTCCTATATTTAACACCTCCATAGATAAATGAAGAGAAAATGTGAAACACTGGAACTATCACCGGGGTGAGAGGACCTGACTTCAAATTTTGCCTCTGATGCTTACTACCTGAGTTAATTTGAACAAGTCAGTTAACTTCATTGGGCCTCAGTTTCCTCAGGGGTCTGGACTAGGTGACCTCTGATATCCTCTCCATCTCTAAGATCCTATAATCCTATAAATAAAGTTACCCTAGCAATCAAGCAGTTTTACAACTGCCTCTATAGCTGTGCCTCTACAATTTATATCCATCATTATCTTGTAGTACTCTTTTCTGAGTATGAATCTGTATTCCTAATCATGTCACAATATATGGAACTCTCCAATTGTCTGCTCAGTTCTTGGCGCTACACTAGAGTGAGGGAAAAGAAGAATGAACTTAGAACCAGAAGACTCAGGTTCAAATCTTGGCTCACTCACGGGATAGCTATTTGATTGTGGGAAGTCCCTTCTCCCCAGCAAAGCCTCATTCTGTTTATCTCAAAAGTAAGAAATAATGTTTGTTCTGCCTAGAGTGTTGGGATGGAATTGGGATAATTGGGGGTTCTACTGGGTTTTCAGTAAGAAAAATACCAAACAATGAATAAATATATTCTACTTGCAAACTGCTTACTTGCAGGGAAGTTCAAGCTTAATGATGTTATAAACAATAAACACAGATTCATTCATAAAGCAATTTGTCCTACAAAATTTCATGACTGGGTCAGTGGCATCTAGCAAGGTCTAGTAAGAATGATTTGTCTAGATTCTTACAAATACAATCAAAACCTGAATAAAGGCCATGGAAAGTAGCTACAATAGATGGCAAACAACAATAGCAGAGATGCCTAGGAGTCAGGAGACATAGACCTAGGAAGAAAAGAATGGGAACCAAGATGGAGAAGAGAAGCTAGGAACTTTCCTGAGCTTTCCCATATTTCCCTTGAAAACAACATTAAATCAAGCCTCTAAACAGATTCTGGAACTACAGAACCTACAAAAAGAGAGACAAAATCCTGCTAAGTGAAATAATTTAGAAGACTTCAGAAAAGGTCTGTCTCACCTGGGGTAAAAGGGGAGGGTGACTCAGTGTCCCAGCTGGCAGCTCACCTCAGCAAAGCTCAGCTCAGTGGGCAGGTCAATACTGTTGCAACTGAACACAGCTGAAAGTGGGGCAGCCAAGAGTGGGGCAGCTGAGAGCAGGGCAGCTGAGAGCAGTAAGAAGCTTGCAGCCCTAAACCCTGTGCCCCAGGAGCAGACTTCAACTTGATAAGTTGAAAAATAGCCTATAACATGAGCAAGAAACAAAAAAGGACCCTTACCATTGACAACTTCTATGGTGAAAGGGAAGACCAAAACTCAAACACAGATGAGTTAGTCAAAATGCCCACAAGTGAAGACTCAAGAGGGAAGTTGATCTTGTCTCAAGACCAAAAAGCCCACTTTGAAGAGCTCAAAAAGGCTTTTAAAAACAAAATAAGAGAGGTAGAAGAAAAATGGAAAAAGAAATCAGAGAAATGAGAGCTACACTGCAAAAAGAAGCACAAAAAATGACTGAGGAAAACAATTCCTTAAAAAATACAATTGGCAAAATGAGAGAAAAAATTAGCCAAACAGAAAAAGAAGTGCAAAAGCTTACTGTGGAAAATAAGGCCTTAAAAATTAAAATTGGTATAAACAAAAGTTGAGAACTATCTTTACATGTAACGGAAAAAATAAAATATCTCATAAAAAAAAATTAAAATTGAGCAGATGGAAGCAGATAACTCCATGAGACAACAAGAATCTGACAAGCAGAATCAAAAGACTGAAAAAATAGAAAAAAATGTGAAATGCCTCATTGGAAAAACAACTGACCTAGAAAATAGGTCCAGGAGAGATAATCTGAGAATTATTGGACTGCCTGAAAGCCATGATCAGGAAGAGTCTAGACACCATATTCCAGGAAATTATTATGGAGAACTGCCTTGAAATTGTAGAATCAGAGGATAAAATTATCATTGAAAGAATCCACCAAACACCTCCTGAAAGAGACCCCAAAAGGAACACTTCAAGGAAGATAGTAGCCAAACTACAGAATTATCAGGTGAAGGAGAAAATACTCTAAGCAGCCAGAAAGAAACCATTTAAATACCATGGATCCACAGTCAGGATTGCTCAGGACCTGGCAGCTTCAATATTAAAGTATCACAGGGCTTGGAATATGATATATGGGAAGGCTAAGGAGCTTGGATTACAACCCAGGATCAACTACCCAGCAAAATTGATCATTCTCTTTCAGAGGAAAAGATGGATATTCAATGAACTAGAGGACTTGAAAAAGGCCAGAAATGAACAGAAAAATTTGATCTCCAAATACAAGACTCTAGAAAAATATAAAGAGGCAAACAAGTGGGATAAAAGTGTTGTTCAATGATGTTAAACAGCTTGAGTCCATGTAAGGGAGGATAATACTTTTAACTCTTGATATTTGTATCTCTGTAAAGGTATTGTTATTAAATCAACTTTGATGTGATGATATAAAGAAACTTAAGGGACAGAATAAAAGAAGACTAGGGGGAGGAGAGGAAGGGAGAGGTGGAATGGGGTTAATTATATCATAGGGAGAGGCACAAAAAGAACCCATTACAACAGAGGGAAAGAAGGGAGGGGTGGGCATTGTTGCAACCTTACTCTCATCAGACTTGGTTCAGGTAGGGAATAAAATACACCCCCATTTGTATAAAGAAACTTAGCTTACTCTGTAAGGAAACAAAAGGGGAAGGGGGAAAAGGGTGATATTGTTAGAAGGGAGGGCACAAGTGGGGGAAAAAGGGGCAAGAAAAAGAAGGCAAGCTGATAAAAGGGAGGGCAGATTGAGGGAGGCAGTGGTCAGAAGCAAAATACTGGTCAAGTGGAATAAGGGGAACGAAGGGGAAAAAAGAGTACAAAGGGAAAAAGAAGATGGAGGGAAATAAATAGTTAATAATTTTAACTGTGTATGTGAATGGGATGAACTCTCCCATAAAACAGAAGTGAATTGCAGAGTGGATTAAAAACCAGAATCCTACAATGTGGTGCTTACAAGAAACACATTTGAAGCAGGGAGATACACACAGAGTAAAGGTTAAAGGCTGAAGCAGAAAATATTATGCATCAGCTATAGTCAAAAAAGCAGGGGTGGCAATTCTTATCTCAGACAAAGCAAAGGCAAAAATAGATCTCATTAAAAGAGATAAGGAAGGAAACTACATCTTGCTAAAAGGTACTATAGATAGTGAAGTAATATCAATATTAAATATGTATACACCAAGTGGTAGAGCATCCAAATTTTTAGAGGAGAAATTAAATGAGTTACAAGAGGAAATAGACTGTAATACTATACTAGTGGGGGATCTGAATCTTCCCCTCTCAGAATTAGATAAATCTAGCTACAAAATAAATAAGAAAGAAGTGAAAGAGGTGAATAGAATACCAGAAAAGTTAGACATGATAGATGTCTGGAGAAAATTGAATAGGGATAGAAAGGAATATAACTTTTTCTCAGCAGTACATGGCACATTTTCAAAAATTGACCATGTATTAGAGCACAAAAACATCATAGTCAAATGTAGAAAGGCAGAAATAGTAAATGCATCCTTCTCAAATCATGATGCAATAAAAATTACATGTAATAAAGAGCCATGGAAAGGTAGACTGAAAATCAATTGGAAACTAAATAATTTCATTCTAAAAAATGGGTCAAACAGCAAATCATAGAAACAATAACTTTATTCAAGAGAATGACAATAATGAGACAACATACCAAAATCTATGGGATGCAGCCAAAGCAATGCTTAGGGGGAAATTCATAGCTCTAAATGCTTACATGAATAAAAAAGAGAAAGAAGAGATCAGTGAATTGGGCATGCAATTAAAAAGCTAGAAAAAGAACAAATTAGAAATCCCCAACTAGATACCAAACTAGAAATCCTGAAAATTAAAGGAGAAATTAATAAAATTGAAAGCAAGAAAACTATAGATTTAATCAAAAATACTAAGAGGAAGAAAAGAATGAAGTTAAAAAAAAAAACTATTGCTGGGGCAGCTAGGTGGCGCAGTGGATAAAGTACCGGCCCTGAATTCAGTAGTACCCGAGTTCAAATCTGGCCTCAGACACTTGACACTTACTAGCTGTGTGACCCTGGGCAAGTCACTTAACCCCCATTGCCCCGCAAAAAAACAAAACAAAACAAAACAAAAAAACCTATTGCTTCAAATGTATGTAAGTATAGGTGTCAAATCTATAAGAATACAAGTCATTCCTCAATTGATAAATGGGCAATGGATATGAACAGTTTTCCAATGAAGAAATCAAAATAATTTAGTCATGTGAAAAAATACTCTAATGAAATGAAAATTAAAGCAACCTTAAAATATTATTTTGCACTTTTCAGATTGGCTAAAATGATTGAAAAGGAAAACAACAAATGTCGAAGGGCATGTGGAAAAATTGGGACACTAATTCACTGTTGGTGGAACTGTGAACTGATCCAATCATTTTGGAGAGCAATCTGGAATTATGCCCAGAGTTATTAAACTGCCTATATCTTTCGACCCAGCAATAACACTACTGGGTCTATTTCCAAAAATGATTAGGGGAAACAGAAAAGAACATATATGTTCTAAAATATTTATAGCAGCTCTCTTTGTGGTGGCAAAGAACTAGAAACTGTGGGGCATGCCTGTCAGTTGGAGAATAGCTGAACAAGTTGTGATATACGATCATGGTGGAATACTACTGGGCTATAAGAAATGATGAACTCGCTTTTCCTGGCTTGTGACCAGTAAGCAATCATGACCAGCAAAATCTCTCGTGATGCTCTCTATGAAGCTGTGTGAAAGGTCCCGCATGTAAACCAGTGCCAATGCAGAAAGTTTTTGGAAACTGTGGAGCTGCAGATCAGTGTGAAGATCTATGATCCCCAAAAGGACAAATGTTTCTCAGGCACCCTCAGCCTCAAATCCATACCCTGACTTAATTTTTTTCTGTGTGTCCTAGAAGACCAGCAGCACTGTTATGAGGCCAAGACTGTAGAAATCCCCCACATGGATATTGAGGCTGTTAATATGAATATATGGATCACCTGGATTTGATGGAGGTACTTTATTATCCAAAAGTATCTTTTATGAAACCCTGGGTTAATAGGAGCAAAATGTCCTTCAGCTGAACTCCAAACTGAAGCCAGATAGCTAGCAGATAGAAGACCCTACCTAGTGACTTTTTTCCCTTCACTATGTTATGGTAACATCTGCATGTCCTCATCCTTGCCAAACCCTTTTTTTTTTTTTTTTGGAATCCTGTAATCTTATCATGATGCTTAGGTATTTCCTCCATACTTGTTATAACTGAAATTGTTAAACTGCCTTTGCTTCTGTATCATAGTATTGAAACTGACAACTCCCTGTAATCAGTGAAGTAAAACCATATATACCCTCTGAAATGGGGAGTCCCCCAAGCTTCACTCTTAGGAGGGGAATTTCCACATGATCATGTGTTATATTTCTTCTTGGGACAAAATATTAAATTGTTATTATGTTTTTCCTATCCATTCTCTGATCTGTTTTCTGTGAGGTACCTACTTCTGGTAAGAGAGGCAGAAATAGCCTTCTCTGATCTGGGTGAACAAATTGTAAGAGATATTATTGATGTCTCTGACCTGTTTATTATCTTGTAAGAGGATGGGCAAGAACACTATATTTAATATTCAACAAGACCCTAAAGAAGTTGCATAAAAACAAGATATTTATTGGTCAAGGATCTGGATAAAAGTATGATGCCTTTTTGGCCTGAGTCCTTGATCAAGCAAATCCCTCGAATCCTGGGCCCTTGGTCTGAACAAAGCTGGCAAGCTTCCATCTCTGCTCACCCACAATGAGAATATGGTGGCAAAGGTCAATGAAGTTAAATTACTCTCAAGCTCCAGATGAAGAAGATACTGTGTCTGGCAGTTTCTGTTGGCCACATGAAGATGACAGATGATGAACTTGTCTACAACATGCATCTGGCTGTCGACTCCCTGGTTTCTCTACTAAAGAAAAACTGGGAAAATGTGAGGGCATTGCATTTCAAGAGCACCATGGGCAAGCCTCAGCAACTTTATTAAATCAGCATGGTGTTAATAAATGGCAGAAGCTGCTAATGAAAAAAAGAAAGAAATGATGAGTTCGATGATCTTAGAAAAATATGTTTGAACTTGCACAATATAATGAAGAGTGAAATGATTGGAAGCAAGAGAACATCGTATACAGTAATAGCAATATTATTTTAAGAACAACTTTGAGTAACTAAGTCATTCTGGCCATTATAAATACCAAAATTATCTAAGATATACGAAGGAAAATGCTATCTACATCCAAGGAAAGAACTGATAAATAGAAGTATATATAGAATGGTTTTACACACACACACACACACACACACACACACACACACACACATACATACATACATATTTGTGTCTAATGGTAGCTATATTTCTAGGGCAGGGGAAGAAGGAAAGAAAAAGGGGAAAAAGAAAGTTACAGAATAACTATTATATATTTAAAAGTAATAACAAGTAATAACAAGTTATAGTAATAACAAGTAATAACAAGTTATACATAATAGATTTGCAGTTTACTAGTATGTTATGGAAACACTTGTATTTTTTCTTAAATTGAGAATAAAACACAAAAATAGAGGTGAAAAATAAAAATCAACTAGACACTCTAATGGAAGGAGGCAAATTTGACATTAAGAATTGCTGAGTTTGAGTATGATGAGATCCATGGTTCTAGAAATATTTGTCTTACTCAAACCAATAAAAAAGGAGAATCAAAGGCATATGTGTGTGTATGCTATCTATGCATATTATTTTTACATTTATGTCTCTATGTATATACATGAATATATACGTATATATGGAAAACCCAAGTTTAAATCTGACCTCAGATGCTTACTAGCTGTGTGACCCTGTGCAAATCACCTAACCTCTGTTTTCCTCAATTTCCTCATCTGCAAAATAGGGAGAATAATTGTACCTACCTCCCAGATTGTTGTAAGGATCAAATGAGATAGTAATTTTAAAGCACTTAGCACAGTACCTAGCTCACAGTAGATTCTATATAAATGCTAGTTATTATACACACATATGCCTATGCATAGAGGGAGAGGGGGAAGGAAACCCAGGTAGGGTACAGTGAAATAAAGATCAACAGAGGCAAAAATGTAAGGCATCTTGTTATCAGAATATCGTACAAGCCACCTAGACACAAAGAGAAATTAGATGAAACTGGAAATAGATTCAATGGGAAATAGATGCCTTCTCCAAGAAAACAAAACCAAACAAAGCAAAAACTAAAGAGCAGCTTCTTGCACGTGATATACTCCTCAAACTAGTTTAAAGTTTTCTTAATTCTACCTGAAACTATTGCTTAAAGAATTAGTATTTCTAGCATGTTGCTTGCTAGACATAATATTGTCTAAAGATAGTTTGGTATTTCCTCAGATGACTTTAAGGAAGGTATGGACCATAACTTTATTCAAGCTAAATAAGCACAATTTCAGGATGAGGGGATAATGTGGATTCCTAGGAACAGGCTGCCAATTTTCTCATAACTTAATCTGTTATTTCATGTTAGACAACAATAAATCAAATGAAAAAGCATTAAGCAACGACAATTTGTAGAAATCCATGTTAATTGCCAAGAATATAAAAGACTTTTATGACCAAGGACCTGCTCTTAAGCAGTCTTAATGGGATAAAGCACAAGTATACAAATAATTGCCCCAGGGGAGAGCATAAAGATAAAGCCTAGCAAAGTGCTATGATAAATGTCAAAAGGAAGAAATCACTTTCATCTGGTGGTAGATGGAGAGCAACAGGGAAAAGAGCAAGGATATATCAGAGAAAGCTCCATGAAATATGGGGCATCTGATTTAGACCAGAAAAGAAAGCAAGAATTCCATAAGACAAAGTTGCGGTCAGATTAAATATGAGGCGAATACACTCTGCCATTTCTCTAATAACAAATGGATAACAGATGCACTGGCTGATGTATAAACTGGATCCCACATAAATACAAACAGCCAATCAGGAGCCAATAAATTTAGGAGACAATGCCAATGGCCCAGTTATGCAGACATGAATGGAATTGGTGAGCATAATATCATCAGTTCTGGTATTTTGAGGATATATGCTCCCATGTGGTTAGAACAACAGGTCTGAATGAATGACAACTAGCTTTGTGACCTTGAGTAAATAAATGATTTCAACTCCCTGTACCTTAGTTTCCTCATCTGTAAAATGGTGACAAGGAAGGATTCAGATTAAATGATAGCCACAGTCCTTTCTAGCTCTAACATTTTGTGGCTATATTAAGTCTCATAATTAATATAATAATAACTGTCCCTCACATTACAACTTACTTAAAAGTGTTTTCATATAGAATGCCCCATTTAGTATTTTGTAAGTATTATAACTGAACAGGAAGGAATGAATCATTATCAGGGGGCTGTGAGATAGTTATCTATGTGTGTCCAAATGCACATACATACACTCTGTATAACACATTGACTGTCCCTCTATACACTTTGGACAGAGTTTCTTTGTTTAGATGACAGGATTTTCTTGTTTGGTTTGGATACACATGCAAAAGTTCAAATGGCAATTTTAATGAACTCCTTTAATTGGCATTCAATTTACAGTGCAGTATACAGTAGAGAGAGATGTGTTTATCTAGTTAAGTTAAATGATATTGTCAACAAGGCAACTGAAAGAAGAAGGTATATGGCATTTCCAAAGCCCCTATTTTTAACATGCACTAGTTTGACATTGATTAAAATACCACACATTGTAAAATGTGTGAAAGAAGGGGAAACCAGGCCAGCAAAAATATTTTGTTCCCTCAGGTAAGTAAAATCTTGGATTACATGTTCCTCATGTGTGTTAGACCTGGTCAGGGGTTAACCTAGTTTGAACACTCCATCCTAATTTAACTATGAGAATTGGCACTTTTATTATGTAGTGTGGAGTATCTGTAAGAAAGTAACAATTAGCAATAGGGTGGAATAGGTTCACTCACGCTTATATGGACAAGACTTTCTTAACAACAGAATCAGGCAGTTCAAGGGAAAGCATTTCAAGAATTCATTTTGTTTAAAAGGGTTTCCAACCGTATGATAAGATGTTATATAGCTGGCATTTTTTAATCTACTGGATTAATCTACAGGCTCAATTCATGTTTCCCTAGTGAAACAAACATAAGCTCCTTCACAGCAGGAACTGCTAATGGTTTGCCAATTTTGGTCTTTGTATTACAGAACCTAAAAGAACCCTGTAAATAATAGGTGCTTGAGAAAAATGTGTAGAACTTAAATGTGGGCAAAATTGAATTGAATCCCTAGATTCTCAATGATTTTCTTCTTAACCCTTTCTTTTTGTCATATGCCTAGTTGTTTATCTGGTGAAACCTATGAATCCTTTCTTAGAATCATGTTTTTAAATGCATAAAATGAAATACATGGTGTTGCAGGGGAAATGGGTTGGTGTGCGGGTCCTTAGGAATTCCTCTTTAAAGAATTACACCCTCTCACACACAGATCCAATTAAAATAAAATAATATTCTATTTAGGCTCTAGGGAAAGGAAACCAAGAGAGAAGTCCTTGGACTTCTTCTCATGGGAAGATAGCATGGCACAGAGACATGATTCTCTGAGATACCTATCTTCTTGAGCAGGAGAAAGGGTGATCATCTGACTATGGAAAAGTTCCCTTATTGGGGGTGATTACCCGAGGGTGGATCATTACCTGTTGGTGATGGGCAGGGCCATGGAGAAGCTGGGTCAGAGGTGGTTCTGGCTATGATCTCTTGAACCATCTCTGTCCCCCTGGTACCACTCAGACAGAAACCATGCCTAATAGGCTTATCTCTCTTCCTTCAAGGTATGCCTGTCTTCTCAAGGAGAAGACCCTTGTTAACTGGTCAGTTTAAACTTTAAAAATCCTAACCCCAGGACAACTAGGTGCTGCAGTGGATAAAGCACTGGCCCTGAATTCAGGAGGACTTGAGTTCAAATCCAGCCTAAAACACTTGACACTTACTAGCTATGTGACCCTGGGCAAGTTACTTAACCCTCATTGCCCTGAAAAAAAAAATCCCTAACCCCATAACCCACATGTGATTATAAAGGAAAACAATTATATTAAAAATAGTCATCAAAATATTTTAAAAACAATTTCATGGATCCCAGCTAAAGAACCCCTATCCTAAAGCAATGTACCATATTTAACATGTAATAATATGCATATTTCTATCTTTGACAAAATGTTTTAGAGGTAATAGTCTTTTTCCCAAATAATGTAAGGTCCAAGGCAGAAAATGTCTTAATTCTTTCCTTGTAAAATAATAATGGCCACAATTATATATCAGAAATTCAATAATCTTCCTAAAAGAAGAGACAGAAAAACTATATACCATCAACAGACCCTCAAAAGATCCTTGAGATTTCAACAAATAAACTATAAAGAACTGAAGCATTATCCCAGACAAAACCATGGTCCTCAATCCCCTGGACATGATATCAATCCAGAAAAACTAAACAGCATTTTAAATCAATATAACCATATCAAATACTCAAAATGCCAAAATCTCAAAATTTCAAAAAATCTCCAAATGTATATAGAATAAGAAGTCTTCAAAATACAAATACCTAAAATAAGAAAATCATCAGAAAAACCTGAAAAGATTTACCTGAATTGAAGCTGAGCAAAATGAGCAGAACCAGGAGAACATTGTACACAGTATCAACAAAATCGTGTGATGATCGACTGTGATAGATTTAACTCTTTTCAGCAATACAATGATCCAAGACAATGCCAAATGACTGAAGGTGGAAAATGTCCTCCACATCCAGAAAAAGAACTGTGGAATTTGAATGCAATTTGAAGCATGCTATTTTCACTTTTCTTATTGTTTTTCTTTTGTTATTGTTCTTTTATTCTTTTTTGGTGTTTTTTTTCTCTTTGGTCTGATCCTTCTCTTACAGCATGACCAATGTAGAAATATGTTTAACATTATTGCAATGTATAACCTATATCAGATTGCTTGCTGGCCTCAGGAGGGGAAAAGGAAGGGAAGGTGGTAGAAAAATGTGGAATGCAAAAAATATTTTTTCATGTAATTAGAAAAAATTAAAAAGGAAAACAAATAAAATGAGGAAATCAAAACCATGTGGGAACTACATGAAACACATATCATCCCCATTGTCCTGTTTATTACTAGAACCATCCCAAAGATGCTCTCAATGAGCCTGCTAAAGATGTTTACATTTCAATATATTTATTCAATCATGTAAAGCAGTCATTTTATCTGTACTATAGTTTCTAGAACATTAAATGCAAAAGAATATTAGGATAGTTATTCATTTTAGCACTATTTCTAGCTGAACTCCATTGAAACAAGATGAGAGGGAGCAGCTAGGCAGCTCAGTAGATAAAGCACCCGCCCTGGATTCAGGAAGACCTGAGATTGCCCCGAAGAAAGGAAGGAAGGAAGGAAGGAGATAATAGTAATGATGATAATGATTAAAGTGCAAGCTGGATTCAAAATCAGTTCTAGTTGCATGACAAATGGCAAATCAATTGATTCCCTGCCCCCAACCTAGAGATGGCTACCATTGGAAACAAATATGTATATATGTTTAAAATTATTCTATAAATATATACTTCTATTTATCAGTTCTTTCTTTGGATGTAGAAAATGTCTTCCTTCATATGTTGTTTGCAGTTAATTTGGATATTTATAATAATCAAAATTACTTAATCTCACAAAGTTGTTCTTAAAACAATATTGCTGTTACTATATAAAACCTCTTGGTTCTGCTCATTTAGTTCTTCATTATTTAATGGAAGTCAATGATAACTTTATTGTGCATTTAAAAGGAATAGTAAGTTGCACATAATAGATTCACAGTTTTATGAGCAATCATCTTTTTTATTCTGCTATATTATGGGAATTCTTCTTTTATTTTATAAACTAAAAAAAAAAAAAGAAAATGTATTTCCCACACATAAAACTCAAATCCATATGTACAATCTCAAAACTTGCAATTTAAAGCAGTCACCTCCTTGAAATGACCAACTCCTATTCCACTGCTCATAAGAAGTTTTAATAATAATGAAACATATCAGTATGAATATTAAATAGTCTATTTAAAATATAATAAAATATATTTTATTGTATTGTCAAGAATTATGAAGGCAAAGCAGAGTAAAGGAATGTCTGAACAGGGAAGAAGCTGGACTGGTCATATGGTCCATGAGAGAGATAATCAATGCACAGCCCATGTGTATACTGAAATCCCTCTAATGTCAAGTGCAAATAGGGTAGATTCCCTGTGGTAAACCTATGGGAGGACATAAAATAGAGTTATCCTAGTTGAATAACTAGTTATAGAGAGGTTGTATTAGACATATGATAGATAGATAGATTATATATACATATATACATAGTTAGATGATAGAGATAGATGAATAGATTGATAGATAGACAGACAGATAGATAGATAGATAGATAGATAGATAGATAGATAGATAGATAGATAGATAGATAGATAGATAAACAGGAAAAAGAAATCATGAGGGAGATTAAAAGGATAAACTGTTTTCATTCCTACATAGAAAGATGAAACTTCTAACTCATAAGAACTTTTTCAGTATTAGGACAGCTAAAAGGAATAAATTTAGACAGAGGGCACAAGTGGGAATTGATTATGAAATGATGATATATGTAAAGTACTTATTTTTGTTTACCATTATTTGTTTTGTTTTGTTTTTTCTTTGCAGGGGACTCAAGGTGGGGTGGCATTCCTAGGGTCAAGCAGCTCGTGAGTGGCTTGTGTCTGAGGCCAAATTTGGGTTTAGGTCCTCCTGGTTCCAGGGCAGGTGCTTTTTGCACCATCTCCCCTACCTGCCCCATGATGGCATCTTTAAAATAAAATTAAGGTGTGAGAGAATCACACTGGGAGAAAAGGAAAGGGAGAAGTAGAATGGAGTAAAATATCTAACATAAAAGAAGCAAGAAAGAGCTAATGAAGTGGAAGGGAAGATGGGGGGAAGTGGGGAAGTGAATGAGCCTTATTCTCATCCAAATTGGCTCAAAGAGGGAATAAAATATACATTCAAGTGGTTATAGTAATATATCTTGCCCTTCAGGGAAGTGAAAGAGGAGAGGTGAAGGAAGGGAGGGCAAATTGGGGGAGGGGTAGTCAGAAGTAAAACACTTTTGAGGAGGGAAAGGGTAAAACAAGATAGAAAATAGAGTAAATATCATGGGGAACAAATAGGATGGAGGGAAACACAGATAGCAATAGTAACTGGGGAAAATTTGAAGCAGAGGCAAGAGCAATGTAAGATGAAGATGATGAGGATGATGATGGTCCTTACTTTGCTGGGCTATTGTCAGGAAAATTCTTTGTCAGTTATAAGGTACTATAATTGTTGCTGCAATAATCAACTTCATAAGTGTTTTGCAAGGAAATCTCCTTTTAAAGTACTATATAAATGTAGTTTATTATTTTTTTAAAATGATGAGCAGGATGCTATCAGAAAAACCTGTAAAGACTTACATGAGCTGATGCAAAATGAAATGTACTGTATACAAAATAACAGCAATATTGTAAGATAATCTGCTGAGAATGACATTTTTTTCACCAATGCAATGATCCAAGACAACTCTCAAGGACTTATGAAAAATGCAATCCATCTACAGAGAAAGAACTGATGATATCTGAATACATATGGAAGTATATTGTTGTTGTTGTTGTTGTTGTTGTTAGTTCCTTTTTTCTAAAGTTTTTTGCCTGCTATGTTTTGCATGACTACATGTATAATTTATATTGAATTGCTTGAGTTCTTAAGGGCAGATAGGGAGGAAGAGAATTTAGAACCAAAGTTTTAAAAATTGATGTTACAATTTGTTTTTACATGTAAGGTGGGTAAATTTCTAAATAAATAAATTTTTTAAAGTATATTTGAAAAGAATAGCAAGTTATGCATAGTAGATTTGCATTTTCGTGTACAATCATTTTTATTGCCCTGTTATGGAAATGCTTGTTTTATTCCACACATTAATTTTTTTTTTTTTTTTTAGTGAGGCAATTGGGGTTAAGTGACTTGCCCAGGGTCACACAGCTAGTAAGTGTAAAGTGTCTGAGGCCGGATTTGAACTCAGGTACTCCTGACTCCAGGGCCGGTGCTCTATCCACTGCACCACCTAGCTGCCCCCACACATTAATTTTTAAAGTATATAAAAGAGATGAGGAAGAAGAATGGAACTCAGACAAATAGGGTAGTTGAAGTAGTACCATGTTTAATTGAATATATATTTAAATGTATATGTCATTGATATTCATAGTTTCATATACAATAATTTTTTCCATTTTTCTTAGGGTTTTTTAAGTGTTCACATTTATTAAGTTCATAAATTTTAGACATTGTTTTTAAAGAAACTCAGTAGGTGCTTGATAAATTATACTTTTAGAGTTGCCTGAAGGCACTGAGAGGTTAGGGGATTCTCATAAAAGGAAGAAAGGAATCAAATACTATGTGCCAGGTACTGTGCTAAGCTACAAATATAAGCAAGAAAGAAGCTTCCTGCCCTCAGGGAGCTTACATTCTTCTAATAGAGAAGAAATACACAAAAGGGAGCTGAAAATCATTGGGGAATGGGAACAGGACTTAGAAGAGAACAAATGAACAAAAAAGGCAATATATCAAAAGAGAGACTTGAAACCGGCTCTCCCTGATTCAAGGTCAGCCCTTGATCCAAGGTGCCATGCTGCATCTCATTACTTTCATCACATGCAATTGTATTAGGATTAAGAGACTTACCAGTTTCTTAAACTTATGATATTGCTGCTCCTTTCTTTTAAAGGTCAAGTTTCCCATTTGAAGGTATTACCCTTCCACCTCTGAAGAGGTCATGGGATGGTGGGATCAGAGGATCATAGATCTAAAACAGGAAAAGACATTCAAATTTAACAAAGTTATTGCCACCCAAAGGACCTGGTGGGAGGGAAAAACATATGAAGTTTGAGTGCCCAGGCAGGCACATGCCCACCCCCCCACACACACACACACACTCACTCTCTCTCTCTCTCTCTTTCTTTCTCTCTCTCTCTCACACACACACACACACACACACTACCCAAGATAATAAAGGAAAAGAGATATCTCTGCATGTAAAAAGGAAGGGCATTCATAACCACATTGAGCAAGGCAAGTTTCTTTATATAAAACATAAATGTTTCATTAAGCATAACAAGCCAGAGGGCAATTCCTTAAGTTAACTGTGAATTTATATTTAAGTAGAAATTCTTCCCTCCCACCCATGGTTCAATATTATTATACATAAAAAACCTTTTTTACTATTTTCTTATGCAAACAACTTTTAGAAATACATATGTACTTTTTTCTAAAGGAATGCTAGCAAAAGTGTTGAAATATATATCAAACCCTCATGTGATACCTGATTAATGGAAGCACTATAAAAAAAGGAGGAGGCCCATTCCATTCCTTTGGAAAATGGCACAGACTTATCACTGGGTGTTCAATTCAATACCTATTAATGCTTATACATATGGTATTAATTCCACATTAATTCTGTCAAAAATGATATCATACTCAGAACTTCCAAATTCTGACATCACTAAAACAACTTTGCTCTTCATGAGCTTGGAAATCAGCCTGTGCCAGAATGGAGCTCAATTTATTCATCTTTCTATTCTGACAAGTTCAGTTTAATTAGTTCATGCCCTTATAAGGAACAAGAGGCTGAATTTCTGTTCAGATGCCAGAGCTGGTTCTATTCTCTTCAGCCCGAGTGCCAAGGGCCAGCCCTCCTCTGCACTATTTATACCCTGGCCTATAATTACTGGTCCCCAAGGTGTGATTGTCCTATTTCATAAGAGTTTGTGCAGCTGCCAACATGAAGATGTAAATAAATTGTAACGCCGTTCCTAGGAGGTGTAAAAATCCCACAGCTCATATCCAGACCCTTGTATAATAAACTCAAGTCAACATTCCATTTCCTGTCAGCGATTGTGGTTGGTGACTAGATTTAGAAAGCCGGGCAGTAAGTCATCTCTTTAATGAGTCGCTGAAAACAAAGCAATATTCCATGAGGTCAAAGCCAATATGAGACACAAACTGATTAGTTCTTCAAAGATTCTCCAAAGAAGCTCATGACTTTGTTTTCATTAAGAGACCAGGTGACTTTTAGGATTATTTTTTTTTCTGTCCTTGTTAAGAAAGATTTAACCAACACCAAATTTGCTCCATTGTGATATCCACCCTCATTATGTTAGAAGATTAGATTGGTGTTCTAGTAGGTGGCCTATATGAATAATCTCATTGGGTATCCAGTGATGATTGTAATTAATTCATGTGGCATTATTTTTTTTTTGTTGTTGTTGTTGCTTCAACATAGTGTCTGGCACATTGTATGCACCATAGACATGTCACTATTACTACCATCATCATTATTCATAGTCCTGTTATCTATCTTGTTATTAATAGTAACTCATATTTCTGCAATGCTTTAACATCTATTAGGAAGATCATCGCTTAGCACAACACCTGGCACATAATAAGCACTATGTAAATGTTATTGTTGTTATTGTTATTATTATTATTGATATTGATATTGTTATTAATGGCAACTTACATTTCTGCAGTGTTTTCACAGCTATTAGGACCATAGCTTAGCATAGTGCTTGGTCTATAGTAAGCCCTATATAAATGTTATTTTTATTATTATCATTATCATTATTAATACTATTATTATCATATATTTAGAGCTAGAAGGAACCTCAATGGCCAAATAGTTTAACCCCTACCCCCATTTCACAGATAAGAGAATAGAAGCCCAGAAACATGGTAAGTGACTTAACCAAGGTCAACAGGTATTAAGCAGAATCCCACTTCAAAACCAAGTTCTCTGACTTTAGCTTCAATGCACTTTCTACTGCATTATAATAGTTGAGTCATAACAAATCTGTGAGACAAGTCAAACAACTGTCATCATCTGCCCTAGATGGATGTAGAAAATGAGGCTGGGAAAGGTAAGTGGTCTCTCCAGCTGGTGCTTGTTGGGAGTTCAACCCCATTTTCCATGCCCTTTCCACCCTCTCACACTATGCAGGGTGACAGAAGAACAACCAGAGCTCCTTGTAGGTTCATTGGTTTCAAGATCCTTCTTTCACTAGTTTTTAAGTGACATCATCAATAAAGAATTACAATCTATTTGGTTCCAAGCCCTAAGTGTTTCAATAATTAACCAGATGGCGGCAGCTAGGTGGCACAGTGGATAGAGCACTGGCCCTGGATTCAGGAGGACCTGAGTTCAAATCTGACCTCAGACACTTAACACTTACTTACTAGCTGTGTGACCCTGGCCAAGTCACTTAACCCCAATTGCCTCACCAAAATAAATAAATAAATAAATAAATAAATAAATAGATGTATTAGAATGTATCCTGTTTCTAACCTTTTTGTCATCTGTGCATTCACTTGTTAACTCATTCAACAAAAGCACTTGTTAACCACCCTTTGTAGAAGACTGTGGTAGCCACTGGGGGATATACAAATATAAATAGACAATAGTCCCTGCCCTCTAGGCACTTACAATCTGCTGTGATAAATGCATAAATGAAGCAGGAATGAGGCTTTGAGAATTCATAAGAGAGAAGATTTCATTTCATGGTGAGGTAGCTCAAGAAAGAGTTTTGTGGAAGAGGTGCCATCTTAACTAGACTATGAAGTATGGAGAGACTTTCAATAAATAAGGATGGAAAGAGAAATAACATTTCAGGGAGAAAGAATATCATGAGCAAAGATGGAGACACGAAAAAAAAAACATTAGAAATGAATGAATAGGGGGCAGCTAGATGGCACAGTGGATAAAGCACTGGCCCTGGATTCAGGAGGACCTGAGTTCAAATCTGGCCTCAGACACTTGACACTTACTAGCTGTGTGACCCTGGCCAAGTCACTTAACATTCATTGCCCCACAAAAAAGGAATGAATAAAAAAAGAAAGAAATGAATATAAGAGCATTAAGGGCTTGCTATGTGCAAAGCATTGAAGCATGTGTCAAACAGAAAAATTCAGACAGTCCTCACTCTTGAGGATTTTACACTTTAATTGGGGAAGGTAATACATAAAACAAAGTTTATCTGAAGAGCATATGGAAAGCTCCAGAAATCCTAATAGTACAGCAGTGGGGTCAATGGCAACACCTGAGGGAACCTACATAACTAGGTCAGATGACAGTTATATGGGACGGCAGGGCACAGAGGCAAGGCAAATGATAAATCCTAAAGGATCCTATAAATCAGCCACAGAACAGCTGAAAGGACAGAGTTGTTGATGTCTACCTCATTCACATTCTATAAGCAATCAAGCAGCCTAGATGAAGGGAAAACAAAAGGAGAGGGAACCCCCAGTGAGGTTGAGTCTTCTTGCCCTATCCTCCCCTCAGTTGCACCCCTTAGATGGATTATAGACTATGGAATGACCAGGACCTGAGCAACAGGAATTAGGGAAATCTAGGGTTTAGGGTTTCCCAGTGGTTATGGGTCTTCCTGCCCTCTACCAATTCGGCATGGGTTCCAGGATAGTCCTAGTTGGGTAAGAAGGGAAGGCAAAGGAGCTAGGACATCATGGGGGGTCTTCCCCAACCCTGCCATCTAGGATGGACAAAGAAATGTACAAGAGAGGAGGAGAATGGACTCACAGTGAAGAATGGAGATATTTATCATCAATTGCACTTCTGTGGCTCTTCAGGAATAACAAAGTATTTTCTTCATCATCACAACTCTGTGAGGTGGGTAGTGAAAGAATCACTACCTCCATTTTACAGATGAGGAAATTGAGGCTGAAACAATTGAAATAACTTGTCAATTATTGTACAGCAATTAAGTGTTAGAGCCAGGACTCAAACCCAGATGTACTAACTACAAGTTCAACACTATTTCTTTGTTGCTATTCATTCATTTTTCAGTCATGTTTGACTCTTCATGACCGCATTTGAGGTTTTCTTGGCAAGGATACTGGAGTGGTTTGCCATTTCCTTCTGTAGCTCATTTTACAGATGAGGAAACTGAGGCAAACAAGGATAAGTGACTTGTTCAGGGTCACACAGCTAGTAAATATCTGAGGCCAGATTGGAACTCAGGAAGATGAGTCTTCCTGACTCCAAGCCTAGCACTCTATGCACTATGGTGACACCTAGCTGTCCCCCCTTATCCATTATCATACACCCATTATGTATATTTTGGAGCCAAACCCAGGTTCCCCAGCCACAAGTATACCATTCTTTCTACCATACCACTAAGCTTTGCCAGTACTTGAAATGGATCTGCAATGTCATCAATGCAAATACTCCTTTCAACAGTGAAGTCAGGCATCATCATGGGAATGCATTCAATATGGGGAAAGAGAAGGGGTTTTCTCTAGTTCTCTTAACACTCCAAAGGTAACAACACAGTAAGCTGGTTTTCTACTCATTAATCCTGAGAGTCTTGCTGGATAGCTAATTCATTTCCCTTTCTAATAATGAATTTCTTTGAAGCAGCTAGACATAGCATTGGATCAAGCACTGGACTTGGAATCAGTAAGACCTGAATTCAATCCAGCTTCAGACAGTTACAAGCTGTATGACTCTGCATGAATCATTTAAACTGTCTTTTCCTCAGTTTCCTCATTTATTAAAAGGAGATAATAATAGCCCCAGAGAGCTAGGTGGTGCCAAAGTTCATAGAGCGCCAGGTCTGGAGTCAGGAAGACCCAACTTCCTGAGTTCAAATCTGGCCTCAGATACTTCTTAGCTGTGTGACCCTGGGCAAGTCACAACCCCTTTTTCCTCATCTGTAAAAATGAGCTGGAAAAGGAAATGGCAAACCCAGAGTCTTTGCCAAGAAATGCTAACTATATATCATATGAAGTTTCTCCTCATATTTCAAGTTCCCGACACCCTATGCTAATACTCTGAAGGGTATCAGAGTCTGATCTCATTAGAACTGAAAATGAACTGATTCCTGGTAAGAGATCATAGACATAGACATAGACATAGAGCTCGATAGATCAAAATTAAGATAAGATTTAGAAATAGAACCCCCTTACAAATATAAACTCATTCGAGCCTCACAACAACCCTGGGAAATGGGTGTCTTTATTATCCTCATTTTACAGCTGAAGAAACTGAGGCAGATAGACATCAGGTGACTTGCCCAAGATCACACAGCTAGTAAGTACCTGAGGCTGAATGTAAACTCAGGCTTTTCTCTCCATGGCGTCAACCTACCTGCTGAGAGAATGGAAGGAATTTACTCCAGTTCACACAACTAGTGGCCAAATTTGACATATCTATAACATGTTTACTATTTACATTCATTCAATATTAGATTTTCTTCACTAACAGAAAGACTTGCAATTTTTCTAACATTGCTGGCTACTGGAAAAGTCTCCAAGCAAAAGTGGCTCCTAGCTGACATCTAAAGAAACAGTAACGTATGCTGGGGTCCCTCTATAACCAGTAGGTTCCAAGTTGGTTTCAAGAACAGGTTATTTTCTTTCCTCACCTCTGTTATCTCTAAACTGGGGGTGATACCTATCTCACTCTTAATGACCTGACTAAATAACGGTGGTTGCAGTTGTTATATTCGCAGCATTTTAGGAAACTTTAATTGTATGAAGTTGTTACTTTGGGCGGACAATTAGATATAGTAGAAAGGGCTCTAAGCTTCAGTGAAGTAAGAGACCTGTGCTTGCAGCCTCATTTCAATACTTACTTTCTGCATGACCATGCTGTACCTTAGTTTCCTCACTTGCAAAACAGGAATAATAAAACTCTAACCAACTTATAGGAGTGTTTTGAGAAGAGTACCTTGTAAACCAACTTTTACATATGACTTCATCAAAGTGGGGAATGCACAGTGTGAAAACTCCCTCTTACTGATGAAAATTGGCAGATTATATGTAATGTATCATCTTAGCTCTCTGAGGCACCGAGAGGTCAAGCAATCTGCCTATGGTCACACAGAGAGTATATGTCCAGGTCAGCACTTGAATCTAGGTCTTCCTGACACCCAAACTGGTCATATATCCACTGCCTCTCAGAATTTGCATGAAGTAGACATTAAATAACATTTTACATAGCACTTTAGGGTCTACCTATCATTCTGTCCTCACATAACCCTTGGAGGGAATTGCTTTTATTTTCCACATTTTACAGGCAGATAGATCCTAAATGGCCTGTCCAGGATCCCATAGCTAAGTGTCTAAGTCCATACTTGAATCTCAGAGACTTCTTGACTTCAGGTCTAGCACTTGATCCACTGTGCTTATAAATGACTAAGATCTGTTGCATTATGGAATTGGATTGTTATTTGAAATGACTCTTTATTAGACCTAGAGTATACTTAAATTGATGTGATAATGATATATTATTACACTGTTTTCTGTAAAAAAAAAAAAAAAGTCCAACCACTGTTCTCTCAATAGACATATCCTACTGAAAATTATTCTTTACTTCAGGTCATCCAGTTAATGTTAAAATCTCACAAAGAACAATAGATTATGTCCCAGCTTTGTCATTTCCTATTTGTGTGATATTGAGCAAGTCACCACCCCAGGGTTTCAGTTTCTTCATCTACAAAATGGCAGGTTTGGACTGAATTGAATGATTTCCAGCTCTCAATCTGTTATCATGTCCATGCTCAAAATTCTCAGGGAAGAAAATTGCAATCTCCACTGGAGCAAGAAAAGCTTCTGATAAACTGGACTACACTACATTGAAACTGAAAGTGTCCTTTGTAAGAGAGGCCAAAGATTCAGCCACTTCCCAAAAGTTTCCCTTCAACATCTCATGGAAGTTGACTGGTAAAACCATGGTAAAAATATCCACATTGGTTTTCCCAAGAAAAATAAATGACTAGCTGATAGCAAGAATTTTTTTTTTTAGATAACAGTAATTGCCCCCTTTTGTAAATAGCTCAGAAACAAACCCAGTATATGTCTTATATATTTTTCTTTATTTTTTTATTTCTTTATTCAGTTCTTGGAATCCAAGGGAAAGTTAACTTAGTTGGCATGTACTATATACTATGAAAAGAAACCCAGTAGCTTTGCAGTTTAAAATGGGCACTATTTGGCATGGCCCTATTTTTAAGGAAGTGCTCCTAGGATTCATGTTGAGGGAAAAGATTGAATGACTAATTATGTTTTCCTTTACAACAGGACTTCACTATTCATTATGCAAATGAACCCTTTCCAAAGAACGGATGCTACTTGAATTCCTCTCATCTACCTAGGTAGTGTAGGAATTAATTTATAACCAGGCTCCTATGAAGAAAGAAAAGTGAATGCATAAAATGCATCTGCTTCTAGAATGAAAAAATAATAATTTAAATGGAAGTAGCACAGTTTACAAAGCCCTTTCACCTTGTCAAGTTCTGTAAGATAATGCAATTAATATCTTCATTTTATAGATGAGAAAACAGGCTCAAAGAAAATCTAACCAGAATCACACAGCTAACAACAACATTTCTGGAGCACTTTACAATCAACAAAGCATTTTCCTGATAACCCTGTGAAGTAGGTACTATGAGCATTATGCTTGTTTTTCTAAATGAAGAAACTAAAGATTAAAATGGTGAAGTAACATGCAGAGTTATACAATTAGCACAAATTTAATCCAGGATTCTATTGGAGAATTTCTTTTGAGATAAAGCAGTCTCTTTAAGATCCCTGCAGTCATGCCCCCTAGGTACTCACTCCTTTGTCTAGGTGATTTGCCATACACAAATCACCTCACTATTCTCATGTCTAGTTTCTTTATTTCTATTAATAACAAAAATGCTGTACTAAATACCTCATATGTTTTTTATTTTATTTTATTTTATTTTAATTTATGGAATAAAACAAGCATTTATCTATAACATCGTATAATAAAAAGATGACTGCATATGAAACTACAAATCTATTATGTAAAACCTGCTATTCCTTTTAAATATATAATAAAGTTATTATGTAATTTTCCCCTTTTTTCCTTCCCTCTCTCAACCTGTACCCTAGATATAGCTATCATAAATAGGCAAATGTGTGTATGTATAAAAATATTCTATATATTTTTATTTATCAGTTCTAGATGCAGATGGCATCTTTTTTCATATGTTCTTTATAGTTAATTTGGGTTATACTAAATACCTCACACTGTTATGAAAAAAAGTGTTTGTAAACATGGAAAACTAGTTATGCTTCTAACCAACCTGGACATGCTGTGCCCTTAGACAACTAAAATGTTGTCCAAATTCAGCCAACTCATTTGCTGTCCTTATAATAAATATATTAGGTTCTGGGTTTTGCGGGGAGAGGGGGAGAGTATGGGAGGAGGGAGGTTGCCTGCACCTATGATATTATTGGTGTGGGAATTCCTGGTGAAGAAATCCCCTCCAACAAAATCATCTTTGTGGAATTTAATTGAAATGTTTGCTGACTTTATAGTGAAGCATTCTTAGCCAAAATGATTTCACACCCTTATCTTAGCACAGACTATGAAATAGGTAGGGCAGACACAGAATCCCAAAGTTTAAAAAAGTGAAAGGGAGCTTAAATGTCCTGTCTAGGAGATCCTCAGAAAGGTAAGAAGATTGCTCAAAACCACATAGCTTTTAAACAGATGACACAAGACTACCAATCTGTTCTTTTGACTCAGTCCAGCATTCTTCATGACACTGGGGTACCATGAGCACTTTGGAATTGGGACAGGAGTACATGTTTCATTATGGTTTTGGCTGCAACTTATATATCCCTCCTAAGTGAGAAAGATAGTGTGTAGTTAAGAATATTTTTAAATTCCCAATCCAGGTGACTACACTTCCTCATTCTACTTTCTAAGCTGAAATTATGCTTAATATCAATTATTTACATTTCTTAAATATTAAGCAAGTGACATTAAAATGGTCCCTGGTCAAAGAGCCTAAGAATACACACATAAAATCAAAAGAGAGGGGGCCGTGCCAGCATATCAGGTAAAAATGCTAACACGGTTCTTGGACGTGGCCTCCTCTGGCCCCAAAATGAAATGGAAAATGCAAAAACTCTTATGGAAAATGTAGAAGCTTTTTAGAGAAAATTAAGATTCTGGCTCATGAGAACCTGAAATGTCTTTACAGACTCTTGCCAACTCACCTCAGTAAGGACATGTGGAAGTAGACCAAAGCAGCCTGTCAGGTCATCTCAGCCAGGGAACCCATTTAAAAAAAGTATTTAGCATTTATCCTGGTAATTTCAGCTCATGACTGTAGTGCATTATGGGGGTGGGGAGTCTACAGCATGGTGGAATAAGATGGAACATTTTGTTTTACTTTGTTTTCCCATATGTGAGCAAGGGGTTAATTTTCTTCATGTTGTCCTGACCAGGACATGCAAAGGGGTGGGGGATAAAGATTTCAGAATGGCTTTTCAAATTCTCCTAGACTGACATGGAAGTGACCTCACAGTTTTGGGTTCTAACAGCTCCTCAGTGTTGGTTTGTTGCTTTTTTGAGAAAAGATAAATGAGCACAGGCATGGGGGATTGGGAGGTAGGAAGGCAGCATCAAATCCTATTTTTCATTATAAAGCTTCAAGTAAGCCAGCTGACCTCTCTGCATCTATACTTCCTCATGCAGGCAAATGCTAATGCCAACCAAAGAACTGCCTACCACGTCTGGTGGGCAGGGTGCTAGGACTAGAGTCAGAAAAATTTGAGTTCAAATCTGACCTCAGATACTTACTAGCTATATGACCCTAAGCTCACTTAACCTCTAAGTTTCTTCAGCTATAAAAGTAGAAATAATTATAGCACCTACCTCACAAAGTTGTTGTGAGGACCAAATGAGATAATATTTGTAAAGTATCTAGCACAATATTTGGCACACAGTAGGCAGTTAATAAAAGCTGGTTTTCTTCCTTCCTTTTTCACTTCCTTTCTTCCTTCATTTCTTCCACAAAGACTGCAAGGGGAACCCATTAATTTACTCAAACCTCTGGTATTTCTACTGAGGAAAGTTACTTCAAATGTTGAGTCTAAAAGCCTTAACATAGTCTAAGACACTGTGTCATGGAAGCAATGATCATGAGCTTGGATAGACTTCAGAAGATAGTGGAGGACAGAAGAGCCTGGCACACTATGGTCCGTGGGGTTATGAAGAATCGGGTATGACGGAACAACAAAAGGCAATGAATATTACAAAGTATACAGTTATTTCAATAACCCTAATCATCCTTGGCTGGCCTCAGGCCTCTGGGAGAGCCAGACAGAGACAGAGAACAACATATGAGTTTATACACACAGATTTAAACTCCTTGTATGCATAATTTACTATTTATGTGTATCTTACATATACTGTACAGACATAGATACCAGGAGTGTGGTAGAATGAAAGGGGCCCAAAACAGGGAGGAAAGACAATAGGGTTATAGTTCCAGCTCTAATTATTACTAGATATTTGACCTTGGGCAAGTAATGTAACTTATAAAACAAGGAGACTGGGATAGGGTTGGGGGGTTCATACACATACAAAAATCAAAATGATACCTGGCATAATGGGATAGAGGTAAAGAAGAAAGTCTTAGAATTTGAGGATGAAGGGGGCAACGAGGTAGCACAGTGGATAAAGCACCGGCCCTGGATTCAGGAGGACCTAAGTTCAAATCTGGCCTCAGACACTTGACATTTTTTTTTAAATGTATAAGGTATTTTATTTTTTCCGTTACATGTAAAGATAGTTCTCAACTTTTGTTTATACAAGCTTTACAATTTCAGATTTTTCTCCCTCCCTCCCCTCCCTCCCCCCTCCCCTAGACAGCAGGTAATCTGATATAGGTTATATCTATATATCTCTATACATATACATATAGATATAGATATATACACACACATATATATACACATAATAACATTAATCCTATTTCTGCATTAATCCTGTTACAAGAGAAAAAAATCAGAGCAGTGATGCAAAACCTCAAAATAGAAAAAAAAAACAGCACCCAAAACAAAAGAAATAATATGGTTCAATCAGCATCTATACTCCACAGTTCTTTCTTTCTTTTTTTGTCTTGGATTTGGAGATCCTCTTCTATCATGAGTTCCCTGGAACTCTTCTGTACCATTGCATTCGTGAGAAGAATATAGTCCATCACAGTAGGTCAACACTCAATGTTGATGTTACTGAGACACTTGACATTTACTAGCTGTGTGACCCTGGGCAAGTCACTTAACCCTCATTGCCCTGCCTCCCCCCACAAAAAAAGGAATTTGAGGACGAATAAACTGCTTTTAATTTAGAAAAGATGAGGGAAAGCTTGATGGAAGAGGAAACACCCAAGAGGATCCCTGAAGAAAGAGAAGAATTTCAACAGTGATGATGTAGAGGGAGTATAGAGGCATTGGGGATGTACTGAGCCAATGTATAGAAATGGGAGAGAACAGGATGTGATCAGGAAACAGGTTGTAATATGGTCTGGCTGGAAGACAAAGTGTATAAAAGATAGCAACACAAAAGGAGCCAGGTTATCATAGGAAGATCATAAATGCACATCAAAGGACTATTGTTTCATATTAGTTTTAGGAGGAAACCATAGAATGTCTTTGAGAAAAGGGAGTAATGTGGTTAGGCCTCTGTACTAGGAAGATGATTTTAATAGCTATATGTTGTTATTGTTGTTGTTTGTCCTTTGTTCTTGAAGAGAACCATGACATCAGGGTAATGTCATGACTTGCCCTGAATTGGATTTAAGTGAGGGAGGGCTGTATAAGTCACCAGGCTCACTCTCTCCTCCAGAGTCATTTGGATCCAGTGGCAAGCTATATATCAGGATGACTGGAGATGTCCCATGTTTAACACAATTGGGGTTAAATGCTTTTCCCAGGGTCAAACAGGTGATAAGTATTTAAGGTGAGATTCGAAGTCAGGTCCTCTTAACTCCAGGGCCAGTGCTCTATCCACTATGCCACCTAGCTATTCCAACAGTTATATGAACTAGAGACTGAAGATGGTATTGACTGAATAGTAGGGTCTCAATTCAATCATTTTCAGTTGTGTCTAATTTTTTGTGCCCCCATTTGGGTGGGGGTTTTTTGCAGAGATACTAAAGTAGTTTTCCATTCCTTCTCCAGATCATTTTACAGATGAGGAAACTAAGGCAAATGGGTTTAAGTAACTTGCCCAGGGTCATATTTGAACTCAAGAAGATGAGTCTTCCTGACTCAAGGTCTGGTACTCTATCCACTGTACCACCTAGCTAGAGTCTCAATAACTTTGAATTGAATTTCAGATGTCCAGTACTGGGACCAAAAACCATTGATGTTCTCTCCCCTTTCTGGAAAAATGTGCAAAGCTTCTCCAACCTGCCAATGAGAAGATGCCAAATTTCCTCCTGGGATAATTTAATGGTTCTTGAATATATTTCCCAGGTTAATTCTATCCACATAATGCCCATCAACCTATTATATTGTAAAGAGTCCGGGAGAGGAAAGGCACTGAATTTTGTGTCAGGGAACCTACATTCATATCCCAGCTCTGCTACTTACCACCTATGTGTCTTTAACCAAATCACCAATCCTGTCTGAGTCTCTGTTTTCTTCATCCAGCAAATGAAAAGGTTGAATTGGATCACCTCTGAGATCCCTTTTAGCTATAAATCTTAGAAATTATCACAGCCATATGCAAGCACTTATGGTGAGAAGAACTGATTTTTGGCTTCAGCTCTATTACCTTCTACCATTATGACCATGTGCATATCACTTCAGTTCCTCATTTTCTCATCTGAAAAGGTCATTGCAATAGCTTCTTTATCTACCTTGGAGAGTTGTTGCAAGAATCCTGTGAGATAAGCATAACTAATAAAGAGAACTCTAAGGTTGGCAGAACACTTTCTCTGCATCATCTCCTTTGATCCTCGAAAAAAAGTGTTTTATAATCACCAATTTCTAGTTAAGGAAAGTGAGGCTCAGAAAGATGAAGTGACTTGCCTAGGGTGGTTCAGCTGGTAGGCATATGAGGTGGGATTTGTGGGAGCCTTTTGTAATTGGAAAGACCTGTTTATGAATTAAAGCTGCTATGGTTATTATTAGCACTCAGCCGTCACACCAATGCTTTCTGGCTGATTGAGCCAGAGGTTCAGGTGAGTACGTACTATAGATGCCTACTGATATGTCATATAACCCTATAACCCTGGAAACACTACCTCCAGCTCAAGTTCTGGATACCATTTACAAATATTAAAGAAAGCAAAAAACATGGTATAAGTCCCCACAGAGACTTGCAAACATTCTGCTGAAAGAAAAGTAAGCCAAAACAGCATTTGTTTAAATTTAAAATAACAATAAAGTTTAAAAGAAATTACTGCCATGTATTCTTGGCTAAAGAATTGAGTCTTAAACAACATTTTATTCTGGCTTCGATAACAAATATATATTGCCTTGGATCACTTTCTTTCGGCAGGCTTTTGTTTTGCAACTCTCAGAGGGAGCTAAGAATGTCTTAATTGCTTCCTCGTTTTTACAAACTCTATTGTATTGTATACATATAAGAGGGACCCATGTGAAATCCCAGGACAGATGAAGGGATAATTGGCATAGAGGTTGCTAAGAATCTATATAAGAATCACATTGGTTTTTTGTTTTTTTGTTTTTTTTGGTGAGGCAATTGGGGTTAAGTGACTTGCCCAGGGTCACACAGCTAGTAAGTGTTAAGTGTCTGAGGCCGGATTTGAACTCAGGTACTCCTGAATCCAGGGCTGGTGCTCTATCCACTGTGCCATCTAGCTGCCCCCACATTGGTTTTTAAAGACTATTTATAAGCATTAATAATTTAACTGTTGGTACTCAATATCTTTGTTGAATGACAAACAAGTTGATATTGTTTTGAAAGGACCAGAACTATATCCCAAATAGTACTGGAAATTCTAAGACATTAAAAGAATGAAATGAAGGCCATTAGACTGTTGAATTAAACACCTTCTTGTGTGTTTATACACATGCTTGTACACATATACATATGTTTGTTTGTTTATTTTTTGGCACAAATCACCTCCATACCATGATGAGACGAAGACACTATCCAATCCTCATGGTACAGGGACCTGATCAAAAAAAAAAAAAATATATATATATATATATACATATATATATATATATATATTTGTATGTTCATTTAAGTTCAACTGTTCTGCAACTTAAAGTTTTAGAAAATTGCCTGGAACAATGAGAGGTTAAGTGATTTGCCTAAACCCACATGGATACAATAAATAAGACCTTGCCCTTCTACCAATCATTTCCCTGAAAAACTGATGATGCAGCACAATTATGGTCACATAATGTTACCAGAGAAAGAACTTATTCTGTTTATAAGTAGAAGCCCAGAAT
Organism: Dromiciops gliroides; assembly: GCF_019393635.1. NCBI lineage: Eukaryota > Metazoa > Chordata > Mammalia > Microbiotheria > Microbiotheriidae > Dromiciops > Dromiciops gliroides. The sequence continues at coordinate 82,164,800 of NC_057866.1, read as the reverse complement.
GCCATTTTGAAGCTGTTGTCCTAAGAATTTGACCCATAAGTTGTTTATTATGGGGGCTGGGTCATCAACTGTTTTTAAGACTTGAAAATCTTAAAGACCAGATAAGAAAACTCCTCTCACCCAAGATGACACCTAGAAGCTGAATTAACTTCACAGTCATTCCAGTCATGCCAGAAAATATTCTTCATTACCCTTTGTTAGGTGTAGCATAGACAATCTGGCTCTCTGTCCCAGATCTCAGACAGTCACATCTGCTCCTCGGGATTTAGGGTATCTTGAGGGATTTGTGGGGCATCACTTCTTTACTGTCATGAAGCTGAACCTATACGAACTGTGTTCCTTTTCTTGTTAAGGGCTACTGACTAGCACCACAGTTCCATTTAGCCACTTATCATCTGGTAGCTTTTACAGAAGAACATCTGCCTCAGTGATATAACAAGAACAAAGTATAAACATTTCCTCCAACTCCTCAGGGACACACTCTCTCCAATACCACTGAAGTCTCTGGGGAAAATAGGCTCAACTTAATTCAGTTCCTATATAGCATCATTCCAACCAAATTCAAGTCCAAAGGTGGCATTTATGCCAAATGAGTTTTTGTCTTACCTATTGCTGACATTGAGTTCTGGAGGTCACTCTTTGGTCAATGTTGCACTCATTGCAAAACTAGATTCTTATACATTTACCAAGATAAGGTCAAAATGGGTATATAACCTAGGTATAAAGAGAGAGATTGCAAGAAAATTTGAAGAACATGGAACATATTACATTGTTTTTGTGGTAGTGGTGAGTTGGTAGGTTGGTTTGTTATTGCTGTTTTTGTTGTTGTTTGTCTCTTGAAAAGGACCATGATATCAGGATGATGTCATGACTTGCACTGAATTGGATTTAAGTGAGGGAGGGCTATATAAGGTCACTAACCTCACTCCTGCAGCACTATCTGGGTTCAATGGCAAGATATATGTCAGGGCATCTGGAGATGGCCCTGGATATTTAAGGCAATTGGGGTTAAGTAACTTGTCCAGGGTCATACAGCTAGTAAGTGAATGAGGTGAGATTTGAACTCAGGTCCACCTGACTTCAGGGCCAGTGCTCTATCCACTGGAACACTTAGTTGCTCTAATATATTACCTATAAGACTTATGGATAGGCAAACAATTTATAAATAAACAAGAGATAGATGACAGTGGGAGATATAAAATGAATAATTTTGATTACATTAAATTTAAAAAAGGTTTTGTACAAATAAAAAAAAAAGATAGCCAAGATCAGAAGGAAAGCAGAAAATTGGAGGGGGGGGTTATAGATAGTTTCTCAGATAAAGGTCTCATATCTCAAATACATAAAGAACTTTGTCAAATCTATAACAGTACAAGTCATTCCCCAATTGATAAATGGTAAAAGAATATGTATAGGCAGTTTTCTGATGAAGAAGTCAAAGAATTTATGGTTATATAAGAAAATATCTAGGGGGCAGCTAGATGGCACAGTGGTTAAAGCACTGGCCCTGGATTCAGGAGTACCTGAATTCAAATCCAGCCTCAGACACTTAACACTTACTAGCTGTGTGACCCTGGGCAAGTCACTTAACCCCCATTGCTCCGCCAAAAAAATATATATATATCTAAATCATTATTGATTAGAGAAGTATAAATTAAAAGAACCTTGAGATATCACTTTATATTTATCAGATTGGCTCACAGGATTGATGGGGAAAATGGCAAACGGTTGAAGGGATGTGGAAAAATTGGGACACTAATTCACTGTTGAGAGAACTGAACTGATCCAGCCATTTTGGAGAGCAATTTGGAATTATGCCCAAAGAGTTATTAAACTGCCTATACCTTTTGACCCAGGAATACTGTTACTAAGTCTGTTTAAAAAAATGATTAGGGAAAAATGAAAAGAATCTACATGTTTGACAATATTCATAGCAGCTAGCTTTGTGGTGGCAAAGAACTATAAATTATGAGGCTGCCCATCAATTGGGTAATGGCAAACAAATTATGGTATATGAATGTAATGAAATTCTATTGTGCTATAAGAAATTATCAGCTTGATGATCTTAGAAAAATATGGATGGACTTGCATAAAATAATGAAGAGCTAAATGATCAGAACCAAAAGAACATTGTATACAGTAGCAGCAATATTGTTTTAACAACAACTTTGAGGGAATAAGTCATTTTGACTATTATAAATACCAACATTAATTACAAAGGACATATGAAAGAATATGCTATCTGAATCCAGAGGGAAAAAACAATAAATGGATGTATAGAATAAATTTATATCATATTACATGTATACATACATATATATTTGAGTCTAATGGTATCTGTTTCTGGAGGAGGGATAGAAAGAAAAAGGGAAAAAATAAAGTTACATAACTTTAATACATAATTTAAAGGAATAGCAAGTTGTACATAGTAAATTTGCAGTTTCATGTGCAGTAATCATTTTTCTCTTCTACTATGTTATAAAATTGCTTGTTTTGTTTCTTAAGTTTAGAATATTTTTTTTAATTAGCCTTTAACTCTAGGTTGCTAAAGAAAGCTCCATTCCTATGCTGAAGTAGCCTCAAGATCTTCCTAGCTCACAACATCGTAGGCTCCAGACTCTCCCTTCACCAATTACCATGAGTGAAGGAGTCACCAAGTGTCCCAAAGAACACTGAGAAAAAGAGGCAGGGGCTAAATATGATAGCTTTTTTGAATCTCTATAACCAATCAAAGGGTCTCGTCCTAACCACATGATTAGCTGACCAGAACCAATTACAGAATGTCCAAGCTTGTTTCCATTACATTGAAAATAAAAATTTTGTACACAAGACGTCTTTATCTCTTGTGCTGGCAAACTTAGAACTTAACCTAAATGGTGCTAGCTGTGTGACCTTGAACAAGTTAATTAACCCCAATTGCCTTAAACATTCAGGGGCATCTCCAGATGCCCTGATGCATATCTTGCCATTGGACCCAGATAACACCTAATGGGGCTAAATGGTGAAGCAACAGATAAGAGAGATTGAACAACACTCCAGTCTCTAAAAAATAATCCCCTTAAACTTGATGCATCTTAATACTTATGGATGGGATGGTGTTAGATTCCACTTAGTCTTCTGCTGATAATTTCCAATTTTACATTTGCTCTGCTTCAGTTAGTGTCCGTGATTGTATTAATGATCCATGGGTTACATTTTTATCAAAGTGATACCTAATATCTTTCTCATTTTCCAACAAGAAAAATCATTAGTACATCATACTGAGATTGACAATGCAGAGCATGCATTCCAAAGAAAGCATGTAGGTTATTTTCATTGACAACGACAAGCTGCTGCTACCAAATCCTTTCCTAGTATTTTCCCAAGGTAAAAGAGATACAAGAGTCAACAGTCATGCACGCCTGCTTACCTTCCCTAAATAATTAATGACTAGAACATATATGCCCCCCCCTATACCCTGTACTCCAGTGACATACGAAAATTACATAAAAGTTCATTGAGTATAAAATCTTAAAGAAGAATTGATACATATTGGACTTGGGAGTCAGAAGATACGTGATCAAATCCCATATCTTAACACTTACTGGTTACATGATTAGGAATAATTAATTTAACCTTTGATCTTCAGTCACCTTATTTGTAAAATAAAGGAATTGGTCTGGATCTACCTTAAGGCCCTGTGATCCCTAAGTCTCCTTTTTCTCATCTTGGAAATGAAGGTAGTAATAAAAAAAAAAACTTGAACTATCTACCCCTCAGGCTTGTGGAGAAGTAGTATTTTATAAACCATAAATTCAAAGTATATATGAGCTATTTTTATCTATTATAAATACTTCATTTCACAGAGGAGGAAGCTGATACCCAAATAGGCTAAATAATTTGTCCAAAGTTACACTGTGAATTATGAAAGAGACAAGACCAGAATCCAGGTCTCCTGACCACAGAGGCTACATGTTTTCTACTTTCCCTGGAACCTGAGCAAAACACTCTTTTTTTTTTCTTTGTTTTTTGGTTTTTTGTGTGTGGCAATGGGGGTTAAGTGACTTGCCCAGGGTCACACAGCTAGTAAGTGTCAAGTGTCTGAGGCTGGATTTGAACTCGGGTTCTCCTGAATCCAGGGCCAGTGCTTTATCCACTGTGACACCTAGCTGCCCCGCTGTGAGCTGTTATTATTTTTGTTTGGTTTGGTTTGGTTTTTTTGGTTGGGCAATGAGAGTTAAGTGACTTGCCCAAGGTCACACAGCTAGTAAGTGTCAAGTGTCTGAGGTCGATTTGAACTCAGGTCCTCCTGACTCCAGGGCTGGTGCTCTATCCACTGTGCCACCTAGCTGCACCACAAAACACTCTGGAAAAAAATAAAAGTGGCTGCTTTTTCTATTATATCAACTATTAAAGACCCTTCAAAATACTTCTATTGAACAATAATAATAAAAATTCATAATGTGCTTTAAGGTTTTAAATACACTTTAAAAAATAATATCACATTTTTCAAGATAATATTTCTACCCTTCCCCCTAGAAACCTGGATATTGAACCAAGAGTTATTATTTGCAATTCCTCTTTTGCCCATAACACTATCCTTCCTCAAAAGTGTTTGACAAGTTCCCCATTAATCACTCAAAAAAGGCTATCTAGCATATAACAGGAACAAATAGACAGAGGGCCTCAGTACAAGTCCATCCAATGTGTAATCATGAACTATTCATTTAAACTCGATGAACTTCAGACTACTCATCCATAAAATGAGGATAAAAATATCAGTTGCTCCTATGTCACAAAAACCTTTTAAAAACTCTGCATGCAAAAACAAAAGAGTTTTATAAACTTTCCTATTCAAAGGCCTACATTAGAGCATCCTTCTCTGATTGCCTTTCCTGTCTGTCCATGCCTACTGCTCCAATCAGACAAACGTCCTTGCTTTCCCTTGCCTTACCCATCCATTCTCTACTGATGCACTTTCTAGAACTCTGTGCCTAGAGTAATTTCTTCATTTTATTGAAGAAAGGATAATGTGCATAAAGCTTATATAAAGTGGTTGTGGGAAAATTTTAATACTAAGGCATTGATAGATGGTGGAACTATGACTTGGTACAACCAGTCTAAAAAGCAATTTGGAATTATGGAAGCCAATCAATCAACTAGTATTTATTAAACATCTACTATACATTAAATGCAAACAAGGTAGCTAAAATTTTCATATTCTTTGACCTAGAAATTCACTTCTAGGCAGATGCTCCAAGGATAAATGCAATTGACAAAAAAATCAAGGCTCCATATAGTCCAAAATATTTATAGCAGCACTTTTGTTCAAAGAACTGGGAAAAAGTGGATTACCATTGATTTGGAAATGGCTAAACAAATTGTCTTACATAAATGTAATCTAATATATTACCGTGTAAGAAAAACAGAATGGCATACATGAACTAATGCAAAGCGAAGCAAGTAGAAGCAAGAAAAAATATGCACAATCATTACAACATTGTCAATGGAAGGAACTACCGCAAAGCAGTTGAAACTGAATGTTGCAAAATTATAAAGAGCAAGCTTTGCTTCAAAGAAGAGATATGAAAAGATCCCCTTCCTCTTACTTCTCCTTTGCAGAAGTAGTGAAGTTCATGGTATAAAGCAGAGGTGTCAAACATGCTGCCCATAAGCAGGCCCACAACACCCCTAAATGCTACCAAACCAGATTAAAATAAATTGAAATATAAATAATATTACATTTTAAAACTGAGTCAATATGCAGCCCTCAGGGATCCTTACATAAGGGATTAATGGCCCCATTTCAATTTGCATGTCACATATCAGATTTCTTGGGTGTGTCAATTGACTTTGGGGGGGGGGTTCCTCTTTTTTTTCAAAGGTAGTGTTACATGGGATGGTTCTCTGGGGGAAGGAAGAGAGAATAATACAGGGAAGGATGTAAGTTATATAAAAACAAAAGATCCTTTAAAATCTATCTTCAAAAAGGAAAGAAATTCATCGAAAGTGTAATTGAAGTTGCAGTGAATTTCCATTAGAAACTTGGCACCTGCAAAAAAAAAGTTGGCACTTACCTCACACCTATCAGATTGGCTAATATGACAGAAAAGGAAAATGATAAATGAAGATGTGGGAAGATCGGAACACTAATGCATTGTTGGTGGAGTTGTGAATTGATTCAATCATTCTGAGGAGCAATTTGGAATTATGACCAAAGGGCTATAAAACTGTGCATACTCTTTGATCTAGCAATACCACTTCTGTAACCCAATGAGATTGCAAAAAAGGGGAAAAGGACCTACATGTACAAAAATATTTATAGCAATTCTTTTTTTGTGGTTGCAAAAAATTGGAACTTGAGGGGATGCCCAACAATTGGGAAATGGCTGAACAAGTTATGGTATTTGAAAGTAATGGAATACTATTGTGCTATAAGAAATTATGAACAGGTGGATTTCATAAAAACCTGGAAAAACTTCCATGAACTGATGCTGAGTGAAATGATCAGAACCAAGAAAACATTGTACATAGAAACAAGAACATGGTGCAATGACCAATTATAATAGACTTAGCTCTTCTCAGCAATACATTGATATAAGACAATTCTAAATGACTCATGATGGAAAATACTATCCACATCTAGAGAAAAAAACTATGGAGTCTGAATTCAGATTGAGGCATACTATTTTTACTTTGATTTGTTTGTTCTTTCTCATGGTTCTTCCCTTTTGTTCATATTTCTCTTTCAAAACACTACTAATGTGGAAATATGTTTGACACAATTGTATTGTATAACCTATATCTAATTGCTTGTTGTCTTGGGTAGGGAGTAGGGAAGTAGGAAAATTTGAAACTCAAAATTTTGCAAAAAATGAATGTTAAAAACTATCTTTATGTGCAAATGAGTAAAAAAAATACATTAAGACAAAAAAAAGGAAAGGAAAAAAGGAAGAAATTTTGCATTTTATGCTTCTTATTTGTACTGTAATGCTAATATATTCATTTCCTATTTGCCTTTTTGCCTTCTTTCCTCCTTTATTCCCATCCCTCCTCCCTCATTTTCTTCCTTCCTTCCTCTGATAACCCATGTTCCTCAAAGTCCAGGTATGATCTCATTATCCCAAAAAATGTTTCTTGGACTAAAAGGGAAGAAAAACCTTGTATTATTCTTCTTTTCCTATACGTCTCTCTTTTATTTTTCACCATTTCATTAGTGTGTCCTTTGTTTCAATATGAACAAGAAAAGTTTAACACACACTCCCAGGACAATACCATGCTCTATTGTATGATCCTACCCAATGGAAAGAGACTTCTTTAATTGTTACACATACACAGTGTGATATAATGGAATGAGTATGAAGTCAGTACATTATCTCTAAAATTAGATTTTACTCAATGATCTCTAAAGTCCTTTCTAGCTCTAAATGCTATAAGCCATGTAGTGAAAAAAAGTAGTCCAATGGCATATGAGATCTCTTTTATCATGATTTCTACTACCTTTATAACAGCTGATAGTTTTAATTTTTGCATGTCATGGGAGTATGAAGATGAGTCCCTTGATCTGTGAGGCCCTGGGAAATCTCCAGTAGGCCACATTGGCTCTGACTCAACACTGAAAGATGTAGCACTTTGGGATGCCACTGTAAACCATTAGTCCCTGTGATAGAAGCAGGGTAATGGGGATGTTCAAATTGTTGGCCAACAAGCCAGAAAGTTGACGCTTGACCACTGAGCCTATTGAGTAGACTTTAAAAGGCAAGACAAGAGATCCCTCTCTTCCTCTATCTAGAGAAATTTTCCCTTTTTCTTTGGGACTTCTTGTGATAGAGGAAAGAAGGGATTTTCTTTCCCCTAGCATCCATGGTGACTGTTCATACATGACAGTGCATAGATGGGAAGCCTGGGTGCTTCAAGTCCTAGCTAATTCCTTTTGTGTCTTTCCCTGCGTATTGGTGATTAAAACTTGAGCCTCAGATATGTGTCCAAACTTAAAGCCAATTTTGTAGGTTTGAGAGGTTGGGACCTTCTGGATTCCATAGTCAAAGCTGCATAGCATCAGGAGGATGATTCTGCAATTACCACCTTAACAGAGAAGAGTAACACAGAAGTATAATGAGCCCAAGCCCTCACCTAGCTGGGCAGAAGCATGAACTAAGAGCAAGGCATACACAATTACTGTTTTCATTTGCTTCTGTATAATTTTTATCTAATTTCTTTTATTCTTCAATCACTCAAATTTTCATCCAGTAGCAAATTGTTTTGATGATTACCGCTTTGTAATACAGTTTGAAACCTGGTCCTACTAGAGCCACTTCTGTCACACTTTTTTTCACTGAGTCCTGCGATAATCTTGATTTTTTTTATCTTTCAGGTGAATTTCATTATTTTTTTCACTCCCTAAAGTAACTTTTGGGGGCAACTAGGTGGCACAGTGGATAGAGCACTGGCCCTGGATTCAGGGAGACCTGAAGTTCAAATCTGGCCTCAGATACTTGACACTTACTAGCTGTGTGACTCTGGGCAAGTCACTTCACCCCAATTGCCTCACCACCATGCCCAAAAATGTAACTTTTTGGTAGACTGATTAGTATGACACTAAATAAGTAAATTAATTTAGGTAGTATTGCCATTTTTAATATGTTGACTTGGCCTACTCATGAATAATTATTATTTTTCCAGTTGTTTAGCTCTATTTTTATTTGCTTAAAGGATGATTTGCAATTGTCTCCATAGAATTCCTATGTGTGTATTGGCAGTTAGACTCTCAAGTGTTTTATACTGTCTGCAGTTATCTTAGAGTTACTCTTTCTATCTATTCCTACTCTATTTTGTAGGTAATATGGAGAAATGCTGAGAAATTGTGTGAATTTGTTTATATCCTACAATTTTGCTAAAGTACAGTATTTTTAAACTAATTTTTAGTAGAGTGTCTAGGATTCTCATCTGCAAAAAGTGATAACTTTGTTTCCTCATTGCCCATCCTTATTCCTTCCACTTCTTTTCCTTGTCATTGCTATAGCTAGCGTTTCCAAAATAATACTGAATAATACTCATGATAATGGACATCATTACTTCACCTTTGATCTTATTGGAAAGGGTTCAAGCTTATCTCCATTACAGATAATGCCTGCTCTTGGGTTTAGATAGTTGCCACTTATCATTTTAGGAAAAGCCCAATTTGTTCAGTACGGGTTTTTTCTTCATGAATTCTGGAAAGTCCTCTTAATTGCAGTCCCATTTTTCCCTGGATAAAAGAGTTGATCATGTAAGATTCCTATTCCTATTTTCTTCTTTATTTTAATAACAATTTGGGGAATTGATTCATTTCATGGCATCCTTATATTAAAGTTTCTGGGGTTTTTTGTTTGTTTTTTAAATATCCGGTTTGTTTGTTTGTTTGTTTTGGTGAAGCAATTGGAGTTAAGCGACTGGCCCAGGGTCACAAAGCTAGTAAGTGTTAAGTGTCTGAGGCCAGATTTGAACTCAGGTCCTCCTGACTCTAGGGCCAGTACTCTTCTATATTTCGGATTTGAACTAGGTTTACGGATGCTTGTTTCATCATCAGAGTCTTGGTTTTATGGGGTTTTTTTGTTTTTTAACCTTATGAAATTTCCTGTCTTATTCTCTTCTTCCATATTAGTTATTAGTATAAGAATAGTTTGAAAAAGGATAGTCAATAAAGAAGCATTGATTATTTCAAAGGAATTTTGCCAGTACAGACTGACAATCACCTGAATTTCTCTAAGTCCATTCAGTAATTGGAATAGATGGATTTGTTGAGGATGCTTGTCTACCATTATAATGTTAGACACCATCAGAATTTGTTGTACAACACCAAAGAGCTTTGTAACACAGCATAAGAAGTACTGGTCTTATCCAACACTATGAGGAAACTAAGGCTCAGTGAGAAGTAACCATCACAATATTTTCCAATAAACACAAACTAATGGCAGACCTACGTCTAGAAGCTGAGTCTTCTGTATTCTGATCACTGCCTCTTCCTATTACACTATATTGTATCCTTTGCATGTGCAGATAATGGCAATGAGGGACCCATATGTTTGCAGTTTTCTAATTCCCTCAAAAAAATTGGAAAATGCTGGGTATCCATAAACATATCATTCAATAACCCAGTTCACTGGTAAATGTTTAGTTGTCTATTGAATCTCTATTTTTTTTTAATTTTGGAAAGAGGAATTGGCCTCAAAAACTGCTAGCATCTCACATCCTCTTGCCAAGAAAATCATTCAGTCCAAACCACCAGATTAATTGGAAAAGCCCCCCACTTCTCTCTCTCTTTCCTGTTTTCTTCCTCATCACAAAGTGTTCATTAAATCCCCAAATGGGCATCATTCTATCCTTGTTAAACTCAAATCATATTAGTATGAAGATATATCCCTGCCTTCTAAGAAATGTGCATTCTCAACAAGAAAATGTCACACTAACATAGGCACATAAGACCTAAATAGGAACTATCTAAGGCATTTTGATCAACACAGGGAACATCAAAGCATGTGTCCACTTTTAAAATCATATTTGTAAACTTTCTAATACTTTATGACTTAAGTTTTCTCCTTGCTGCTGATGAAGTGTGTGTGTGTGTGTGTGTGTGTGTTTTAATTTCTGAGCTCATTCCAGAGACGTACAAATTTACCCTTGTCCACAGATACCCAGTTATTCTCCAGTCACATTCAATCTATGCTCCTTCAATATCAGGTCCTCTTTTCCCCCAGGAAAAAAATGGTCTAAAATTTCTATACCCTGATACATTTGGCAGCTTACTTTGGCTCAGAAAGCCTACCTCTTAGAGCTGAATTGATACAAAAACATAAAGCTAACCTAACTCAGGAGAAAAATGTTAGCAACGTCAGAGTTTCCTGTAAGAAAGACGATATAGGGCCCAGAAAATATTAAGTGCCAACTGTATTCAAGGACACTTGCAAGATGAGAGCGATACAGAGTAAAACATAATTTGTCCTCAAGGGTTCATAGTTTAGGTAGGCAAACTGACAAGGTACTCTAACGAAAGGGTTAATATAAGTGTCCTTAGGCTGGGCCAATAAAATGCTGTAAGAAGGGGGAAATGGAGGTAAGAAGTGGGGAAATGCAAAAAAGCCAACAAAAAAAGAAGTGGGGCAATGGAAGTTAAACTCCTTTTAGAAAGTCAGCTTTAGGGAAGATGGCTGTAACGGCAAGCAGTCGGTTGCTGCTGGGTCAGGTTCGGACCCCAGCAGGGCAGTTGTTCTCCAGGTGCTTCTATAGCGAGGAGGGCTCGGGCCACCTGTGGAGGATGCAGACCTTCTTTGTCATGCTCCCCAGGGTGGCAGTCAGCATGCTGAATGCCTACTTGAAGTTGTGGGAGCATCATGAATGGCCCCACTTTGTCCCTTACCCGCTCCTCCACAGCCGGACCAAGACCTTCCCATGGGGAGATGGAAACCATACTCATGACCATCATATCAATCCTCTCCCAACTGGTTATAAGGAGGGAGCAAAGAAAACTTGGACCATACTAATCAAGCACTGGGGGTACACAGCTGCTGATAGACCATCCTTTTCTCTATAAGTGGTTCAGAAAATTATATGGGGCCTTAAGTTAACTTGCATCACACAGTGACAAATATGCTGACCTTTTATCATTTTGCTTGTGATTGGGAAGGCTTAAATAAATAATTCTTACATTAAAAAAAGAAAGTCAGCTTTAAACCAGAAGAATATATGCTTTAAACCATGGAGATGGCTATGATTTCAATGGGTAGAGATGGAAATGGAGAGGGAAGGAGAGAGAAGACATTGGAAGGAATTTCAGGTGGAAGGAACAACATGACGAAAGTACAGAGTTAAGAAAGTAGAGGCGCTTGCAAAGAGTGAATAATTAAGTTTAAAACACTGACTATATTTTGGGAATCAGTAGGAGATAATTCTATAAAGGAAGGTTGAAGGCAAATCAAAAGAATTCTTGGAAATCAAATCAATGTTTGGAGCTAATTTGATAGGCAAAGCAGAATCATTGAAGAGGCATATTTGTTGTTGTTCAGCGATTTCAGTTGTGTCTGATTCTTCATGACCTCATTTGGAGTTTTCTTGGCAGAGATACTAAAATGTTTTGCTATTTCCTTCTACAGCTCATTTTTGCAGATAGGGAACTGAGGCAAAAAGGGTTTGATGACTTACCCAGGGTCAGTATAGCTAGCAACTGAGGCTGGATCTGAACTCAGGAAGATTACTCTTCCTCACTCCAAACCTGCACTCTATCCACCACACCACCTAGCTGTCTTGAAGAGGCATGTTACCATAGTAGAAAACACTGGTCTTGGAGACCAGTAGACATCTTAAACTCAATATTTCTACAATAGAATTCATTATCTTTTCCCTTAAACCCTCCCCACCTCCTACCTTCTCTTTTACTATAGAGGGTAACACCATCCTCACAAGTTCCTCAGGCACCCACTACAGATTCTTCTCTATCTCTCAACCCCATCTTCCCATCCCTCCACCCCATCCATATCCAAACTGTTGCCAACACCTATCTATTTTACCTTTGCAACATCTTTTGAATAGTTCCTTTTCTCTCATCTGACACTACCACCTCTCTAGTGTAGGCCCTCAACATCTCATACTGGATTGTTGAAATAGTCTTCTGATGGGTCTACCTGCCTCAAGTCCCTCCTCTCATTGCAATTTTTTCTCTATTCAACCACTTAAATGATTCTCCTAAAACGCAGGTCCCATGATGTCACACACACCCCTCCCACACTCAATAAACTCCAGTGGCTTCCTATTGCCTCCTGGAGGAAATATAAAATTTACTATTTGGCATTCAAAACCCTTCATAACATAGTTCCCCTCCTATCTTTCCAGTGTTCTTACACCTTACTCTCAAATACATCGTCTTTCTTAAAAAATATTTTTTCCCAATTACATAAAAAACAATTTTAACAGTCCTTTTTTTTTCAAAGTTTTGAGTTCCAAATTCTATCCCTTCCTCTCTCCCTCCTCTCCCCCTTCCCTGAGAGTTGTTTAATTTGCATTTCTCTAATCGATCTTGATTTAGAGCATTTTTTTCATATGACTAATGATGGCTTTGATTTTTTTTGAAAACTCCCTATTCATATCCTTATACCATTTATCAATTAGGGAATGATTTTTATTCTCATAAAGTTGATTCAGTTCTCTCTGTATGACACCTTTATCAGAGATACTGTAAAAAAATAAGTCCCACTTTTATGTGTTCCTTCTAATTTGAGTTGTATTGCTTTTATTTTTGAAAACCTTTTTAATTTTACATAATCAAAATTAACCATTTTACACTTTGTAATGCTCTCTATATCTTATTTATTCCTAAATTTTTCCTTTATCCACAGATCTGACAGGCAACATATCACATGATCTCCTAATTTTCTCATGGTATCCCACTTTATGTGTAAATTATGAACCAATTTTGAACTTATCTTGCTATACAATGTGAAGTTTTGGTTTACATGCATACTTTTTGATCTAGTAATACCACTACTAGGTTGGTATCCTAAAAGAGATTTTTTAAAAAGAGTTGAATTCAGGGGCAGCTAGGTGGTGCAGTGGATAAAGCACCGGCCCTGGATTCAGGAAGACCTGAGTTCAAATCTAGCCTCAGACACTTGAAACTTATTAGCTGTGTGACCCTGGGCAAGTCACTTAACCCTCATTGCCCCGCAAAAAAAATTGAATTAAAAATTGGGGTGATGCCCATCAATTGGGGAATGACTGAACAAATTGTAGGATGAGATTAGGATGAAACACTATTATGCTATAAGAAATGAGCAGGATGCTATCAGAAGGACTTATGAAAAATACAGTCCATCTATAGAAAAAGAACTGATGGCATCTGAATAGAGAATGAAGTATATTTTTTGTTAGTTCCTCTTTCTAAAGTTTTTTGTCTGTTTTCTTTCACAACCTGACTAATGTGGAAATGTTTTGCATGACAGCACATATATAACTTATATTGAATTGCTTCAGTTTTTATGGGGGAAAGGGAGGGAGGAAGAGAATTTAGAACACAAAGTTTAAAAAATCAATGTGAAAATGTGTTCTTACATGTAACAGTAAAAATTCTAAAAAAATAAATAAATAGAAAGAAAGACAAAAAGAAAGAAAGAAATATTGGTCTATACCTCATTTCTGCCATAGTGTTTTCCAGTTTTTGTCAAATAATGAGTTTTTATCCCAAAAGCTTGGAGATTTGGGTTTACCAAATGTTAGATTAGTATAGTCATTTACCTCAATGTATTGTGTACCTAATCTATTTCACTGATTTAACAATCTGGTTTTTAGCCAGTAACAGATTGTTTTGATTATCACCACTTTATAATACACTTTGAGATCTAGTATACCTAGGCCACCTTCTGTCAATGTTTTATCTTTGTTTCCCTTGATGTTCTTGACTTTTTCTTCTCCCAGATGAATTTTGTTATTATTTTTCTAACTCTATAAAATAATTTTTGGCAGATTTATTGGCATGGCACTGAAAAAGTAGATTATTCTTATGGCAGATTTAAGACTAGAATCCAACTCTTTTGCCTTCTAAAACAGTGTAGCTTCTTGTTTATTGATTTATATGGGTAGGGATGGTAAAGGAGAGAGGAGACAAAAGGTCATGATAAAGAAGGAAAAGTCAAAGGTGACTTTGAGGTTTCCAAACTTGATGACAAAGAGTATTGTGGATTTTGTTGTTTATCCTCCCTTTTTGAAGAGGACCAATGACATCATAGAATGATGTCTTGACTTATGTGTGAACTGGATTTAAGTGGCACAGAGCTGTACAAAGTCATCAGCTTCACTCTCTCATCCAGAGTCATTGAAGACCAGTGACAAAAGTCAGATGATTGTAGATGGCCCAGGATGAAGTGGATGACCTTGGCTGAGATACAAGGAAATTTGAACTAAGGTGATACCTATGTGAGCATAGAGAATAGGAGAGATATGAGAGATCTTTTGAAGGTAAAATTAATGATTTAACAATTGATTGGATATAAGGTAGATGAATGAAGAAGAGTGAAGGGTCTAGGAAGACTGAGGTTGTGAGCCTGGATAAATGGAAGGATGCTGGCATCCTCAACAGAAATAGGAAAATTATGAAGAGAGTTTTAGGGGAAACATAATGAATTATGTCTTGCACATGTTGAGTTTGAGATACCCATAGGACATCCAATGGTAAATATAAGTAAAAAATGGCAATGTGGGCCTAGAGGTAAGAGTTAAAGATGTAGAACTGGGAGTTGGCTGTATATAGATTATAACTGAATCTGTGGGAGCTGATATTGTGGACAGAAAGAATATATGGAAAGATAAGAGGATCCAGGGCAGGGCTCTGAAATACCCGAAAAGTTAGGTGGTAGGGCATGGATAATAATGCAACAAAGGTGTCTGAAAAATGGCTAGCAGGTAAAAGAGAAAGAATATTTTTAGAAAAGAGGTCATTGTCAATGGTATCAAATGGCATAGAGAGGTCAAGAATGATGATGACTTAGAAAGGACCATTTGATTTGGAAATTAAGAGATCATTAGTATCTGATACAGAGTGAAATGAACAAAGTTAATAAAACTATTTACACAATAACTCTAACAATATAACACAATGTGAAAGTGCAAAGAATAAGCATGTCTCCAAAGAAGAAATATGAGAAGACACTACCAACCCACTCCTTTACAGATGTGGGAAGTCCGTGGGTATGACACATTGTGTATATTTTCAGACTTTTTAATATATTGATCAGGTTTTTTTTTATTTTTTATTTTCTTTCTTCTTTAAAAATATTGTTATATGGAATGACCATGGAAAGGGAGATGTGGAATTGGGAGAAATTTTGGTGATATAAAAATCAAAAGATAAAATTACTTGGAATTTGTTTCCCTGATGGCTGACAGAGAAATGTTTCCTGGTTGATTTTTCAGCAAAATGAAGGTCTTTAACAGAAAAAAAGGGAGGAAGAATAGCTGGGTCTTGAAAAAAGGCAGTGAAGTCAGGAGGCAGAGATGAGGAGAGAGAGTATTCCAGGCATAGGTACAAGCCATGGAAAATGCTCAAAACCAAGAGGTGGTGTCTCTTGTTTGGGGAACAGCAAGAAGGTCAATAGCACTGGATCGAAGAGTACATGGGGGATATAAGGTATAAGTCTGGAAAGGTGGGGAGAATTATGTTATATAAGGCTTTGACATCCAAACAAGGGATTAGTATTTGACCCTGAAGATGATAGGGAGCCACTGTTTATTGAGCAGGGAGTGACATGTTCAGACAAGCACAATTTCAAAGGTGTCAATGTATAGATTTTCAGGACATCTACAAGTGGGGAGGAGGCAAAACACTCAGAAAAAAATCATGTATATTGTTACTAATAAAAAAGCCAGTCAAGAAGTCATCACTAAGTGACCAAGATTCCTATTTTCTAATATCTATGAAGTTTTTATAAGTATATCACCATTCAAGTTTGAATAATCCTTATCCCAATTTCTACTTTCACAGATGAACTTCAAGTCTCAAAGAAACCAATATCTTTCCTCATCATTTTAGCAGTATCCCTGAGGAGTTGGAAGTGATTCTCTTTTGCTATCTGCTTGAGCTTCCAGTAGTGTGATTCTCTCCAAGATCATCAACTGAGAATCATTTTAGTTACCTAGTCCTAAGTAGCTTTTAGACAGGAGTATTTGCTATGGTAGTACATTTGGAATAAGGTATTCTCCCAGAAGTCAATGACACTCTCTTACTCATAGATACAGAATTCAGAGGAAAAAAAAATATTATAGAAAAGAAGTTATTCACAGCTCCTAATTGCTGGAAATTGTTTTGTTCATTTTGGGGGTGCTCAAGAAGTTCCCTTTAGACCTGCAATAATTTATCTGCTGTGTTCACTGTGGAAACATAAATTCATATCCAGTCTATAACTTTGTTCCTATATGATAATTGACCATCAACTTTGATGAGGAGAAGGTATAAGTCTAGGTATGTTGTCTAGGGATATTAGTAGAACACATGAGAAGATACGAAGTCCAACATCCTCTGAACACTTCAGAGTTCCTTGGGTCCTCCTCCAGTAAGGGGAAGAAGTAAATAGACCTAACCCAAAACCAATATCTCTCCTTCCCTCCATACTCCACATACCCCAACCCCCACCTCCTAAGGAGCTTGCCAGAATACTCTGTCTCAGAGCTCACCACTCACTGTCATGCCTCAATTGCAGCTAATTCTTTGGTTTTAAACAATGTGATCCAGACAATATGATGAAATCCCTCAGCCAATTGAATTAAATTGTCTAATATCATTTTGCTTCATCCAATAGCTCTCACTTTCCATATTTAGTTTAAAGCCTATGATTAAAAATGATTTAACATCTACTCATTAATTTTAATGGAAGAGAATACTTTATTTTTCTCAATCACCCCACACTTCAATCACCCCACACTTACAAAAGAATACACACATATATGGATGACGTGTTATGAGAAGAGAACAGGTAATTTTTCATAAGTGACATTCATTCAGCTACATCCTTGTCATCACACAATTGACCATAAGGTGTAAAGAATACAAGATCCAACATTGCCTGTTGTTTACTATTTTTTAAAAATTGAGCAAATGAAACTTTAAAAGCTTTCTTCCATCAAAGTATTTAGCATGCATGTTTTAAAACCAAATAAAATTCCTTGAGACACAGTGGTGATAATTTCATAGAACTCTTTCATACTTTAGGGATTAAAAGGTATTAAGCAAAGGCAGGGGAGTATGGAAGAACACACACATAATTGGGGATTTAAAACCTAGGTTCTGCTCCTCATTCTTCCATTAAATTGCTTATGATTTTAGACAAGTCATTTTATCTTTCTGGGCCTCAGTTTCCTCATCTGCAAAATGAGAATATTAGACTACATAATGAGAGTAGCACCTATTTACATAACAATTTATAAGCATTTCTATTAATTATTTCATGTTATCCTTATAATATACCTGGAGAGATATAAGATCATAGGTTTAGAAACCATTATATTTTAAGAAACCTTAGAAGTCATCTAGCCCAAATATTATCATCTCCATTTCACAACTGAGCAAACTGAAATCTCTAAAGGAAAAAATTGCTTGTCCAAGACTATACAGCCAGTAAATGGCAAAGGAAGTCTGACAACTCCACATTTACATCATACTGCCTCTTGCAAAAAAAAAAAAAAATCATGCTCTAAAATTATTTGCTTTGTATCTCTAGCACATAGCACAGTGCTGTGCTCTTAACAGGAACTGAATAATTTAGTGGAATTTGTGTATTGTATTACACTTCTGTAGCAATAGATACTTTTCAAAGTATTTTTAAATATATCCTGACCTTTTAATCATATTTATAGTTCTGTAAACTCTATACAGACAACTTTCAAGACACTTTAAAGAAAGAGAAAAAAATAAATTAAATGCTAAAATAACTAAGAAATAATGAAGGCCACAGGGACACTCAAATAACTACTCAGGGAATCTTTCATGTGACCTAAAGTAAAGACAAAGAAAGAAAATATTTTAGTTCAAGTCTTGGGCATCATATTCTCAATAAAGAAATAAATAATGATATTTTTAAAGGAGGTTAGAGAAAGTTCTTATTCTTTGATTCAATATAGATGTAAAGGCAGTTGAAAAATTCAGGACTGCTATGGTATTGATTCATGACAATGAGTGCATTATGAGAATCTTCTTTTTCCCCCTACCACAAGTCATGTGGTCTTATGCAAGCTGCTTAACCTCTATAAGCCTCAATCTCCATTTCTGTAAA
The DNA here is from genome assembly GCF_019393635.1 of Dromiciops gliroides. Classification (NCBI taxonomy): domain Eukaryota; kingdom Metazoa; phylum Chordata; class Mammalia; order Microbiotheria; family Microbiotheriidae; genus Dromiciops; species Dromiciops gliroides. The sequence continues at coordinate 82,146,033 of NC_057866.1, read as the reverse complement.
ATGGGGGTAAGTATATTTGTAGTCCTTATCTCACAGGGATGTCTGAGCTCAAATGAGATAATGGACGTGAAAGTGCTTTGTAACCCTAAAGTATGATATAAATGCAAGCTATTTAGCACTAGTTCAAGCTTATATAGCATATTGCTATTTAATTAATTGAGTGTTTATGCGTTAAAAAGTTATTCACTTGTGACTGTAGTGAAATTTCCAGGATTTATGACAGGAACATTTTATAACGGCAACATGTGTTTCCCTACGGTTTGTATAGCCTCATTCATTATAATTTTTCCTGATGTTTTGCCTACCATATTATTAACTTCCCCAAAGGAATGAAATACCAGCTTGTCTTCTCAGAGCAGAGAAATGAGAGGAATAATTATGAATGTGGAAATCCCAGCAAAAACATGCTTCTATTGAAAGAGGCTAGTGGTCTAAAAGGGAGCTAGCTGGATTTATGAAGACTATTAAAAAAAGCAAACACACAGGAAAACAGATGCATTTTTTCATCCCCAACCTTGGAAGCCCTGCACTCTGGGAAAAGAAATCTTTTACATTTATGCCACTATGGGCAAAAATTTATATTTTACTATAAGTTATAAAGTCCGAATAAATCATCAAAGTTTCGAGTGCTTGCCATGCATAAATATTTAATCATTTCGAAGTGTTCTTTTCAAAATGTAAGAGTTTGTAAGCAGACTGTTTGATTTGTTACTGCCGCCATGGTGGACCAGGAGGATTGGGCCTCACAGCTCTTGGCCTCTTAAGAATTTACAATGATGGGAAAATGGATAGTGTTAGTCAGGTTTTTTGCTTGTCAATGGGAAGAGGTGGCGAGAGTCTGTGAAATCAATTCCAGAGGAACGCTGTAGATCACTGGTTATTTTACAAAGAGCCAGAGTTGACAGGACCACCATGGTCATTCATGTTTATTGTTCAATGGGGTGTTTTGGGATCATCACAAGGAAGACCAAGCTGGAAGGGGTGGACAGGGAGGTAAATGGGACTGAGGTGGGGGTGGAGGTGGGACTGAGAGGGTTGGGGAGGAAGAAAGAGAACAGAATGTGAGCCAAAGAAATTCAGAATCCTAAGCCTGACTTCAAGACATTCTCCCTTTCTGTTTTAGGCCCTGTTTGTATTATTCCATGTGCACTACCCATTGTTATTTCTCACAACAACTCAGCCTGCTTCTGTACTCTGTCGTCGGGGTGGCCGGCACATTAAAAAAAAAAAAAAAAAAAAAAAAAAAAAAAGGAAAGAAATGGGGAAAAGAGAAATAAAGAAAAAGAAAAAAAAGAAATATTTGACTTATATTCTTGCCTCACACTCTCTCCACCTTTGTACTTCCTGTTGTTCCTGTTGCTGTTTTCTTTGCTTTTCCTGATATTTAGCTTTGCTTAACATTAATGCTGGACCAATAATATTTTTTCTCAAAAATTCAGAGCCAGAGGGGACCAACAGAGAGGAGGAGCTCTTGTTAGATCCCTGCCACTCAATTTCTACATACACACTACCAATTTCTTTTTCTTTCTTTTTTTTTTTTTTTTGGTACTGTGGAGCCATAGTCAGGAAACACTACCAATTTCTAAAAGCTTTTCCTCAAAATAAAATAACTATTTTTTTTAATTGTGAGGGCAAAGTTTTAAAAACACTTCATTTCTCAGAGACTCAGTTTTTTTATCTATAAAATGAGTTGAACTAAATCATTTCTCAGGTGCCTTCCAGTTCTAATATTTTATAGTTTCCATGTTTTATGACTGCAGGTAATGATTATATGATTGATCCTTTGCTTTCTTTTTTCTTTTAAATACTGGGTCTCCCTATCTCTCCTAGCCTAGAAGTGCTGACCCTATTCCCAGACTTATTCTACTGTTATTTGCATGGTAGTTTTGACTTGCTCCATTTCAAACCTGGGCTGGTTTACCCCTTCATAGGCAACCTGGTAGGCTCCTGTTCTGAAGTGCTTACCACACTGATGCCAGATGTAGTGTGGCCACCTGGTCAGCTTAATCCCCTAATGTTCAGAACTCCTGAATTCAAGAGATCCGTAAGCTTTAGCCTCTTTAAGTACCAGTGAGCATTATGGACATGAGCCAGTATACCCAGTGATTAACTTAGCACTTAATAAATGTTCATTCATTGATTAATTGATTGGTGATTCTTTTTTAATACTTCATTTAATCTGTTGAAAAGACCTGAGGACATTTCCTGGATGATACAAGGGAAATATTGTCTTAATTTTCAAATGACTTTGAATAAAGGTGGGTGCGTGGTTTAGGCTCAGTAAATCCCTCTAAGGTGCAATTTCCCTCTGATAAATCTATACTCTGATGTCTCATCAAGGTATTGAGGTGATGCTAGATTCTCAAAGGCACTCTGCTGGTGGAAAAAGAGCCCTGCCAAGTTCTACGGAAAGCTGAGGAACTTTTAAGCAGAGATGGTATATACTAAAATATGAAGCTAAGTATATAAGGAGCTTGTCCACGGCAGGATGAAGCTTGTAACTACAGAAATTCACAAAGACCATAGGGAGGATCTTTGAAGGAATATCCACACTGACAAAATTATAAATCTTTGAAGCAATGATGTATTCTCTACCTTCCTTGTGGAAATAAAGGTTGAAACTACTGCACTTGGAGTTAGAACAGCTGGATTTGAATCCTGGTTCTGCTACTTACCAGTTTTATAACTTTGGGTAACTCACTTAACCCTCCAGGCTTTAAGTTTCCTTATCTGTAAAATGAAAGAATCGGAATAAACCATCTCTAAGGTCCCTTTTAGCTCTTTGCTCATAATGAAGGGAAAAGTCTGCAACCATATCTTTAATTTAACCCATGGGGACAACTAAATGTAACCCAGGGCTCAAGACCATTTATGTAAGACTTCTCTCATTGGTGGAAAATGACTGCTCAGTCCATGCCTATGGGACTGGTGGAACTGGTGAGAGCTTAAAAGAGGAAAGATCTTTGTCTTCTGGTTTCCAGCTTCAAGAGAGGAAACATGAAGGAAAATAACCCACTTGAACCCCAGGTTATGTAAACATAAGGCCAACAATATACACTCTGGGGTAGATCTGCTGTCTATATATGGCTCCCACATTATTCCTTAGGTAAATATGGGGGGCTGAATCCTCCAGAACCTCTGATTATACTACCTGGGCACTTAATTGAATTCTTCTTCCTCATGCTCATGGAAAAGGAATGGATAGAGTGACTAATTCTAATGTAAATAGGGGATTAGACTGTTCTAATACTGTTCTAACAGTTTTCTACTCTTCATAGTCTTTAGCCTGAGAGGGACCTTTGAGATCAACATCTTTGCAATGACTATACAAATGAGGGAAAAATGGAACACAGAGAGTTCAGTAACTTAGTAAGGTTTGTACAGATAATAGATGGCACCAGGATTCAAAACTTGCTCCAAATCCAGTGGTCTTTCCACCTTACTGGGTTGCCTGTGTCTCCTGTTCACTTCAATGGCAGAATTATAAAGTTAAAGAATGGTAGGCACTAGAAAGGACCTTAGAGAGCCTCCCACTCAACCAATATGTTTTAAATTTGGTGAAACTGAGGCCAAGATAGGGAAAATAATTTGACCAAGATAATACAGCCAAGTAGCAGAGTAGCCAAAACTAAAAAAAGTATATCTTTTAACTCCCTGTACATTTTCCTGTCTGCTTCAGACTATATAAACCATTGATCTGATAATTTCATACACACACACACACACACACACACAAACTTAATTGGCATTTCCACAATGAACTAACAAATATTTCTAAAGCAGAAAAAAAAAAAAGTACAGTCAGTGATGCTAGGATTGTTGATGTGATTCAAATATCCCAGATTCCATAGTAAGGTGAATGATTAAATGACTTGGTTTTTAGTACTTGTTTATTATTGTTGTTGTTTTGTCTGACCTGGCTCATTATCAAGTAGGTCCACCAAATTAAAAGATCCCTGTGCAAAACTGGAAATATTTAATTTCTGTAGTATAGAAGGAAGCCCTATTACAATTTTTCACTTAAGAAAACTTTGAAGTCAGTAGCTATATGTAGACTGACCAAATATACAGTTCATCTTGTGGACAAATTAGTCTAATTAAATATAGCAAGCTTAGGGTGGTAAGGGGAAGGAATATGTAGAGCCAAGAAGCTTAAATCTGAGATATTTACTTCCTTTGTGTCTACAGAGGTCTTCCTCTCCCACAAGTACAATGTTCCAATCATTGCAACTGGGATCAGAAGAAAGAGTATGAGAGTTAGTTTTGTTATTGCTGTTGTTCAGTTGTTTTTCATTCATGTTCAGCTCTTCATGACCTCATTTGGGGTTTTCTTGGCAGAGATAGTGAAGTGATTTGCCATTTCCTTCTCTATTTCATTTTGCAAATGAGGAAACTGAGGCCAGGGTCATATAGCTGGTAAGTGTCTAAGGGCAGATTTGAACTCCAGTCTTCTTGACTGCAGGCCCAGGGCTCTATCTACCATACCACCTAGCTGCCCAGGAGTTAGGATACCTGGTTTTGATAATATCTAGGTTTGTGAACTACAAAAAGTTGTATCTCCTCCCTCAGCCTTAGTTTATTCATATGCAAAATGAGAGTTCTAAATAAATGATTTTATAAAAGACATAATACTTCTTATAGCTCTAAAAATCTATGATTTCAATAAGATTTGAAGAGTAATATTTCCCCATTTTCAAAAAACAACTGTCATATTATGCTGTGAATGATCTAACTTCCACTATGCCAATGCTTTGGTGATCTCTTTTTTTTTAAATTAATTAATTAATTTTTTTATTTTTTTCTGTTACATGTAAAGATAGTTCTCAACTTTTGTTTATATAAGCTTTCCAATTTCAGATTTTTCTCCCTCCCCCCTCCCCTAGACAGCAGGTAATCTGATATAGGTTTTATATATATATACACATAATAACATTAATCCTATTTCTGCATTAGTCATGTTATAAGAGAAAAATCAGAGCAATGATGAAAAACCTCAAAATAGAAAAAACAACAGCACCAAAAACAAAAGAAATAGTATGGTTCATTCAGCATCTATACTCCACAGTTCTTTTTTTTTTTTCTTGGATTTGGAGATCCTCTTCTATTGTGAGTTCCCTGGAACTCTTCTGTACCATTGCATTGGTGAGAAGAATATAGTCCATCACAGTAGATCAACATTCAATGTTGATGATACTGTGTACATTGTTCTTCTGGTTCTGTTCATCTCACTCATCATCAGCCCACGCAAGACCCTTCAGGTTTCTCTGAACTCCTCCTGCTCATCGTTTCTTACAGCACAATAGTATTCTATTGTATTCATATACCACAACTTGTCCAACCATTCCCCAATTGATGGGCATCCCCTCAACTTCCAATTCCTTGCCACCATGTAAAGAGCAGCTATAAATATTTTTGTACATGTGGGTCCCTCTCCCCTTTCCATGATCTCTTTGGGAAAAAGACCCAAAAGTGGTATTGCTGGGTCAAAGGGTATGCACAGCTTTATCGCCCTTTGGGCATAATTCCAAATTGCTCTCCAGAATGGTTGGATCGGTTCACAGCTCCACCAACAATGCATTAGTGTTCCAATTTTCCCACAGCTTCTCCAACATTTATTATTTTCCTTTTTTGTCATTTTAGCCAATCTGATAGGTGTCAGGTGGTACCTCAGAGTTGTTTTAATTTGTATCTCTCTAATCAATAGTGATTTAGAGCATTTTTTCATATGGGAATAGATAGCTTTGGTTTCTTCATCAGAAAACTGCCTGTTCATATCCTTTGACCATTTCTCAATTGGGGAATGACTTGGATTCTTATAAATTTGAATTAGTTCCCTATATATTTTAGAGATGAGGCCTTTATCAAAAGTACTGGCCACAAAAATTGTTTCCCAACTTTCTGCCTCCCTTCTAATTTTGCATGCATTGCTTCTGTTTGTACAAAAATTATTTAATTTAATGTTATCAAAATCATCCATTTTGCATTTTATAATATACTCTATCTCTTGTTTGGTCATAAACTGTTTTCCTTTCCAAAGATCTGATAGGTAGACTATTCCTTTCTCTCCTAATTTACCTATGGTTTGGTGATCTCTTTTTAAGGATTTCAATAGGTTAAAATAGTTCTAAAAGAAAAAAAAACAAATGAGAAGCTAGCCACTTACAATGCAATGTTGAGTTTTTAGGTCTCATGGTTATATAGAAAGTCTCTTAAAAATGACCACCGGAGATAAGAAAACCTAATGGAGCACCTTTCACCCAGTTATCTCAAAACACTTTACCACCACTCCCTTGGAAGAATCACCCTAATAGTCTCATAAAGTAGAAAATCCCATCTTTTCCACACAGAAAAGCAGCACAGTACTGCATAAAAAGGGTTGGACTTGCGATCAGGAGAAATGGATTCAAATCTTAAATCTCATATTTGTGACCATGGATTATGAAAGGTCATAGACACATAGAGAATCATGAATCTAAAGCCAGAAGAGATTTTAGGGGCTATTCAGTGTAATACCTTAATTTTACAGTTGAGGAAACTGAGGCCCAGAGAGGTTGTAAGTTGTCTAAGATTTCAGACAGCAAACATCAGAGCTATGATTTGAACCCAAGTCTTCTATCTTCACATTCAGCCCATTTTCCCATTGTGTCTTAAAGATATTTGATTTTTTTTTACCTCTTATTTCCATATCTGGAAAATGGGAGTGATGATAAGTATTTATACTTCTTACCTTACTGAGTTGTAATGAGAATACTTTTTAAACCTAAAGGTACCCTGTAGATAAATGCATGTTATTTATGGTCAATTCTTGATGACTGTTTCTTGAATAGCATTCATAAAATGAGGCATGGTGGGCCAGGTTGAAATATCTCTTTTCACAAACTCAAGATCCTTGACCACTAACACCAAGTTGTTCTATTCCATCATTCCCTGAAAACACACAGTGCCTTCTCATCCATATACTTTTGCTAATGCTATTTCATCCATGTGTAATACCTTGCCTCAAACTCTGCAGCTCCACCTTTTGGAACTCCATCCAGCCCTATGGCAGGTTTCACTTCAAATGCCACTTCTTCTAAGACATCTTCCCTATTCCCTCTCCACCATCACCTGAAAGTGACCTCTCTCTACTTCCACTCTGGAATACCTGAAGCACTTTGTTTGTACCATTCATAAAGCAGTTAGACCACCCTGGATTTCAGTGTGTGCAACTCCCTATTAATTTGACTGGGGAGGATAAGGGTTGGGAGAGGGAAAATCATATTACATTTACCTTTGTAGTCTATATAATGCCTAGCCCAGTACCATATACATATATAGGAGACATTAATAACTACTTGTTAAATAAATTAAAGAATAAATGAAGGAAGGATTAAATCAGGTAAAAAAATAATAAAAATAAAAATTTATCTAGTACCTAAGGGTTTGCAAAGTGCATGGCATACATTATTTCAGGTGAACATAACCAGGACCCAAACCAAATGGCTAGTACCGAATGCCCATGCCCATCCATTAAACACTACCTCAAGATGGCAGTAGCCAAAAAGAAACCACAGGAGCTGAGGATGCTTTTACTCCTGAAAAGCAATAAAAGTCCCTACAGAAGACAGTTAGGAAATCCCCAGAAGGACAAAAATGGCTAGAAGCATTAATTCAGCCCTTCGGGAGATATTTTGCCTTAAGAACCCTGCCCCCTCCCCTCCTTTATGTTGAAAAATGTTCAAGCACAACAAACATGACTCAAAGAAGAAAAAGAAAAGTATTTGGTTTCAAATGTTTTACAATGTATTGCTTAAGTGTTTTGTTTTCATTATGAAGTCCTAATAAATAAGCTTCTGTGGGACTGGGAAACTCTCCCACCAGCAAGAGGAAGGCTTTATAATCCAGACAGTGATGAAACTGCAGGAGAGTTAAGGACTTTTTCCACACACAGGGGTTTCATTCCATGCTCTACAAGACATCCCCTGAGGAAGAACTAATCTCTTTATGCCCCCAAGAAAGGGGAGATACCATATTGTGAACCATATTGGAACATTGAGGTTTCATCAAAATCAAATGACCAGTAGACTGAATCATTGCTTTTTAAATGAGAAATTATAGAATCCCATATTTGAAAGAGACCTCAGAGATTATCTAATTCAACCTCTAGTCCAACATATAAATGCCCTCTATGACATTACCAACAAGAGGTTTCTCCCTAGAAAACCTCTAAGGACAAGGAGCCTCACTATTTCAAAATTCAACCCCCTCTGCTTTCATTCAGCATTACTTGGGTGGGGAGTAGGAGCAATTAATAGGGCTACTCAGTTGAGAAATTAGGGAATGGCAAAGTATACCTGACATGGTATGTGAACAGGATGAAAGTATTACAGGACTGGATAATAACATGATTTTGTTGATTTGGCACACACCAGATAATCAGACACAAAGAACATTGCTAAAGATTGATGTCAACCTAGAGGAAGGTTACTAATAGGGTGAAAAGTTCGGTTCTAGTCAACATTTTTTATCAATGAAGGCAGAGGTGACAAGTCTGCTCAATCTCCAGATGTCATGAAGCTAAGAGGGATAGCTAATGCTTTAAATGACTGAATAAAATTCAAAAAGAGATGAAAAGGTTGGGAATGATTAGATAAATCTAATAAGATCCAATGCAACGAAGAGAAAATGTTAAGTCCCATATTCTTCTAAAACTTCTAAAAATCAGCTGTTAAAGGACAAGGTGAAAAAAATGTCTAAAAAACAGTTGAAGGAAGAAAGAGAGAGAGGGAGAAAAAGAAAGGAAGAGGGGAAAGGCAAGGCAAAGGAAGAAAAGAGAAGAGAAAAGAAAAGCTCTTGGAGTTTTTAATAGACTTCAAACTTAAGATTAGTCAGCCATTTGAGATAGCAACCAAGAAAAGCTAATGAAACCACAGGGGGCATTAATACAAGTATGATAACCAGAAATGAGAGGCCCAATGCAATCGCTGGTGGTTAGTAGAGCTAGGGGAATTTTAGGATTTGGGTTAGGGTTAGGGTTAGGATTATAGTGGTAAATCTAGAATATCATGGTAAATTTTGATGAGCAAATTTTAAGAGGAACATTGAAAAACTCGAGTGTGTCAAAAGGAGAGTGACTAGGATGGTGAAGGGACTTAGCATGATACAAGGATTAATTGGATGAATGGGAATATTTAGCACTAGAGAGGAGAAGATTTGTGAAGGACATGAATTTGGACTCCAAATATTTGAAAAGCTATCATACTAAAGAAGGGTTAAAGTTGTGCTGCTCTTCCCAGAGAGCAGAGCTAGTTCCAATGGGTAGAAGTTTAAGTGTGGTAGATTCATGTTAAATGCAAGGAAAACTTTCTAACAATTGGAGCCAGCTAATAATAAAAGAGACTTCTTTTAGAGCTAGCAAAATTCCTCATTACTAGAGTTCTTCAAGCAGTCCAATTTCCCCAAGTTTTATTAAGTTCTTACCAGGAGCAAGCTCTATCCTAGGCATGAAAGATAAAAGGATGAAAATGAAAGTACCCCACCCTCAAGGAGTTTGCATTCTACTGGGAGAATGCCACGTGTACACAGATAAACAAATACAAATTACAGGACTATGTACTGGACTTGTGATTTCACTGATATGAGGAACTAAAGGAAGAGGAAACTCCTTCCAACATATATTGACACATTGTCTCTATCTTACAGACTTGCCTCTGTCCTTGAGGAGTTTAATGATTTGTCTGATTATCACATAGACAGTACTTATCAGAGGTGGGGTGTGAGATGGCTCTAGGCCGGTTCCCTATCTACTTCATTACATTGCCTTTCTCAAATACAAAGTATATATAGAGAGAGCAATTTTTAGAGGCATAAATCCCTAAAAGTGATAGAATGTTTGTATAGTGTACAAGTAGTTGGCCAATTTGATTGTAAGAGAATGTACATCAAGGACAGTAGTGTGAAGTAAGATTTAAAAAGTAGATATTTTGAAGACCTGGATGTCCATTTGTCAGAGACATTGTATAGGTAACTGACATTTCTTGTAGGGGTTGGACTAGATGATCCATGATGTCCCTTCAAACTATACAAATATGTCACAATATATTAGCATATATAGACTATAACATTAAAGTACAATCTATTAGCATACTTGTCTTTGGATCTTGCCTCCAATCATATTTGCAGATTATATTCTAAGCAAGAAGATAATATAGGATTGACTTCAGCCCTCCATGAGTGTGTACACATGAGTGTGTCTTTATTGAGCAAGTGCTGTAAGGCCCAGAGTAACTTTCAGATAAAAATAGTGTACTGATGTGTTGTTTTTAACAACAACACGGGGGGGGGCAATTCCACTATCTTTCCTTCATGCAATCCCACCGAGGTGATGCTATTTTGAAAAGTTGGGAGTCAGAGGGGCAGCTAGGTGGCGCAGTGGATAGAGCACTGGCCTTGGAGTCGGAAGTACCTGAGTTCAAATCCAGCCTCAGACACTTAACACTTACTAGCTGTGTGACCCTGGGCAAGTCACTTAACCCCAATTGCCTCACTAAAAAAAAAAAAAAAAGAAAAGAAAAGTTGGGAGTCAGGATCTCCTCCAAGGAGGCATCATATGAGCTGAGTTTTCCTATGTCTGCCTATTCACTGTATAAACCCTCCAGCTAATTCAGTTCTTTGTCCCCTGTAACATAATGTGTGGCTCCTCCCCGGGGAGAACTGGATATTAAAGGCAATGGCCTAGCAGAGCCACCCATAGGAATTCCTCTAGTAGTGGAATCTCAGACAGTGTAACAGTCTCATTCTCCAGTGGGGAAGACATCTGAAAGCTGGAGGGCTTCTAAACAATCCATCAACACCATCATATAAATGACCAGCCACTATAAGCAGAATATCAACCATGGCAGATGGTAAACATGTTATTCAAGTATACCCCATGGTTCTCTGATAAACACACCTCGTTTTAAGTAGCTGTGTTTTTTTTTTCTATTTTTTTTGCAGGGCAATGAGGGTTAAGTGACTTGCCCAGGGTCATACAGCTAGTAAGTGTCAAGTGTCTGAGGCCGGATTTGAACTCAGGTCCTCCTGAATCCAGGGCCTGTGCTTTATCCACTGAGCCACCTAGCTGCCCCCTTTTTTATTTTCTAAACAGGACTATTCACACCATATTCTAAGTGCACTAAAACCACATTTTCATTTTCTTCAGGTTGCCCACTCCTGTGTATTCCCTGACAGGGATCTCCTGGCTGCTCTTGAGGTTTTGTTTGGAGATAATTACAGTACCATATGCCACTGTGTAACTTTCCTTACTTTTAGTGCTGTTTGTCTTTCCAAGTGGAATTTTGTAAAGCAACACAGGAGGGATCTGGGAAACTGTCTATGTGGCAGAGTCTTGAAAAAATGGAATCCATGCAAAAAACTTCCTTTCACATACAATGCTTCTCCCCCATCCCACCCCCCACTATACCCACATTCTTAGGGTGATTTGCTGGTTTGTCTCACAGTGCTCTCTTGCCCAGTGGTAAGCACAGAGTCACAGGATCTTAGAGTTGGAAGAGACTTCTGAAGTCACATTAGTCCAACCTGCACCTGAACAGAAATCCCGACAAGTGGTCATTCAATCTCCCCTTGAAGATTTCCAATAGTGGGAAATGTTCTACTTCTTGAGGTACCCCAACTACTCTCTCTCGACCATAGCATATAAACCCTTTTACCCTGGCAGCTACACTATTGACTCATCTACATTGGACTTTCTCTTGAACCATGTACCTTCAATCTTCCCCCACCTTTTCAGCTCCCCTTCTTATGCTTTCTTCCCCTTTGATAATATCAAAATCCACTAAGGTCCTTTTTTGAGCTGAACTGCCAAGCATTCAAACTCTATTGCAGAGAGTACAACTCATGAGCTGGACACATCCTTTGAATGCCAAATGTACATTCCCTAAAAGACTATTAAGTGGAGAACTCACACAAGGCAAGCGTTTTGTGGAGGTCAAAAGAAGCAATATAAGGACACTCTCAAGGTCTCTCTGAGGAACTTTGGAATTGATTGTGCGCCATGGGAGACAATGGCACAGAACCATCTAGCATAGAATTCCTTCATCAAAGAAGTTGCTGTGCTCTATCATGAAAGCAGAATTTCAGTAGCTAGAAAGAAAGATGAGATGTGCAAATTACAAGCCAGCTTCACTCCATGGTCATGTGGACTATTTGTGCCTGACCTATGATAGAGCCTTCTGAGCTCACATTGTTGTGATCAGCCACAGTTGGACATGCTGTGCCTTGACCCCTGACAAACTGATGTCATTTTGCTTCTCTTTAGCACAAATAACAACCACCTTGAAAACAGCTCACATGCCCTGAGTCTTCTCTTCTGCAACCCAAATGTTTCCAGTCCCTTCAGCCATCGATAACTTGGCACTGTTTCTGGTCATCTCATGACATCCCTCTGGACACATGCCATTTTGTCCATGTTCTTCCTAAAATATTTCCCCAAGAATGATACACCGTGTTCTAGATGTCAGACCAAGTAAAAGTATGGCTGGGCAGTCACTCCCATCATTCCATAGCACTATTAAGAGAGTCTAGGATCACACTGACTTTTTTACTGTAGTGTTGCACAACTGACTTTTAGAGGGTACAATCTACTAACCCCCTACACACACACACACACACACACACACACACACACACACACACACACACACATACTACTTCTGCTATGACTATGACTACTATGACTACTACTACTACTACTACCACTACTACTACTACTACTACTACTACTACTACTACTACTACTACTACTAAAACCAAGAGGAAAATCCCTGGAAGTTTCCTGCTTCAGAAGCAAGAAGGTTAATCCATGCAACCCAGGGGCCTAAATCTATAATTGCTTCTCAGGAAATCCTGACTGGCACATAAAGATATGCAATTTGTAACCATGATATATGAAAAGGATGATTCCTTTAGATACAAGCCTCTAAAGGTTATCATGTATGTGATTTGTTATAAGAAGGCAGTGAGGGGAAAATAACTGAGTTCAAGTCTCAGTTTACCACTATAAGACTTTGGACAAATCACCTAAACCATCATGACTTTTGTTTTCTCATCTTTAAAATGGGTTTAAAACCCTTACCCTATTAATTCCATAGGTTTTGGGGGCTGGGGGGGTGCAGCAATTACTTAAGTAGAATCTGACATTTCATCAGTGCAGGTATTTTCTCATGAAGAGAAAGGAAAGGAATAAGCCTTTTTTACATGCTTCCCATGTGCCAGGAACTGTGCTAAGCCCTTTATAGGTATTATTCACTTTGATCCTCCTAGTAACCCTATGAGGTAGGTCCTTTTATTATCCTTATTTCATAGTTGAAGAAACAGAGGCAAACAGATTAAGTGACTTGACCACAGTCACACAGCTAGAAAGAGTCTGAGGTTGGATTTGAACTGAAGTTTTCCTGGCTGTAGTCCAACACTCTGTCTATCCATTGCACTGCCAGCTGCCTTCTGAGCCTAGCTCCAGAGCTGGAAGGTACTTACTTCAGAGGTCATTTAATCCAATTCCCTTTGTTTACACCTAAGAAAATCCAGGCCTAGGGAAGTTATATGACTTCCCCAATATCATACAGGAGGTAATCAATAGAGACAGGAATTGAACAGAGGTCCTCTGACTATAGAGCTCATTTCACTGTAATATATTGATCAAAATGCATCTACAACATAGCCTAGTCTTAGAGAGTTACTCTGGCCACCCAAGGCATCTAAGTGGAACCATAATGCTGTGTGACCCTGGACAAGTCACTTAACCTTATCTGCCTCAGTTTTCTCATCTGTAAAATGAGTTGGAGAAGGAAATGAAAAAGCCACTCCATTATCCTTGCCAAAAAAAAAACAAAACCCAAATGGGGTCACAAAGAAGTGACCATGACTGAACAACATTAACAACATGGCCAACCAGGTGATGAACCCTTCTGAACTTAGCTTGGCTAATATTCATGATAAGATATACATGCTAAGATAATTGAACCCATATTTGAAGGCTTTCCAACTTATGCATCACTGTACGCTCTATTGCCTTACAGAATATAGGGTCACTACGATATCTGATAACTCATAATTGTAAAGGAAGGACTCAAGATTGTAAAGGAAGAAGCAAAACCACATTACATAAAATGTAAACTATTCTATCTTCTAAATTCTATGCCTTAAGAATTGTAACTAACCTTCTAGAAGCTAAGGAGGGCTGAGGGCTAATGAGAGAATAAATTCATTCTCTCCTACTACTACTGATTACCTAAACCAAAGTAACTGGTTAAAGACTGCTACAATATAGAATTTTGATTAATATATAAACTTAATGTATAAACTTAGATATACAGAGTCACAAAATCTCAGAGTTAGGCAAGACTTCCAAGGTAACCCAGTTTTATCTGCATCTAATTGAAAGTCTCTACATGTCCAACCAGTGGTCATCTAGCCTTCACCAGAAGACCTATAGCAAGGGTTTCTTAATCTAGAATTCAGGGGTTTATGGGTAGGTTTTAGGGGGTCTCTGAACATTTTTATTTTCACTAGCCTCTAACTGAAGTTTAGCATTTCTTTCCATTGTGAATTTGGGCAACAAATCAGGGTTATATTAGAAGCACTTGTGACTGTCACCAATAGAAATCACAGATGATTCTATATTACATTAGAGTTGCTGCAGATACCTTGAAATAATGTTTATATTCCCCATTATTTCAAAATTAGTATAGTAATTAGATGCACTGCTAGACTGTAAATAATCACAGGATTCCTGTCTACAGATACTCATGTAGGACAGCTGGCCAACTATCAAGCAACTCTAAATATAACAACATATCAACTACCAAATGGTAAAGTCCTGTGTTCTCACACTCGTGATCCAAACACCAAAGTTGTTTTCCAGTGTTACATTACTTGTTTTACCAGTACGTAGGGGAAAAGGGAATAATTTTCATTATTTAATTTTTTCAAAATTGGAAAATTCAAATGAGAATTTTTAACTCTGTGTGAAGATATTCACCCTTTTGATATTTATATATATACATATATATACACATATATGGACATAGATATAAATACATACATACTCACATATATGTATATATCTACATATACTATGATTGTGTGTATGTATATACATACATACATACTGTGTGTATAGACTGTATGGTATGAATGTATATCAGGCAAGTTTAAATATATTTGACAGCAAACTTAAGTATTGAAATGTGTTATTTAAAATAAATTTATTACTGCTAAGAGATTGTATAAGAATGTAGATCATATATAGTGTTTTTAACTTCTGTGGGTAGAGAAATAATGTTTTCTCTTCCTGTTCCCTTTTTGCACACTGTTATAAAGTAAAGGCCTGCACACACAGTATGTTGTACAATTAGTGCTTGTGTGTTATTATACCATGAAAATATCATGCATTTTTTATTTTAATATAATGCATTTTTAAAGGAACTTCATGAGAAAACTGTCAATGATCTCAGAAATGTGAACCTTTATTCCTAGGAAGCCACAGAAAGCTACCCAAGAAGGACACAATTCCTAAGTTATTACCATAACCAATATTCTATCTGAGGGCTAAAATCTATTGAATGTGTTAAACTGCAAAATTCACATTATTTTACTTACTTGTCATACCAACTACTTTAAAAGTTTATTTTAACATAACATTGCTTATTTTTATGCAGATTTATCAAACAAATCACTTGAAAACCATAGAATAATGTTTTTAAAATATCAACTGTCATATAGTTTATTTTAGCTTTATCTATAATATAGATATAGATATAGATTATACCTCCAACTTAAGTCAAAGTGTTGAACAAAAAGAAAGTATGGTGAAGACTCTATTTTATGACTTCAGTTGCATTAATAAATATGACACGCACAAAAGCTAATAGTTTTGTGTGCAAAAAATTTTGAGAATGGAAATAGAAAGCTAGCAAAACTGGAAAAAAAAAACATTTCATATTTGTCAAACCTGAAAATGCATCTATAGATGTGGGAGGGATTTTGTGTGAACAAAAAGAAAAAAGAGAAGAAACCCTACTCTTAGAACCCTTTAAAAGAATGTTTTTTTTAAAAAAGCACTAAGAGGATATCTGAGAATTAAAGAATGACTGAATACATTGTGGTATATAAATATGATGGAATACTGTTGTTTTGAAAGAAATCAAAGATTAGATGGTTTTGGAATGATGTATAGACTAGTGAAGATTGAAGTGGAAACAACAATTCATACTGTAACATCCATATTATATAAATGAATAATTTTGAATAGGTTTATAAGTTGCTGAAGAACAAAATGAGCAGAACAATTTACACTATTACAACATTAAAAAAAACAACTTGAAAATCTCTAAGAACTGTGATCAACAAAAAATGTTTATTCATAATTCCAAATGACCAAAGAAAAAATATGCTATCCATAACAGAGATATGACAGATTTAAGGTGCAGAATAAGATTTCTTTATTTCTGTACACAAACTTAATTTAATATAAAATAGAATTATTACTAAGAAGGGACTCATAAGCTTCACCAGATTTCCAAAGGGTTTGTAACACAAAAAAAGTTTAAGAACCTCTGATTTCTTAAGAATTGGAATGGGAACCCACTATGTGCCAAGGTATCCCATTTCTCTTTTGGATAGGTCTAATTGTTAGAACTTTTTCCCCTACATTGATTTGACGTCTACCTCTTTATAATTGCATACCTTTTCTTCCTAGCTCAGCCCTCTGGGACCTAGTAGAATAACTAATCTTTCCTCCAAATAGCATCCCTTCAAATCCCTGAAGACAGCTATGATGTCCCCTGCAGTCTTCTCTTCCCTAGGGTAAACCTCCTCTATTCCTTCAACCAATCCTTATTTGACATGATTCTGAAGCCCTTCACCTTTCCTGTCACCCTCCTCTTCTCTAAGATGTTGTTGCCTTTGACAGAAATAGGAAAGTTCAGAAGACAAGTAGGTATGAAAAGGAAGAAAATGAGTTTGAATTTGTATATGCTGAATTTCAGATGCCTAAGGGATATACAGATCAAGATATCCAGTAGGCAGTTGGTGATAGAAGATGAAAGCTCAGGAAAGAAACTAAGTTTGGACATATAGATATGAGAATAATAAGCATAAAAATGATCATTAAACCCATGGGAGCTTATAAAATCACCAAGTGAGATCTTATAGCCTCCCTTCCAATCTAGCCTCCACCCAGCTTCCAAAATTATAATCTTAAAGTGCAAATCTGATGAAATCACTCCCTTACCCAATAAACTGCAGTCTCTCTATAATCTTTGGGATCATATAAAATCCTCTGTTATGTATAAAGCCCTTTACAACTTAGTCCCAGTCTATCTTTCCAGGATTATCAAACATCCCCTATGGGCCAACCAAATTACCCTTGTTACTCTTATTTGTATTAATCACTTTAACTCCTGTCTCTATATTATTATTATCATCATCTTCATCATCTACACTCCCCATTCCTGAAATTCACTCCCTCCCCATCTCAGTCTCCTGGAATTCATAGTTACCTTCAAGATTCAGCTCATATTACTTTCTACAGAAATCCTTTCTTGATTTCCTTCTCTCCTTCCCCCTGCTTCTAGTATCATTTCCCAAAATTACCTTGTATATGTTTTGTATTTATGTGTATGTATATGTGTATCTGTGTGTATATTTGTATGTGTATGTGTACATTTACATGTATATATATGATGTGTGTGTGTATATATATATATATATACACACACACACACATATATATGTGATGTATAGCATATGCATATGTAGCTAGGTAGATATATGTCATCCCCCCCAGAAAGAATTTAAGCTTCTTCATGGCAAAAATTGTTTCTTTTTTGTCTCCATACCTTCAATGCCTACCATAATGCCTGCCACATGTTATAGGCTTAATAAATGCTTGCTGATTTGATTCTAGATGTCTAGTTCCTAGATTTGCCCAAAATGCATAAAATGGAAAAGGGTACAGATTGTATTATTTCTTTTAGTTTCGCTGTCTAATTTCTTTAAGCCTTCTTCCTGATTTCCATTAGTCTATAAGTATGAGCAATATTCCTGGCCCAGACTGATCTCATCTACTCCATATTCCCTACCAATGAACTTATTTACATGATTACATTAAAACCATAGATATGGAGCAAGTCAGTGGCTGAGCTGGGAATGTTATCCAAGTTTTGTGCTTTGATCTCTAATCCATTATTCTATTTTCAGGGGATGATGGGACATGATGGGTTCCCTTAGGACAGAAAATGAGAATTCTCCAAAAATGGATTCCAAGTCTGGTGTTTAGAGTGAGAATAGATGCAATATCACTTTCAAGGGCCAAAATAATGTCCCCTATTATTACTTTCTTCTCTTGTCCATAGTTATAATTAAAAGCAGACATCACAGGAATGCATTTTCTTTTGTTATATCTTGCCAGGCTTTGAATCAAAGATAGCACATTCTGATATGATGGAGCAGTCAGACAAAACCCCATTAGAGTCCCTTTTCTTAAACCAACATATAAAAATGAGCATGTTCAATGCATTTAGGCTACATAATCATAAGCCATGTCTCCCTTTATTCCTGCCCCCCTGGGATATTTGGAAAAGAACCATTGCTTGGCCAGTATCATTGATGGGGTCAGGCCCTGAAGGTCTGAGCCAAATGTTTAGAACCTAGTTATCACTGCAGACAATGTTTGCCAACAGGGAACGCTCTGTTTATCTTTCACTGTGAAAATCTTAACTATTCTGCTCCTGCTGTTGCAAGATTTCCCTGAAGTTGAGTGATAGGTCCTGAGAAGGCTGGTTATTCATTCAACATCTGTTTCTCCAATTTTCTAGGTTTCTTGATATTTAGAAGTGCTCAGAGTCAGTGCTTTAAGTGCATATGGGCATAATATCCAGTACATTAATACACACCAGAGACAGTTCTACCTACTAGAAATGCAGGTACAACAGGGTCATAAATGTCACTTGATACCTTGTAAAGCCCAAGATACCTAGCCAATGCCCAAGCCCTGTTACTTGATGTAGTCAGGTGATAACATATGTACACTTGTGCTGCCCGCTTCAGCAAGTGCCAGAAGTTCATGCTAAGTACTACATAAATTATCACCTAATTAAGTTCTGTTATGGTTTGGATCGGAGGGAAGTGTAAACTTGATTCTCCTTAGAGAGCTATATGCCGAAATATGATGGGGAATTAATTGTGTGAGTGCAGGTCAAAGATCAAAATATGAGAGGAGTTGTTTTTCTAAGAAAGGAGTATTTGGGGAGCATTTTTGTTGTTGGTAGTTTTTTGTCTCCAAACTTCATCATTTACAATTTGCTTTTCATCAAACTGATCTCATTAATCCTAATATATCTTTCTAAAATAGAGGATTAGTGTTTTACCAGATGGTTATCTGATTTCTCATATGCTAAGACACTTACATAATATATTTCTGCCTAGTTACTGTCTATATAGCCTGTTCAAATTTTAAAAAGCATTTCATTAGATCATATGATCCTAGATATTAGAGCTAGAGGAGAATTTAGAAGTCTCCAAGTCTAATATCTTCATATTAAAGATAAGGAAACTGAGGCCCAAAGAACAAAAGTGAGTTATTTGTGGTCAGACATTATCTTATTTGAGCCTCACACCGAATCAATAGACAGTCTTATTGTTATCCTTGTTTTTACAAAGAAGGAAACTCAAGAGAAGGAAAAATACTCACCAAAACTCACACAGCTATCAATCCCACCATGACCAGTACTGCTCTATGAATTTAGGTCTTTCTGATACCAAGTCCAATGTGATTGCCTCCACACCAAATGGCACATTTATGTGAAATCAACAACTACAAGAAAAACTCTGATAAATGACTTTTACCAGGTCATCCACTGACTCAATGTCCTCATTCTACGACCATGCCCATCCCTTCCTTTCAGGTAGAAATAACCAAACTATGAGCCTGTGTCCCTGTAAATTAATGGTCTTCTCTCACAAATTCACTCTTATTTAGCTTGCTTGAACATAAGGTATGGTGTAACATATATACAATCCACTAAATTTCCCATATTCCTTCTTTGAGTAAAAATGGCCCTGAATGCATCCATGAATGACTTATTTCCTCTTTATGTACTTCATTGGATTTGTGTCCTCATAGATATGGGCATTTATTCAAATAATAGAGATGGTAACACCTGTGAGAATCAGGGTGCCACCCCCCTGCTGAGAAAGACATTATAAGAACCAGGGCAACCACCCCCTGAGGAGAAAGCATGTGACTAGCCCCTGGAAGCTGCCTGGCATCCGGAAGTTACATCTATTCATAGAACCACATGTAAGTCATGGCAATCAATGCTACCATCCAATTAGCTTGGAACTGTGTTTGAGGACTGCCCTTCTTCTGGTCCTGCAGGGAGCTTCCACTCTAGGAGACAGAGGATCTGCCCTTTTTCAGTTGGAGGTCTCAGTAGTTGTGGCAGGACCAGGGTAGCTAGGCTTTTTCTTTCTGAATTCCACATGTTCTTCCTCTCTCTTTTACTAACTTTTAATATACTTTAATAAATATTTAATGCCCAAAGACTGGTGCTATAAGCTTCTAATTTAAGGTGACCACAATTAGATTTTTATTCATAACAGTTAGATTTTAACCATCAGACACCCTATGCCTTCTCAGCCTGTACAATTTACATCAATGTCTTACCATGAATTCTCCAATGAGGAGCTACCAAATGTGTTTAGAAAAAAGTCATAGACAATTAGAAAAGAAATAAGGCAAACAAAAATATCAATGAACAATGTGCCCTTATGCCTACCACATCATGCATAAAAAAGTTGTATGAGACTTTTCTATGCAGGTACTTGGGCATCCTTTCTGAAAGCATGAGAAAGGAACAAACAAATATTTACAAGTACTATTCTATAGCATATCTCGTCTTTATAGTCAAACAATTGTCTAAATGGCATGAAAAAAACAGATAATATTCCACTGTGCATGTTATTTATTGACCAAAAAACAAAAAAAAAGCACACTAAGCAAGCAAATCAAAATGATGGCTTAAAACTCTCCTCCAAAAGGTGACTACTACACATATTTCAAAACAGTTTTGAGATCTTTCAAGATAACTTTTTAATAAAACCTGTGGGTTAATTATGTCAAGTAACACATCATTCAAAGCAATGCTAACCTATGTTATTTTGAACTTTCATAGAGCACTAATGGAAAATTTCTATAAATGCTGAGATGCTTCTATTAGCAGATGATAGCATGTGCACTGCCAGCAATTTGAGACCCTCCATAATAAATTCATGAGCATGAACTTTGTAAATTTCTGAAGTTGTCAGCATGTCTATATGCTACAACACATGGCAGGGCCTGGGCATTGATTAGGTATATTGGGTTTTATTAGGTATGGAGTGAGTTCCTTAATCTTTCAGAAGAGGTCAAACCATCCACACAAGAAGACCCAGGTGGATGAAAAATGCTTATTTCTTTATAATTGGTGCTTAGCACGATGCCTAGCACATAGTAATCACTTAATTAATGTTTATTGAGTTGACTAACTAAATTATTGTCCAAACTAAGATATGCACTTTGATGGGCTACCTATAGAACTACTACATCGGTACATATCCCTTTGACAGTGTGGATTGACAATGAAATAACACCCATAAATGAAGAGTAGGAAAAATCAAATTGCATTTGGGAATTTATAGATATATTTAATGACCCACCCTTTACTCTAAGTTTTTCCCTAAGACAGAGACAACTTTTGAACACCATGTCCTTAGACTGATACTAGATGGCTACAAATCATGGATAATATCTTTACCAAAGAATATAAAGTTGCGAATCCCTTAAAGAGCAACAAAGAGATACATGGAAGTATGAATAGGATACAGAATGTTATCAACATTATATTCCTTTTGGTGTGCAATACTTGTATACTTAGACAACACATACATTGCACTGTACCATATGTTCAAGCAATACTTACACACCAAAAGGAATATAAGGGATATCACAAAGGATATGTAAAACTTGGGGCAAAAAAGGAAATCTATGAAGTATAATTGTTTTTATTATTTCCTCTTTCTAATGTTTTTTGTCTGTTATGTTTTGCATGACTGCAGTGTGAAACATATTGAATTGCTGGAGTTCTTAAGGGAGGGAGGAAGAGATTTTGGAACACAAAGTTTTAAAAATCAATGTGAAAATTTGTTTTTACAAGTAAAGTGGGGAAATAAAAAAATAAAAAGACAATCTAGTGATAGCGAGAGCATGAAATTACTTATGGATGGCCTATGTGCTCCATTAGTAATCACACAATGTCAAGAAATCTAGAGAATGGCCCTTAGCAAGATGAGTGGAATTCCCATGAAAAATTTGTGGGAGGACATGACCACAACCACAAAGGATGAGAAGGTATGGGTGTGCTGTTAAGAAAAAATATTTATAGCATTGAAGCATAGAGGTTTGTGCATAGCCCCAGGTTCCATTTGAGCTGCTAAGATATGAATTGGGTAGAATAAACTGGTTTGTCCTTCTGATGTCTGACCTAAACATTGGTTTTAGGGGATAATATGGGGCTCTAGAAGGATGGGGTGGTCTCAAAAATAAAATGACAACACACATGCATTCACACACACATTCCATTGAGGGAAACAAATGGAAAGAGAAGGGAGCAGCTAGGTGGCACAGTGGATAAAGCACCGGCCCTGGATTCAGGAGGACCTGAGTTCAAATCCAGCCTCAGACACTTGACACTTACTAGCTGTGGGACCCTGGGCAAGTCACTTAACCCTCATTTCCCCACAAAAAAAAGAAAGAAAGAAAGAAAAAGAAAAAAATGGAAAGAGAACTATGTGATTTCACAGGGAACTTGAGCTCAGCCTTAAACAGGGGTAAAATTTTGCTAAGGGAAAAAATGAAGCTCCAGATAGGAAGAAGTACATGTAGAAAGGCACACTGTTACAGTAACAGAAATTCAAATGCTTATATGACTAATAGGAAATGTACTAGACCAACTATGAGAAAGGGCACAGCTTGAGGAATGGCAGGAATAAATACAGGAGAAGAAATTTTGGATGCCAGCATGGCAAGCTTGGATTTGTCAGTCAGTCAATAAACATTTAGGAAGCATCTCCCATGTACCAGACACTGTACTACACAGTGGGGATACAAAGAAAAGTAAAAGACAGTCCCTGCCCTCAAAGAATCCACAGTCTAATGGGGGGGGGGTAACGTGCAAAAACTAGGTACAAACAAACAATACGGAATAAATTGGAAATCATCAAAAAAGGGAAGGAAGGCCCTACAATTAAATAATCACTAAAGTAGGTCAGCATGTCAAAGATTTTTTCTTTTGTAGGTATGGGAATTCCCTTCACCTGGACAAACTAAAACCTTCCCATAAATTATTAAATAGCTTGAGGATCCAGGAGGTTGTTACTTACCCTTAGACACACAGCCAGTGAGCATCAGAGTTAGACCAAAAAAACCCAAAAAGACGTTTTATAAACTGCCCTAACGAGTATTGTCCAGACCAGGTTGTTAGACTTGTTCCTAAAGGTGGCTCATTAATTCCATTCAGACTTTGCCAGTTTAAAAAAAAAAAGGCAAACAAGGACTGCTAATCATTCCAATGACTTATTTGACAATAATAATAATTTACATTTCTGTGGCACCTTAGTACTTACAAAAAATATTATGATCCCAATTTTACAGATTAGGAAACTAAAATCTCATGGAGGTTAAGCGGCCTATATAGATACCTTATTCTGGAGTTTCAGCAATAACCTGGTCCTGGCTACAGACCACTTTCTAAATGAGAGAAGTTCTTCCTAAGGAATTGAGCCCCATTGAATGGTTTCCAAGAGAGGCCTGCCTTATGCTCAATTTTACTTAGTTCTGTTCCATAGTAAATAGTATGAGAGTCCAGAAACATGGAGTAAAAAGTCACATCTGTCAATCTACCATTACAAGTTAACTAGACTAACCACAACCATCCTACATGCTAGTTGACATAGTTAGTAGGTGGTGTGCTGGCTGGATTTGGGATTGAGGAAGAGCTGAGTTTGAATTTCACCTCAGATACTTATTTACTAGTTCTATGACCCTGGGTACTCAGCCTCTCTCAGCCTCAGTTTCTTTATCTTATGAAATGGAGATGATAATGGCATCAACTTCATACTGTTGTTCTGAAGATCCAAAAGAGATAACATATGTACAGTGCTTCACAAACCCTAAAGCTATTCTAGCTATCATCATAATTATTGTTCTTAAGCTGGTACTTTTGAGGGGAATAGATTGTTTGTCCACTGAGATTCAGACCCAGGAAAGCCTTTGGTACTCAGAGTGTGGTTGCCTAACCTAAGTTTCCCAGGAAATTAAGGAAGCAGCATGATATTGGGTGCATGGTAAACAACTATGGCTCTACAATGCAGAGAACTGGAGTTGAAATCCCACCTCTGATAGTTACTTCCTATGTGACTAGGTGAGTCACAACTTTCCTTGGTTTTATGTTTCTCGTTTGTATAACTGATGGGGATGGAGGTCTCTTCCATCTCCAAGTCTATGATCCTATTATCACAGTTTAAGAGGACTCACAGAATGGAGACCTGGAAATGAACTTAACCATGATGTAATCTAAACATTAACTGAAGTAGGAGTCCTCTCTACAACATTCCTGCCAAATGGTCAACTAGCCTCTACTCAAGCACCTCCAATGTTGAGGAACTCACTACTTCTCAAGCTGTGTGTATAAACCGGTTCAGAATATGGTACAGCCACAAAAGGGAATGAAATCACAGTCACAGAACCATCAAAAAGCTGAACTACCCTAGTTATACCTTCATCAAACTGACGCTGAGATGTTCAAGAACAATTAGGTTAAAAGGGAACCAAATTATAATCAGGGCTAAGAGGTGAAGGAGAAAGGGAGGAAGGAGGAAGATTAGTAAATGTATGAGGAAATAAATGGGGCTATTTAGCCAGCTTAGGGCAATCAATCAATTTGATGAGGATTACTGAGATGGATCATACAACAATACCAAGTAGCAGTCTAAATAACCTTGTTACCTCCTTACACATTTTGCACTACCTCCCCAGATCCAGACTACAAGAAAATAGCCAGCCCCAAGCTGTCTAAATAGCCCCAACACTTCTTCAACTCCATTACCCCGACTTCAATTACCCCTTTTGCTATGAAAGCTCCAACAAAGTTCATTGCTTAGCAATGTATATTAGACCCTCAGTCCCAAGATCCCACCCACATATTTATAGCCCCAAATTGTCCAACTATCACCCCCTTAACCAAATTAAAGCTGGAGCCTTGGAGAAGCAAAGGAAAGGCCTCAGGCAATCTCCTCCCCATACTTTCCCTGAAATTTCATTTGTATGTCAATAAAATAATAAAGCAAGAACATACCACAGAATGAAAGTGGTTTATTTCCCTCTGTGGTGTGCATGCACATAGACTTCATTCAGTACACCTCCTTCACTAGAAATAATCTTCCACTCAGGGTTCTGAGAACGATTTTAACTTTATGACTCTTTCAGTGGCATGTGGATCTTCAAAATTTTGAGTTTGCATATGCAGACTAGGAAGTTCAGGAAGAAGGGGGACTTGGAATAAACCTCAAAAGAAAGCCAGGATGGGGGTAAGTGGGAATGAAAAGGATGCATTCCAGCTAAAAGGTACTATAATAAGCAAAAAGCGCACATTTGATTTCAACAAGCATTTATTAGGTCCCTATTATGTACATGCAAAGCACAAGTTTTAAGTGTTAAGATAAAAAAGACAAAACTAGAAGCAGAAGGAAAAAAAACTTTTCACAGGTAAATTTACAGCTAGAAGGATCTTCCTCATAGGTCATCTGATACAACTTAGGTAGTGGAGTAGATAAAGCACCGGCCCTGGATTCAGGAGGGTCTGAGTTCAGATCTGACCTCAAACACTTGACACTTACTAGCTGTGTGACCCTGGGCAAGTCACTTAACCTTCATTGCCCCACAAAAAGAAAACACACACACACATAAGGAAACTGAGGCCTGAAGAGACACACAACCTACTCAAAGTCACACAGGTAGTTAGCAGATCTGGGATATGAATCCAGGTCTTCATACTATAGATCTGAAGTCTTTCTACCCTATTATATTGTTCCTGCTTTCAAAGCTATCATTACAGCCCCATTTCCTATTCTAAATGTGTAGTATCCACATTCCTTAATAGTAGGAAATGAGGCTATAAAGGCAGATCAGGAAAAAATAATAGAGGGCCTAAAACACTTCAATAAAGAGTTTGGAATCTGCCCAATCAGGTGATCAATGAGGGAATATCCTTAGGTTTAATGCAGTGCCATGTACTCAAAGTAGGAAATATACTAGGATACATGGGCTGTGTGACCAAATCTTTCCCTGGCTAGAGAGAGTTGCTCTAGTTCACTTCTTACCCCACAAACAAATAGAACACTGGAAATACTTTTGTTGTCATTGTTCAGTCATGTCCAACTCTTCATGATCCCTTTTAGTCACATGAAAATACAAGGGGGATATTGTTCCTTTTCCCTCTCTCCACCAATGTCTATGACAAACCTGGTTGTCAATTAGCATTAGGTAAGCCAGCGACAGTTTTTATTATAACCATAATCAGCAATTTTGGCACCCAGAGCAAGTAATACAAAGGGTATCCTTAAAGTAACTATTAAGAAAAATTCAGTTGAAGAGAACCCAAGTTTCCTGTCCCTGCAAGTACAGTATCCATATAATTTCTGGTAGTGTAGGGAAGCAGAGATGTCAAGCCTGGAAATACTCTCCCAGTGTACAGTAACTAATTAATCTTGTTAAATAAATGTCAAGCTCATTTCTCCCTACATTGTTGACAGTTAGGTGCTGTCACAGCATCCTGTAAATTTGTGTTGCCCTTGGATAACAATGTAGCCACCTTACCCTAGTTACACCTCCTATTGCAACAATATGACTGGATGATCTAATGTTGTCTGACTGCACCGTCATCCAGTGACATCTGGGATATAGTTACATTAGCTAATGCTGACTGGGTTCTCATCACCCTGCTCATCTCTGCTTGATTCATCCTAAGATAGGTCTTACTTCCCAACCCAAGCAAATTATGCTTACAACTCCACCTGAATGCTAGGGAAACAGCAAACAGTTCTTAATTTTTAGACTGACACTATCTCCCTCCCCACCTCAAAAGGAGCTGGAAAGAAAAAGGTTGGAATTAAAAAAGAAAGGACTTTGACCAAGTACCCAGTATGGACATGAACCTGATCTAATGGGAGCCAACCACTTAAATAGGCATATCCATAAATCACTAGACTAGTAAAATAGTCACTGGCTGCACACCAGGGAATTATGTGTGTTATTAATCTGTGTTCCATAGGCAATATACTATGAAGTATAAAGAGCCATCCCCAGAATCAGGAAGATCCCAGTTAGAGGCCAATCTCTGACCCATTCTGGCTATATGATTCTGGACAGATTTTAAACCCTCAGTATCCTAGCATCAAAGACTAGTTGCAAAACAACTGCTCATCTGCACCAGTGAAGGGATTTTCTTCATCAGGAATTCTCTCAACCAAATCACAAGTCTAGTCCAAAAGAAAAAGAAAAAAATCCAATGTCCCCAGAAAGGAAAGATTTGTTAGTGGATACAACAAAACTGGGTTTATATTCTGCCCCAAAGCTACCAAATTAAATGTAAGACTCTAAAAGAAAGGACTTAATATAAATACATGTTAGTATTATTACAAATCATTCAATTACAGTTAGGCCTGTTTTCATTTTTAAGAACATGTGTGGTCGCCTACACATTGAAAATCTATTCACAGCCAGAGAAAATACCCCCCAAAAAATCCATTTTCCAGGGCATCTGTGCCCTGGCCTGGTCTTTCATTTTGTTTTAATTGAGTTGTATTGAATTTTAATTGAATTAGCAGAAATGCTTCATTTTCAAGAACTAATAATTACAGAGGTAGGGAAAGCCTGTTAGCATTTGCCTGGGGTCTGATTTCTCTAGATAAATATTCTCATTTGGAACAAGATCTTGACTACCAAAAAAAAAGTAACTCAAACCTACCTCCTAGGACTCTTATAAGGAATAGTGCCAAAGAAGGTTCAGGTGTATTCAGGGTGGTCACAGGGAAGAAGGCAAAGGATATAGGAAAGAACACTGGATTTGAAGTAATAGCACCATTTGCTACTTATTTCTTCTGTGACCTGGAAAAGTCATTTCTCTCTCTTTCTAGTCCTCATTTTCTTCTTCAGTAAAATGATAGGGTTGGACTAGATGGTCCTGTGAGGTCAAGTCAACATGTCAACCAACATTTATCAAGTACTTACTAGGTATTGGGCACTGTACCTAGGCCTTTCCCTCAAAAAGCTTATATTCTATTGGAGAAAACATATAAAAGGAAGCTGAAAAGGGGTGGAGAGACAGGCATGAAGGTACAAATGTTGAAGGGAGAGAGGGGAGCAGGAATGGCAGAAAAGTAAATGAAGCCATACATAGCCTGAGAGGTTCATAGAGAAGCCATTCAATCAGAGAAAAAAGCCACATGGGCAAAGATCATTTCCAAGGTGTGAATTCCGGGGCTGGACTGATCTTCCAGGATGAAGAGGTTTCTAAGGCATTGGAAAGAAGTCTGGGGTACAGCCTGATAAGAAATGAAGATATTTCTTCCGGCTACTTTTCTCTGATTCTGTGATCCATTGGTATGAAATAATGAGATATTTTCAAAGTCCTTAACACAGTACCCAGTATATATTAGTTACTGTGTAAATGTGTATTCCCCTTCTCCCCTACTTATCTCCCCCAAAGCAGAAAAAAGGCAGCAACTTTCTAGCAAGAGTTTTACCTTCCTGAAAAAAACCAATGCCAATGTCCACAACCAATCCTTTCTCTTACTAGTATCCCTCAACAACAATTCACACAATTAAACAAGTCAGAGGTCAGTCATGTTTCTTTCATCTAGAGTCCCCATTCTCAACCAATTTAGAACCCTGATTAGAAAAAAAATAAGGTTTAAGATCTAATTTGCATGGGAAGAAGAAACCATGGATTTCCCAAGGGGCTTATAAAGTACTCTTCCAACATAACCCAGAGGTAGACTAATGTATTTAAAAGTGTTGAACATGGAGCCAAGAGATCTGGGTTTTAAACACAGTGTTGTCACTCAACAGCCCTATGATCTTAAATAAGTCCCATTCCCTCTATGGATGTATACAATGAGATGGTTGGGCTAGACAGTTTCTAATAGGACCTAAGGTACAGGCTAGGCCTCTAGGTGAGGTGGCAAAGTAGATAGAGTACTGGCTAAAGTCAGGAGAGTTCAAATCTCACCTCAAAGACTTACTACCAGTGTGACCCTGGGCAAGTCACTTAACCCTAATTGCCTTGAACATCCAGGCCCATCTCCAGTCAACCCGATGTATATCTTGCCACTGGACCCAGATGGATCTGGAAGAGATAGTGAGGCTAGTGAATTTGCACAGCTCTCCTTCATTTAAATCCAATTCAATGCAAGTCATAACATCACCCTGATGCCATGGTCCTCTTCAAAAATGAAGGACAAACAACAACTTATTATAGCTCAACCTCCATACTCGGGCAAAAGTGAGTAGAATGAGAAGCAGCTGACAGCTACAGGGATCAACCATCACTTGGTCAATGGCAGCAGGTCAAAAGATAAAAGATTTAGATTTCCAGGGGCAGAACCAAGATGGCACAGTAGAGCAAGCCCTCAGCTGAACTTCCCCAAGTTCCCCTCCAAACTACTTTAAAATAATGCCTCAAATCTAATTCTGAAGTGGCAGGGACAACAAAAGGTCAGAGTGAACCATTTTTCCAGACCAAGACAATATAGGAAGTTGGAAAGAGAGATCTGTGAAATAAGAAAGGAAGCTGGCTTGGAGCCCAGATGGATGAAACAGTGGTGGTGAGACTAGGGGTGGTGACAGAAACAGCTGCAGCTTTGGGACCTCTCAAGCCAGAGATAGTAAGGGAACCTGGCAACTGATCAGAAAGAGATAATAGGGCACCCCTGTGCTAGCACTGGAAGGAGGACCAGATGCTGTCTGGCAACTTCATTGTCTCTACCCATTTCTGGGTCATATTTCAAGGGCAGGGAGAAGCACTTTCACCCAAGAGGTAGTATCATTTCTTGTTCTAAGGTATGAAGAACAGGATCATTTCCAGTCCTCAGGGAGCATGGGCCCTGAGAAGTACTATCTATTACAATCCTAAGAGATCAGGGGTGGAATTGGCCAAATGGAAAAAGAGGTATAAAAGCCCACAGAAAAAAAATTATTCCATAATAATTATAATTGGGTAATGGAAGCTAAAGATTCCATGATACCTCAAAAGGCAATAAAATAAAGTCAAAAGAATTTTTTAAATAGAAAAAAATGTTTAATATCTCATTGAAAAACAACTGACCTGGAAAATAAACTGAGAAGAGATATTGATGCAGTAGATAAAGCACCGGCCCTGGATTCAGAGGACCTGAGTTCAAATTCGACCTCAGATACTTTACACTTACTAGCTGTGTGACCCTGGGCAAGTCACTTAACCCCAAATGCCTCACTAAAAAAAAAAAGAAAGAAAGAAAGAAAAAAAATCATCAAAGACAACTGCCCCAGTATCCTAAAACCAAAGATTTAGACCTAGAAGAGATTTTAAAAGACATTTAATCCAATTTCCTTATTATATTGTAACCCAGCATTTATCTCTTTTCTCTTCTTATAGCCCATAAGGTAAGCTGCTCTTCCTGGCTCCATTGTCAATATTCTGTGACACAATCCCAGTCACTAGAACCAAAGAACCAACCAAGAGCCTCTGTTACACATTTCCTTCAGCAAGGAGCTAAAACATGTGGTATACCAGAAGGAACCAGAGCACAGAATTGGTCCACTAGGAAGTGCCTCCAATCCAGAAGATCAGAGGATCTCTTATGATTACCCTTATTCTTTTACTGATGAGGGAAAGGGGACACAAAAGAATAACTTGCCCAAGGTCACACAGTGAATAAATAGCTGAATGAGGATTTAAACCAAGGTCCTATGACTCCAAAATCAGGGCTCTTTTCATTGTACCATACTACCTCTTCTTGCATCAAAGAGATGTGAAAAGAGGCAAGATTATGATTATAAGAAAAGTCAAATCATGTGGAGGAAAAGGTACAGACAGTATAGAAATTGTCCACAGGCATAAATAAACCAAGCAGGGATAAATATATTGACTTGAGTGCAAGTGCCAAGCACTACAAACTAAGCAAATTGTGCCAACAACATCCCAATGTAAAGTTCAGTAATTTAAGCTGATGACCACCCTGGGATACTCGGCTTTGAAGGGACCCCAAATTCTGTTTCATAGCATCATCCACTATCTTCCCTTTAATATTCTCTAGGACATGGGGGCAGCTAGATGGCACAATGGATAAAGCACCAGCCCTGGATTCAGGAGGACCTGAGTTCAAATCCAGACTCAGACACTTACTAGCTATGTGGCCTTGGGCAAGTCACTTAACCCTCATTACCCTGTAAAAAAAAATTAAAAATTATTCTCTAGTACAGTGGGATACTGTTAGGAGCAAACTGTAGCTCTGCAGGTCCCAGTTCATTTCCTGACAGAAACCTCAGGGGTCCATCCTGGACTTCATGGTTGTTTTCATACCTATAATTTTGATCATTGCATGCATCTTGCTGTATGGACTTTGTATTTGTAATACTGTCACTTCTTTGGTTGCTTCTAGAAGTAAAGCTTTCACTAAAGCCACAGTGATGCCCCTGTCACCCTTGGACTGTGTCCATAAGACTTCACTCCCTCTCTCCTTAATTGACAGGGATATCTCTATGCCCCATTTCTTAGCCTTGAAGAAGCTACAGAAGATGGACTGTTGCCCCTTTCTCCCCAGAAATAAAGAGGGGGGAATATTATGGGAATACAGTGGGACCCCAAGAAAACTAAAGATTCCAACCCCCCAAGGAATCCTTAAACTCTCCCAGGGGAGGACCAGCTCTGTCTCCCACCTCAGGAATGGGTATTGCATTGTGGAGCAGGGCCCTGGTACATTTATATGCACAATATGGATGCTGAATATCTTACTCATGATCTCCGAGTGTCATACAATCATTCACTTAAAAAAAATTTTTTTTGGTGGGGTAATGAGGGTTAAGTGGCTTGCCCAGGGTCACACAGCTAGTGTCAATTATCCAAGTCTGGATTTGAACTCAGGTCCTCCTGAATCCTGGGCCAGTGCTTTATCTACTACACCATCTAGCTGCCCCTCAATTAAGAATTTTTAAAGTATTTACTATATGCCAAACATAGGACCTAGCAATGGAGATAGAAAAAAATGCTTTCTGATTATATATCCAGTGTGCTTCCCAGCATGCTGTTGCTTCTCAAATTTGGGCATCCATAATTCTTCTTTCTGTTATAAAGTCTGATGTTTTCATCATTGATAAGATTCTCTTATTCTGACAAAGTCAAGGTACTTGTTAAGGAAAGAATCTCATTTACCCTTGTAGAATATTTCTTGCTGCATTTTGTTTTCTGATGATTTATCAAGCTGATTCTTATGGCAAGAATTCCAACTGTCTGGTAGAGAAAATACTGGCCTTTGGACTGGCATTCAATACCCTCCACAATATGTCCCACGCCCACAAATACCTCATTCTATTTTTTACAGCTGAAAAAACCAAATCACCTTATGGCTAACCCTCAAGCAATAAACCCAGCCACACTTAGATAAATTAAGCTCTACTTGAAGACTTTTCAGCTTAGCAAGAACCTCCAAAGTTTGTGACTTTCTGGCTAAGCCTTTAGAAACTGAGGGTCACAAATTTCAAATATTATGCCTGATGCATTGTCTCTCCAATGAGTTTGTAAATTCCTCATATTCACTGACCATGTCTTGTTTTCTCATTGCACTTAACAGAGTGAGATCTGGGTACGTGAAAGACAAAATAAAATTTGCTAAATCCATGAATGCCACACAGTAAGTTATTAAATCTTTACCTCCACTGTTGCAAATGGCTCTAAGACTAGAGCAATGTACTTCTTGTACTTAGTATTTGTAGTAGAGAGTTTCATTGCAAAGAAACCAACAATGTCCTGTTTCTATAGGCTCTTGGCCAGGTCTTTAAAATATTTTTGCTGGTGTAAATTTTTTGAGGGGTAACAATATTTGTTATAACAGGATTTGACCATAATTCTCTCAAAACGATTAACATTGTATAATACAAAAGAGCATTCATGCTTTCTTGCCTACAGGGCCTTTATATTGAGTGGAAAAGCATTCTGCTGAGAGATAGTTATAAAAGATTAAATAACACACTTCATTTTCAGCCAAGAGAAGGATGCTTTTATGGCATATTATTAAAAACTATCTAGTCTAATAAGACTTTTAGGAATTAAAAGGCATTATTATATTGTGTTGAAATGGTCAATGAATCAGAAGATAAGAGAATTGAGTTCTAGACCCAGATTAGTCATTAATCAGTTGGGTGACTCTGAATAAATAACTTTCCTCTTCTGTAAAATGACCCAGGGCATTGAATTAGATAATCTTTAAAGTCCTTTTGTAGTTTCATGTTCTGAATTCTAAGGCCCATTCTGTGTCTTACATTCTGTAATGGGATAAGAAGGAGCAGAGCCTCCCTCTCTCATCACACTGAAGAACTGTCCTATCTGGGGATATCTTGGCCCCAACAAAAAGGTACTCCATTGCCTGATCAGTTTCTTTCACTTTTATATAGCCCATGTCTATTTCCCAAGCCCCACTAGTATAAAATTTCTGTACTATTGACCAGAGATGAAGCCAAAATGGAAGAACAGGAATAAACAAGGGAGATGTAACATCAAAGGAATCCCTGTTGACTGAAGAAACAATACAAATTGGATTTGAAGACAGAAGTGAACGTACAATGTAGAACAGCTGGGTGATTATGATCTGGACTCCAGAAACCAAAGAGGAAGACAGACAACACAGTAAAATTTCCAGAGTAGGAGCAAGAAGAGATGAATGTATTTAGTTGAGGTGAGCAATGGTCCAATTCTAAATGAAAATTTCAGCAAGGGCATCAAGCCCAGCATGTAGACAAATGCTAAAAATACTCCTATATCAGAGCAATCACCTTCCAAAATGTCCAAATTCGAAATTCAAGTTCATTGCACTTATGTGCAAAAATTGTTGTAAACTTTACATAAATTCCAATTCCATTAATTTTCAAGTGCCCATAGCCAAACTAACTCTGGAAGACAAAATTTTCTAATGCTAGAGCCAGCTGAACTGAATAAACACTTCATTTTTGAAGCCACTAATGTTTTCCTTAAATAATAATTTTTGATCAGTTATCTTAAGAGGCTCTGTTAATATAATAAGCTGCCATTCTGACTTCTTAGTGCTGTGTTTTTTTTCCAGACTAAATGTTTTAGCAACATTGGTAGCAAAGTTTCATTCTGACATTACTAGGGATATTAAGGTCAAGGGTAGGTAATGGGCCAGGGATTGAAATGTTTCCAAAATGTCTACTCAGTGAGACAACTACTTTGAAAGTTAGTCAACCGGAAAGACTGCTGGAATTGTAGTCACAAAAAGACATGGGTCTGAAGCTTGCCGCAGACATTTACTAGCTGTATGACCTTGGGCAGTCATTTAAACTATGACTACCTCAGTTTTCCTATCTATGAAAGGTAAAAGCTTGAGAAAAAAGAGATTTTTTTCTTTTGGCTTCCTGATTCAAGAGAGAAGAAAACAAGGTTCCAGGAGCTGGCATTTCCATTGTGTGCCTATCCACTCAAAGCTACAAAAGAAACTTTGTGAAATGCCCCCAAGATGAGATCTAGAACTCTGACTGTCTCACTTAGGCTCTGATATTTTGCTCCAGTAGAAGAGCTCACTCACTCCGTGTATTATCTCATATATTTGAATCTGTATACCTTTTCTGATTTCTATTTGTTTTCAACTTAAATTAATGGGTTTATTTCCTATCCATAAAATGTGTTTTTTGTGTAACTGGCATTTGGTGGGAAGGGAGTCAAGCCTAGAATATGTCACTTGGGGAACTCCTTCCCCATTAAGAATCAAGTGAATAGGGGGCAGCTAGGTGGCACAGTAGATAAAGCACCGGCCCTGGATTCAGGAGGACCTGAGTTCAAATCTGGCCTCAGACATTTGACATTTGCTAGCTGTGTGACCGTGGGTAAGTCACTCAACCCTCACTGCCCCGCCAAACAAACAAAAAAAGAATCAAGGAAATAAATGAGATAAATTTGTAAGGCATTTAGCACAGATCCTGACACATAGTAGGCCCTCTACAAGTGCTAATGATGATGATGAAAGAATAGTGATCAGGAGCACAGCTTGGATCTAAAATATTTCTCTAGACTAACAACATTAAGGAGATAAGAAGATACTGTTCTAACCTGGCAAGCCCTCTCTGAATAATGCAGACCTCTAATCTCCTGTTCTATTCCTTTGGGGGCAGCTAGGTGGCGCAGTAGATAGAGCACTGGCCCTGGAGTCAGGAGTATCTGAGTTCAAATCCGGCCTCAGACACTTAACACTTACTAGCTGTGTGACCCTGGGCAAGTCACTTAACCCCAATTGCCTCACTAAAAAAAAAAAAAAAAGAATAAGTCTCCTTTGAAGAAATGTGTGTGGAAAACATTCTAGAAATATCTATTCCTACCTTCATGTGAGCCACATCTTAATGGACTAATGTAGATAATCCATAGCCTAAGTAGTCAATATTTCCACATATATATACATATATGCATACATATATACATATACATGTATGCATATATTCATGAAATGTGTACAAAGGCATGTATAAAGTACTTTGCAAACATTAAAATGCAGTATAAATGCTAGCTATTATCTATTCAGTTCAGTCTTTTTTTTTAGTCAAGTCTAATTTTTGAGACTCCATTTGGGTTTTCTTGGCAAAGATACTAGAGTGGTTTTCTAGTTCCTTCTCCAACTCATTTTACAGATGAGAAAACTGAGACAAACAGGCTTATATGACTTACCCAGGGTCACACAGCTAATGTGTCTCAGGCAGGATTTAAACTCAGGTTTTCCTGACTCCAGACCCAGTGCTCCATCCACTATGCCACCTAGATGCCCAGACTATTAAAAATAAGTTCCAACAGGCCTGTTGTGACCTACAGGAGCTTCATATCACCCTAAGTAATATGTTTGAAGATCTAGACAAGTATGACATTACCCATGCCAGTTTAAGCTGACCCAAGCCCAGGAAAATACTGAATAGTTTTTGTGTTTCTTAGAAGGGAGTATTCGTTCCGGTTGGATTGCAGGACTACTTTCCTCTCTGAATATTCTTTCCTATAGGTGTCAACATTCCCTAAAGAAAAAAATCTTGAATTTTGATATGGAATCAGAATAATGCTTCCTGGCAAGCAGGCTTGTGCTAGTTTATAGTTAATAACAAGTATGTTCTCTACACTTGTTGGATTATGAAAATAAAGTTACATTGAAAGTCAGAAAAAAACAACAGTATTTATTGGATAGTATTTAATGAACGACCCAGAAAGCTGAAAAAGAACTACAAGAAACAATCCCTTTCCTAGGAGAGCTAAGAATCTACTGGGGGAAAGATAGGACAAGCAGATAAGACCATGCATGCAAAAAGACATAGAGAATTTATGCCTTATTCAATTCAACAACCAATTCACCACTGACTGTATAGCTAGTACTTGTGAGACTCTGCTAGGCATTCAGGGAAATATGAAGAACAATAAGACAGGGTCCCTGTCCTCAAGGAGTTTACAGTCTGGAGAGAGGTGGTAATTCAGTAAATATAATACAAAGTATAAGAAAGCATACCAGTGCCTGGCCCATAATAGGTCTTAATAAATGTTGATTGATTGATTGATCAATTGATTTAAGAGTCTGTTTTTGGCCAAAGGATATGAACAGGCAATTTTCAGAAAAAGAAATCAAAGCTATTTATAGTCACATGAAATGCTCTAAATCACTATTCATCAGAGAAATACAAATTAAAACATTTCTGAGATACCACCTCTTATCTATTAGAGTGGCAAATATAATAAAAAATGAAAAATGCTGGATGTTGGAGAGGATGTTGGAAAACTGGTATGATAATCCACTGTTGGTGGAGTTGTGAATTGATCCAACATTTCTGGAGAGCAATTTGGAACTATGCCCAAAAGGCTATAGAACAGTGCATACTCTTTGATCCAGCAATACCACTGCTAGGTTTATATCCCAAAGACATGCCCCAAAAGAGAAAAAGACCTATTTGTACAAAATATTTATAGCAGCTCTTTTTGTGGTGAATAAGAATTGGAAATCAAAGGAATGCCCATCAAATGGGGAATGACTAAACAAGCTATGGTATGTGATGGTGATGGAATATTATTATGCTATAAGAAATGACAAGCAGGATGATTTCAGAAAGGCCTAGAGAGACTTATATGAATTGATGTATATAGTAAAGTGAGCAAAACCAGGAGAACACTGTGCACAGTTATGGCAGTATTGTTCAATGAAGAACTGTGAATGACTTAAGTATTCTCAGCAAGACAATCCCAAAGGACTAATGATGAAGCATATTATCCACTTCCAAAGAAAGAACTGATATTGAGTGAACACAGACTGAAGTGTTCTATTTTTCACTTTCTTTCATTTTTTTCTTTTATTCAAGCTTTCTTATACAAAATGACTAATGTGGTAATGTTTTGCATAATTACCCACGTATAACCTATATCTGATTGCTTACTGCCTCAGGAAAGTGGAAGGAAGAGAGGGAAGGAAGGATAGAATTTGGAACTCAAAACTTCAAATAAAAATTTTTATTTTTTAAATTTTCTCTCTGGGTATACACTCCTTCCACTGATGTGACTCTCAAACCTGCTACTATTCACTAGGCAATTTTCATGAAATGACTGAGGCTCAAGGGAAAAAAAAAAAGAAAAAAACCTCTTCATGGTTGACATACAGTCCTTCCCCAGGCCTTTCTACCTTGGTCAAGCTTTCCAGAGGTTGTGTTCCAACATCAGCAAAAGTGCACAGAAATATGAAAAAGGCTCTTCTCTGAGTGTTCTAAGAGGGAGAGATCACTTCTCATTGCTAAAATGTGCTGGATATGGAGTCATGAGACCTGAGTTCAAATGCTGACTCTGCCACTTATTCCCTATATGACCTTGGGTCCTACAGGTCCTCATCAACTCTCCTCTGTACTAGTAATGGTCTCCTAATTAATATCCCTACTTACATAATCTGTCCTCTCCCTGATCTATCTTACACACAACTGAAATATTTATTAAATCAAGTTCTATGTCCTTCCCTTTCCTCAAGAACCTTCAGTGACTCCCTGTTATTTCTATAATAAAATACAAACCCATCAGCGTGACATTTAAAGCCCTTTGGAATCTGATTCTAGACTATCTTCCCAGACTTCTGCCACA
The DNA here is from genome assembly GCF_019393635.1 of Dromiciops gliroides. Taxonomy (NCBI): domain Eukaryota; kingdom Metazoa; phylum Chordata; class Mammalia; order Microbiotheria; family Microbiotheriidae; genus Dromiciops; species Dromiciops gliroides. Next base: position 82,107,553 of record NC_057866.1, on the reverse strand, counting down.
TTACTCTAATCCAACATATTCTAACAAGTATTTATTAAATGCCTCAAATACAAAACATTCCCTGCCCTTATATTTTACTGGGGAAATACTATTGAAGGATGAGAAAGAACAAAAGGGAATAACACTAACAACTAGGAGGGTCAAGAAAAGTTTCCTACAGAAAGTTGTCCCTGAGCTGATCCTTGAAGGAATCTGAGCAGGATAAGAGGCAGAGGTAAGGAAGGAATTTACCCTAGATGCCAGTCAAAATGGCACCCCTTTGCCTTCCTGACTCCACGCATTTGTACTCTGGGAATCTTTCCTCCTCACTCACCTATGCCTTTCCTAATCTCTCTCCCCACCCCCCCACCCCTCCCCAGGTATTAGTATATTCCTCCGGCTCCCAAAGATTTATTTGTATATACTTTATATTTATCACACAGCAAGTATACAAATGTTTTTCCACAACCCTCACCCACCCAGTAGGATTGAAGCTTTTTATGAACAAGACTTGTTTTGTTTTGTGCTGTGTGTTAAATGAATCTCCTGAAGTGGTCACATTATTTGAATTCATACTGCATATTTCCATTGGGCAGAAGCCAATTACTATATTGTACATAATTATAACTTTGAACGGTGCCAATTTGAATATATGTGAGCACTTCAGGGGATTCAACATTCCTACTCATCTGGACCTAACTGTATAAAGACTAATGGAAGAAACCCTCTATTCAAGTGAAGTGGCAATAAGGGTAAATAGCCTAATACATATCCATTTGAACTGTACCATTTTTATAATAATCAGAATAATTACAGGCTTTCTGGTGGTCCAGAACAATTAAGTTTTTGTTGTTGTTATTGTTGTTTTTTAAAATATCAAAACTGAAAACAGCCCAGTTAACCTCTTGTTCTAACCCCATTTTCTACCAAAGAGCTGAACTCAAGCAGTACTTAAACATGCAATAGAACAGGACAGTAGACAGGCTAACTTTGCTCATTAGTTCAGGATTTTAATCAATTGAGTTTTTCTCCATTGACTTGTGCTTAATTAGAAATACATTTTACATAGCATGAAATTGTAATCCCGCATGACATTTTTATCACCCGCTTAACATTTCCAATGAAACATTTTACTGCTTTTGATGTTAGTTAAACACTTGCCATGTACTCTTCAGTCTTACAATTCGCAATGTGTTCTGGCTATATTAAGCAAATATTTAAGAAACATTTGGAGTACATAGTGGTTTTTTTTTCCATTTTTAAGTGTTTAATCTGTAGTAAACATATAGCATGTTAAAAATACATTTCATGTATAGTATGTGTTAAGTGTTAAGAATATATTTCTGGACTGCCTTACTGGAACTGGTCAGACTTTCCATTACAACCCCCTAATTTCAGAGGTTTATAACCAAGCCATAAAATTCCCTTCATGCTGACATTTGGCATAAAATATTCTCTTCCAGAAAGATTTTTTTTGTTTTACAGAATTCAAAGAAGAATTGAGTTAGTAAATTTCAGATCAGAAGAAAGATTTTCTAATTGAAGATGGTTAGACCTGTCAAAACTTTACATGGCTCCCTATTTATGTAGAGCTTTTCATAAAAGATCAGAGAGGCTGACTCTGATGGGGGCTCAAGGAAATGAAATGCTATGGAGGTGTGAATGTTCATGTGGAGGAGAGGAGGATGTACACTAGCTGGAATTATCTGGCATTTATTGCTTCCTAGGGAATTCAAAATCTTAGTTATAAACAATGCATTTGCCTTCATTTGAGATTCTCTGTACTACAGAAAGATTTCACAGACAGGGAATTAGATTCCTGCTTCTATGTTAAGTCCAAGATACCTTTTTTAAAGCTTGTAGGATGGTAGTTTGCTATCTTAATCCTATATTTAATAATTAATCAGAATTCAATAAACCAGAACAGTAAAACAGTTGAGGGCTTTTTATCCTATATATTTATCTTTTCATTGATTTCTACTTTAGGAGAGGAAAACTAAATGTTCATAAATGAAATCAGAGATTCATTGGTTTCTTTTGTTTGCTGTAATAGCAAGCAAAGCCTCCAAAGGGAAAATCAAGAGTTAGAATATATTTAAACCTATCTCACTGATCTCCTACATATTCATTTATAGGATTGGACAAGGTTCAGAAACTCAGAATATCTTAGTTGGAAGGGACCTTAGAATCATTAGCCTTAGACCCATTTACTTCATATAGATATAGATAATGATAACTATTTCAATAAAATTGGTCTCCATTGTAATCTATTATGTATTTTATTTTATACACTTTTGAATATTTTTCTGAAAAGTGGTCCCTAGGCTTTACTAAACTGTCAAAAGGGTCCACGATTCAAGAAGGTAAAGAATACCTTATCTAAATCTAACCACTAACAAAAGTTTAAATCCCCTACACAGAATTGTCAACAATTGGTTTTTAACCAGAAATGAAGAATTTATACCTCCTAAGAAACCAATTCTATTTATGGATAGTTTTTTTTTTTTCTTTAGGAAGCTGATGTAAAATCTTTTCCACCAACTTTCACACATTGGTCCTTGTCCTCTCTTTCAGGGCCAAATAAAATAAAATCACTCCATCTTCTAAATGACTAGTTAATTTAACACTTTGATAGTTCCATAATTACAATGGAGTCAATACTTCCACAACCTATGCCAACATACAACCCCTCCACAACTTTTTTCCTATGTCGGCTTCTTTCAATAAATCCTCAAAAATGAATGAAATTACTTACTAAAAAACATAAGGTTTACTCTTGTTCTTTTTAAAATCTTGGTGTTACCAATGTAATACTCCAGCTGTCTGCCTTTGTCTCTCATTCTCATTACATGATTAGTCTACCTCTTTTCCCCTACATGTTTTTGTACCATATGTCTCTCATGTACACAAGTACATGTGAATATGTGCTTACATACAACCATTAGTAGTATGATATAACCAAACTATGCCCATCATATATCTTTCCAATGATATTTGTATTGTTTGCAAATTTTATTCTTCCTAGATTATGATGTTCTATGTTTTACAGCCATAAAATATTACTAAGAGAAAACTGGTATTAAAGACATGAGCTTTTGGAATAGCAAATATTCTGCAATCTTTGAAAATACTTTGATGTTTTCCAGATATGATCATATGATCAAGCTCAGGAACCTCTTGTGACTAAATTCTTTTTTTTTTTACGGGGCAATGGAGGTTAAATGACTTGCCCAGGGTCACACAGCTAGTAAGTGTCAAGTGTCTGAAGCCAGATTTGAACTCAGATCCTCCTGACTCCAGGGCCAGTGCTCTATCCACTGTTCCACCTAGCTGCCCCCATGACTAAATTCTAAGATGAGCTAATTACTAGTCTACAGAATCTGTCCTAGAGAGATAATATCAATATTATATATATATGCATATATACATATTATATTTACATTCATATATACAGACATAGATATTTATGTTGATGTAGTAACTATATAGGCTGCCCATCTAGATACATATCTATAAATGTTACAATATCTGTTTTTTATCCACCTTGTTTATCTAGTGTGAATGATTAGAGCAATTTTTTTAATTGTAAATTTCACTGAAGAAAAGTTTCATATGACAAACTTGGGGGTCCTACAATATCTTTAATCCTCAAAGAAATATTCAGTTAGTCAATAGACTCAAGGCTATAAAAATGTGTACAGATGTTTTAGAAAAAATCGGCATGGCCTTTAAAAAGTACATTTTCTACTTAACCTCTGATTAACCAGCAGGCTCAATTAACTAGAGGACTACTTCCTAAGGATTTGGTGTTTTGATATTTTTATGTAGCATTTTCAGTGAAAAGTCAATTTGAGTCCTAGAAGTTCTTTGTCTACTCATCTTTGATTCTACTGAATATGTGGCAGACATTTTGAAAGTGATATTTCTGTATCACAGTGAGTGAATATTTGAGAAATATCCTGATTTTTCTCTGCAGTCAAGTCTTCCATTTCATTTAAGCCCATCTTGATTCCAAGTTCACCAGAAATATCTTCATACCTTCAGAGTAAATATATTTATGATCATTCATTTTTTCATTAGCCTAGGGCAAATATTGTGGGAACTCATGAAATATGGTGTTCCAAAGTAAACCTCAACTTTGGAATCTCTAGAACCACAGACTAAAATGCTACTGGAGTCAATTCCACCTTTGATGCTCTAAAGTGAGATGTCCTGAGTACACACAGTACTTTGTCTTGAAATATTGCCTTTAAATAAGGTGGTCATGTTGCATCTAAAAGGATGTATAGTAGCCTCGAGTCACATATAGCATGACCAAACTAGCTAAGGGTGGAAGCCAAAATTCACCAGAATTACCAACAAATGGTCTCCATATTTATTCTGTTTGTTAATAACTAGTGACAACTCAGAAACAGAGATGCAATAGTGCCACTCCCCCACTCAAAAATATCTAGTGGCTCCCTATTGCCTGAAGATAGAATATAAATGACCATTTGGAATCTAAAACTCTTTAGACTATCCCCAACCTATCCTTCTAAACTGATTTTGCATTACTACCCAACTTGCCCCCACAGAAATAATCTATAGTCTATTCTAATTATCCTACTTAATGCTTCCAATATGCAATATTGCATCTCCTATCTTCTTGCTTTTGCATAGTCTATCCCTTATGCCTGAAATGCCTTCCCTACTCACCTCCTCTTAGAATCCTTAGTTCCCTGATCTTCAAGGTTCAGCTCATGGGCCATTCATATCCAACATGATGCCTTCCCCACCCCATCCCCAAATTATTATTCCCCTTTTCCTTTTCCTAAATTTCTTTGGAATAATATCATATATTTTAAATAACTTAATAGTGAATATGGTCTTTCTTTACCAGTAGAATATAAACTCTTTTGGGCAGTGATTATTGAGGTTTTCTCTTTGTATTCCCAACCATTAGCTCAGTGTCTTGCCCATAATAGCCTTTAATTAATATTTGCTGAATTGAATTGAATGTATGCAATGCTCTCTCATTTATTCCCCTAAATATGAAAATTGTTTTGTTTTTATCATTTAAGACTTTCAAATGGCATGGCATTACTTAATCAGTACTGTCAGTTAAGCACCTAGCTTTTTTTTTCATCATACTTTCATCAGGGAACTGTAAGTCATTCTATGTTTCTAGGAATCAATCTTTTCACTTATAAAATTAGAGATTGGATAAGACTTCTAATGTCAATTCTAGCCCTAGCATTCCATATGTCTATGAAATATTTTAGATTAGATATTAGCTTCCATATGCTATCATGCTAGATGTTTTTCTCCCTTTGTGGAAACTGACACCTCTCTTCCTCTGATTTTCCTTCTTTTAAAAATATTAAGAAATCATTTTAAAATTATCTTAGCCTAAAGCCTTTAGACTATTCTAAAAGAGAAACCTTATCAGTATTTCTTTATCTATCATTTCAGAAACAATGTCCTGCTCCTTTCTCTCTGATCAGCACAGGAAAGACTCTTCCCTTGAAGGAATTAAGGTAATGACTGGAAAAGGCCATTGATTGATTCACCTAAGAAGAATAACTGCTTTTTCCCATGCTCTAAGATCTCTTGAGTTTACCTTTGGCCCAATGGAAGGGAACATCTCTGAATGGAGTGGTCAAAAAGGAATTAAATTGTTTTAGAAAAAATGATTCCCCATGGATTTTCCAAGTGTTAAGTGATTATTTTCAGTTTGATGAAGCCAATTGAACTGTTGTCTTAAATCTGGTTTGTTGTTCAATCTTGATTGTAACATGTTTCTTATTCAAAAACCTTACAAATTGACTTTAGAATGACTTGTGTTCAAAAAAATATCTGAGGGTATGAGGCTCTATAAACTTAGACATTTTCTCTAAGCATAAATGCTTAGATTGGAATTATCATTTTTAAATGTTTCTGGCAGTCTTGTGACTATAGCACTGAGTACAGTATTATATAGTTGGTGTTGTTTTTCTTTGATGCCTTCCACAGCCAAAATCCCATAGAGTCATCTATACTTGTCTCTTTAATTGACTTACCTCCTACTCACTTTTCAGCCTGTTAGGTTCTGGCTTCCCACCACATCACTTGACAGAAACTGCTTTCTTCATGGTTATGAATGATATCAACTGCTAACTGCTTTTCTCAGTTCTAATTCTTCTGGATTTCTTTTGACTTCTCCCTCCACCTAGATACTTTCTCCTCCCTTGGCTCTGTGAGGGCAAACATCTTATCTTATATCTTCCCTAGCACCTAAAATAGTCTCCTGAACAGAGTAGGTCCTTCTGATGTTTGCTCCTCTGGAACACAAAGCCTCAGGCTGTTTATTTGTTCAAATCATGACCTGGAGTCTATTTGAACAACTATATACAGGTGCCTCTCTGTAGGCTTGAATAGATACCTCCTCTTATGAAAGAGTGGCCCAAGCACAACCAGAGCTCATATAACACCTGGGGGGTGGAGACATACATAATAAATGTTTTTTTCCAGATCAGTTGCCCTTGCATATTTACTGACAGGATTGTATGGAATCAGCAGAGGTGAGTGCAATAAGTGGAGCCCATCCAGTATCCTCCAAAATTCCTATGCTTCCAGTCAATGAGCATCAGACTGGAAAAGATAGCAAATGTGCAGCAAGCAGTTAAAACCATAGTTGGCTACACTAATGGTGTTTAACATACAGAGGCTTAATCGGTAATCTTAGTGCCTTCCCCCTGAGACTACCCCCAATTTATCCTGTAGATGTCTTGTTTGCACATTGTTGTGTTTTCATATTATCTCCTCTATTAGACTGTGAGCCCCTTGAGAGTAGGTTCAATTTGTTCCTTGCCTTTCCTATTATCCCCAATACTTAGCACTGCCACATTTTAGGCACTTAACAAATGTTAGATGAGTAATTGACTTACATTCTGAGCCAAAGTGCTACTAAGACTGTGTGTGTGTGTGTGTGTGTGTGTGTGTGTGTGTGTGTGTGTGTGTGTGTGTGTGTGTGTATTTTGGAGGCAGAGGGGTGGAGATCCAAGTGGAGTCTCAAGGTTACTAGGCAAAGAGTAGGTATGGGACAAGTCCTTGTGTGTTCCTCTCAGTGTTCAAAAGAACCCTCATAATGTCTAGTCCCCCTCCCAACCAGAGGATTAGAAATTTGGGGGAGGAAGAAGAAATTAAAGGGCATCTTTACCCCTTCTCTCTCTCGTTGGTGTCCAGAGGAAAAAAAAATCCTGGTCACTTTGCCTTAGTATGGCTTTGTTGACACCCTATATGGCCACTGACAGTGGTGGAAAGAGGGAATGGTCTTCTCCCTATATTTTAAGTATCTCATAATTATTTCTGGAGCCCTATTAGTACAAAATACCTGTGTATGCTGCTGTCAGAAAACTAGATTAATAAATAGGGACTAAACATCTATTCCATATCCAGCCCTATACTAGATGTGATAGAGGATGAGAGAAAGCATATGACAACAGGCATTGCCCTCATAATCTAATGGAAGATTTACTCAAATACTTGAAATATAACTGTGATCTCTTCCATAAAGACGCTCCTCCCAATGTTGCAGAGCATGACCCTTTAAATTCTGCCCATCCTGTGTTGCTCTTGTCCTTGTCCTCTCATAATTTTGTCATGTGGGCCCACTCAGTGTGCTGGAGACCTTGCCCAGTTTCTCCTGACATCACAAGGATAACAATGGATTTCTCTAGCTCTCCAACTGCCATCTCTTTCCCTTTCCAGGTGACCGGACTATCTTCTCTTCCTATTATGTATATCCCTCATGACATCTTTTATTCCTATTCTTCAGAGTTACTCCATAGCTCTTGCTTACAACCATTTCAAACCCAGCATACCAAAGGAAGTAAAGAATATAACATAACTATGCAGACTGCATCCACAACAAATTTATGTTATATAAGCTCAACTGGGCCCTCAATGCAGCAAAACAACCATTCTACTCTTCTCTAAATCTCTTCTCTAAAAATTTGCTATGCTGATCTCTGTAACAATTATTCCAAACCTTCTTGTCTCTTCTCAAAACTTCCATAGCACTGCTCTTATCCAGTCTATTTTCTGAAGACCTTGATTCATATTTCATTGGGGGAAAAAGCAAGGTCATTTCCCAAAAGTTCTATTTCTTTCACCCTTCCCCTCATCTCACTCATATCATCCATCACTCAGACATTGTCCCCAGTGATCTCCTCCTTTACCCCATCTCAAATGAAAGTGGTCTTTATCAAGACCAATCCCCTTACATACTACCTTAACTCTATCTCCTACTATCTTCTCCAGAAGATTGACCATAATATCAGGCTGATTCTCTGATATTTAGTCTCTTTCTATCTGCTAGGTCCTTCCTTCCTGAGTTCAAACAAGCCTGTGTCTCTCCAATCCTTGAGAAACCTTTGCTTTATTTAACCATCTCCACTAGCAACAGATGATGAGCTGGGTAGGAGATGAAGCAGGCAAAAGATACCAATACATTTTTTTTTGCAGGGCAATGAAGGTTAAGTGACTTGCCCAGGATCACACAGCTAGTAAGTGAGTATCAAGTGTCTGAGGCCAGATTTGAACTCAGGCCCTCCTGAATCTAGGGCCGGTGCTTTATCCACTTCACCACCTAGTTGCCCCCCAATACATATTTATAAAGGATTTCTAAAGCTTAATTCATAAATCTTAGAGATCAAGATTGATGACTATTTTCCAATTTAATAAAAGTAGAATCAGATTAAGTTTGATGCTTCTAGTAGCAATATCCTAATATTTCATGTATCTGTTTAAAGAGAAGCTCTCAAGTACAGTTTAATGATCCCTCATTTATTTTTAGTGATTTCATAATAAGCAAAAATGTTTAGGATTTACATATATTTGTAACAAAGTTAGAACAAAATCTAAAATTTTAACAGGGCCATAATCTAAACTTACTCAAAATTTAGAGAATTTTTTTTAAATAGCAATTTTTTTAAAGTTTCAAAAACCTTTTTCAATCAAACAACAAGTATTTATTAATCGTATAATGCCCAGCCTCTACTTTGTAAAGAGAGGCATCCTGACCCACTGTGGGGTTGCCATGGTCATCATGCTTCCTTCTTCTGGCATCCAATGTGGGAGGGGAACTCCTTAGGAATATGGCTCTGACCTTTTGTTTTCCCCACAACAATTTCCCCATAATGAATCATCTGAAACAACACAGAAACTCTTCTGAACTCAAATACTATGACATCAGATAAGTCACTTCATTTTTCTGGGCTTCACCTGTTAAATGTGGGAGTTGGACTACATCTCTCAAGTCTCTTATAATGAGGGTTCTATTTAAGACCAAGAACTACATGGGATTTGGCAGGAATTCCATAAGAGCAAAGTTAAGAAAAAATGAGTGATGGAGGATTAGCTAAGCCCAAATATCTATGTCATGATTTTAAACCTTAGTTATTTTCAGATTTATTCTTATTACCTTTTTCTCTTTTCACTAAGTACAAAATAAAAATAATCCATAGGACATATATATATAATTTTTTTTGGTGGGGCAATGAGGATTAAGTGACTTGCCCAGGGTCACACAGCTAGTATGTGTCAAGTGTCTGAGATCGGATTTGAAGTCAGGTCCTCCTGAATCCAGGGCTGGTGCTTTATCCACTGTGCCACCTAGCTGTCCCCCATAGGACATATTCATAGAGTACTCTGAAAAAGATTAAGAATGTAAACTCCCTGAGGACAATGAAGGTTTTTGTTTTAAGTAGCCAAGGTCACAACCATACTGGAACATAATACAATATAAATTAATTTACCTGTATTTGTAGCTGTCCTGAAACAAAAACATATATAGTGACATTTGCCTTTGGCAGCCCAGCCTGAAGGTAGGGTGAGAGGAGGACACAGGGAGGAAAGCATTAAGCCTCTAATTACTATGTGCCAGATATTGTGCTAAGTGCTTTATAGATATTTTCTCATTTGAAACTCACAACCCTGAAAGGTAGGTGCTATTAGAATCTCCATTTTACAATTAAGTAAACTGAGGCAGACACATAGGTGTTAAGTGATCTCCCTAAGGTCACACATCTAGCAAGTGTCTGAGACCAGATTTTAACTCAGATCTTTCTGATTCCAAGCCTAGTGCTCTACCAACTTTACCACCTAGCTGTCTAGAGGAAATAGATAATGAATAGGACCCTGAACTTGAAAGAGGAGTTCAAATCCTGTTTCAAACACTTATATTTGCTGTGACCCTGGAAGCAGTATGCTGGTAAATGTTAAAATTAGGTTTAGTCTGTATATTAACATTTTCTCCATCACTTTCTGAAATCTAAGCCATCAACAAAACAATAAATCAGGCTCTCATTTGTAATATTTGCCAATTTCCAAGTTTAAAATGCGCACACTAACAATTTAACATCTGGTACTCTCAAGTTGGTTCAATCTTGCTCCAGCATTCCCTCAACCCTGAGCAAATCTCTTAACCTCACCATACCTTGGTTTCCTCATCTATAAAATGAGCAGGTTTGACTTAATGGCTTCTAGGATGCCTTTCAGCTCTAATTTTGTTATCCTGTGATAACCTTTCTGTGCCCTTTTCTCCTGTGTCTGGGGTGATGATGGGACAGAATTCTAAGAACCATATAGCTTAGCAAGAAGCTTTGGCAGATTCTTCAAGTTAAAGTTAAGTAATGAGTCAGTTCCAAAATGATGAACCAAAGCTTCAAGATAAAACTAGAATCTAAGCAATATGGGAGGCTTCAAAGTCCAGAGTCAAATGAGCCATGTACACGAGTACTAGACTACAACAGAGACCAGCAGTTTGATCTGTTTTTTCTTTCCTATTCTTGACCCTACTAATGTTGATTGTAGTTAAAAGATCAAACAGAACCTCAGAATTGGAAGGAATCTCAGAATCTACCCAACACATACTTAGACTGGTATCCTTCCCCCCCCCCCGCCCCAGTATAATATCCTTAACAAGGTCGCTGTTTAAAGAGGTACAGTAATAAGGAATCTGCCACCTCTTGAGTCCACCAAGCCTACTTTTAAGCTAAGAACCTTGCCTCACAGTTTACAGAAAATAACATGAGGTCATTTGCTCTGAATACCTTCTTCTCTCCTCTCGCTCATCTCCTGTTACACAGATGCCTTCTGCTACTCTCTCTTCCTTCACCTATCTCACATGATGAAGTGGCCTTACTCCTTATCAAAGCTCCATTTGTTCAAGTGATCCCATTCCATCCCATCTCCTCCAAGAGTTTGACTTTCTCTGTCATCTGCACTCGTTCCCTTATTTTCACTCTCCATTCCTACTAGCTCATTTCCTACTGCTTACAAACGTCCCTGTGTCTTCCTATCCTGAAAAAAAAACCCTCTCTTGACCTTTCCACGCCCATTAACTATAGTCCTATATTTCTTCTACCCTTTGTAACTAACTTTCTTGTAAAACCCATCTACAATAAATAGGTGTCTCACCTTTCTCTCTTCTCATTCTCTTCTTAACATCTTACAATCAATCTGGATTCTAACCTTATCATTCAACTGAAATTGCTCTCTCCAAAATTACTAATAATCTCTTTTTGAAATCCAAATTCTCAATCCTCATTCTCCTTGATCTTTCTGCAGTCTTTGACACTGTTGATTACTCTTGATTACTCTTGATCATACTCTCTTCTTTCTAGATTTTTCAGGACACCACTCTCTTCCAGTTTTCCTCCCACCTTTCTGACCACTCCTGAATCCTTTGCTGGATCTTTCTCCAGATCATACCCTCTAACCTCAGATGCCCTCAGGATTCATTCCTGGGCCTTCTTCCCTTCCCCCTCTATACTACTTCACTTGGTAAATTCACTGGTCCCTAGATCTAATTAATACTTCTTTGCTAATTATTCTCAAATCTACCTTTCTTGCCCCACTCTCTCCACTGACCTCCAATCTTGAATCTCCAACAACTCATCAGATATCTTTTACTAGACATCCAGACATCTTAAATTCAATATGTTCAAAACAAAATTCATTATCTTTCACCCTAAACCCTCTATGTCCCCACCTTCCCTGTTACTGTACCTTCTCCCAATCCTTTAGGCTCACAAGCTAGGAATCATCCTGAATTCCTCACTCTCTCATCCCCCATATCCAAGCTGTTGCCAAGGCCTACCAATTTTACCTTTGTAACATCTCTTGAATATGCCTCCTCTCCTCTACCATTGCTATCACTTTAATTCAGACCCTCATCACATCACATCTGAACTACTGAAATCACCTACTACTGTGTCTGCCTGCCTGCAATTTCTCCCCATTCTATTCTATCCTACATTCAGCCACTAAAGTAATTTTCCTAAACCACAGGTCTGATTAATCATGTTACCTCCCTCCCCTTGCTCAATAAGTTCTAGAGGTTTCCTATTACCTCTAGGAGCAAGTAAAATGCTCTGCTTGGCATTCAAAACCCTTCCTAGCCCTTCCTAACCTTCAAGTCTCCCTACACCTTACTCCTCAATACATGTTTTTTGATCTACTAACACTGGCTTCCCAGCTGTTCCATGAAGAAACTACATTTCTCATTACAGGTATTCTCTCTGGCTGTACCTCATGCCTACAACACTGTCCCACCTCTACTCAGACAGTTTTCCTTTACGTCCCTATTAAAATCCACATTTCTAGAGGAAGCCTTTCCCAAACCTTCTTAATTCTATTGTTCTTTTTTTCTTATTTATCCTGTATATAGTGTGTGTGTGTGTGTATGTGTATTTGTGTGTTTTCTCCCCTAGTAGATTGTAGGATCCTTGTGGGCAGGGACTGTCTTTTGCCTCTTTTTGTATCTACAGGGTTTAACACAGTGCCTGGCACAACTGTGAGTACTTAATAAATGCTGAATGACTTTGCACAATACTTGATATTTTAGAATTTTCTTAGCTCAAAAAAATTTGTACATTGAGTTAAAATTTGTCTCTCTGCAAGTTCTATTAGCCAGTGGACCCTCGCCATAGTTAAGATGGCTCTGCTTAAGTAGAGCAAGTAGGATTGATTCTCAGACAGTGTCTCTTTCCTAGAAAGTTTTGATATGGCAAAGTAAATAGACTGCCAAGGCTGAAGTCAGGAAGACTCTTCCTGATTTCCCATCTGGTCTCAGACACTTACTAGCTCTATGACCATGGATAAGTCACATAATCCTGTTTGCCTTCTTATCTGCAAAATGAACTAGTGATGTAAATAACAAACCCTCCTAGTATCTTTGCCAAGAAAATCCCAAATGGAGTCATGAAGACTCAGACACAGCTGAAATGAATGACTGAAGAACAAAAGCTAAAAGGTTGAGGATGGAAAGGTAGAGTTTAGGCACCAACCAATTGCTGGAGGAGAATCATGGGTCCATCCTCCGTAGAATCATCCCAGTCTATGGTACCTATGTATAGCATATGGCCATCCCAGTCTTGTCACTGGAATATTCTTTGCCATAGACTTGCTTCATCAGTTTTTAAGCCATTCTAAGATAGCCTCATGTTGCATCAGTCAAATTGTTAGAGAGAATATATTGCCCACTTTGGGTTCTTGAAGCTGAGTTCCAGGTTCTCAGAGCTGTGAAAAATGGGTTTTGGATCATAATCTAGACAATATTTCTGATTATTTATCTAAAATGAAAAGCAGGAAATGATTCATTTGATTTCTGCCAATGCTGGAGTGTTGCCACTTTTCACTCAGGAAGAGCTGGCTTCCTTTGGCAGTCCTCACTTGCAGGATGATGAATGAAGTTCTATGTTTAGTGTGAGCTAGAATTTTATAGGGTCTAAAAAAGCAATTTATATATGTCTTGAGGGGGTGAGTATTTTTTTTCTTTTTTCAAGAGCTATTAGTCACAGAAGGGTCCTCAATAGATATTACAAGAGAGTACTAGTAGGAGGACTAAATCTGTGTCCCTAGGAATTCATTTTTAAAAGAGCCTCATTTTTCCAAACATTGGGTACATTCTATATTCACCAAAAATAGTTTTGCTGAATTCTGTTCTTTTCCTTGACATATAAGAATTATGAGAACTCATGCCCCTCAAAGCTACATTGTGAACAGAGAGGAGTATTCAGTCTAACAAGACATTTTTCTAGTTCCAATAGTCAAACTTGGTATTCATGGTAGAAGAGGCTGATTATCATCTACATTCCCAACACAGGTTGAGCAATCTTGCTTCCTAGCCAATAAGTCAACTGAGTTGTCAAGGGTCAAAGCTACCTCAAAGATCAGTGGCCATGGGCCAAACCAACCACTTACTCTAAGTGAAGAACTCTCTTAGCACTAAGAACCTATGAAGCCTCATCCATACTGAAAGAAATTCAATTTCTTTCTTTTTTTGGTAAATGTTTCTTAGTTGGAGTAATGATTTCTCCTACTCATCTGAGATTCAACAAACCTACATTTTCAAATATTCCATTTCCATTCTGATCACAGACTTGAGTAGTCTACCTTCTCACTCAGTCCTGGAAAGCTGTGGATTCACATTGCTGGGATCCAATGGAATGTTCTGCTTATTATTTAATAATAATAATAATACTGCGATGTTAAAAATCTAATGTGTGGTCACCTTAAATTAGAAACCAGTCATCGGCATTACGTATTTATTAAAGTATATTAGGGATTAGTAAAGAGAACACATGGAGAGAGAAAAGAGATCTGTCTACTCTGCCTACTTGCCTGCCAACTGACAGTTCCCAAACAAAAAGGCTGATTCTCCATATGTTCCAGTGGAAGTTCCCTCCAGGACAGGAAGAGAGGCAGGCCCCACACACAGATCCAAGCTAATTGGCTGGTCCATTGATTGACATGACCTACAAGCAGTCTATGAATAGATGTAACTTCTGGACGCCAAGTCACATGTTTTCTCCTCAGGGAGGAGCTGCCCTGGTTCTCACAATGTCTTTCTCAGCAGGGGGTGGCACCCTGATTCTCACACTACCCCCTGTGCTCCATGAAGAAACATCATTTCCTTACATGAAGCAATAATATTACAGATACTTATGACTAACAAAGTAAAGGGAATGAAAAGAGAGAAAAGATACTGAGCAACATATTAACAAAGGCTAAAAGGGGGTACTCCCTTTTAGGAGGTGGACATTACAAACAGAGAAAAACTGACATTATAAACAGTGTATACAATGGGGAAAAGGAAAACAGAAAAATATCCATTTAAGTCTTTGAAAATCTTTTCTCAGATGATTCTTGGGATGTTCTCTGGGTGTAGTTGTGATATAAAAGTCTTTCAGGTGTGGATGCTGATGATCAACTAATAAGTCTCAGCTGTAGAATTTCACATGTGATTGTAAAGTCCCTCAGGTGTTTCAGATACTGGTAATCAGCTGGGAAAGTTTCCTACAAAATTGAGCTTCAAACAACTTTAAATAGCTTTGCCAAAAATCAAATCAAACAATGAGAGTTCTCAAAAACATGTCTAAGGAAATTCAGAATCTTTTAGAGATTTTACAATTATCGTCCAGTTGTTACAAATGAAACATATAATAAAGACAAAAATTGAAACATTCTCTAAAAATTACACCAGTGGTATCAAATACATGGCTCATGGGCTGCATGCTCCCAGCACTCCTGAGTATGGTCCAAACCAGATTCAAATGCAATTGGGAGGGGCCAGCTAGGGGGCGCAGTGGATAAAGCACCGGCCCTGGATTCAGGAGGACCTGAGTTCAAATCCGGCCTCAGACACTTGACACTTACTAGCTGTGTGACCCTGGGCAAGTCACTTAACCCCCATTGCCCCGCCAAAAACAAACAAACCAAAAAAACCCAAAAAACAAACAAACAAAAACAAATGCAATTGGGAAATATTTAACAAAATAAATAAAAGACCATAAGATATAGATAATACAGTTTAAAACTAAATCAATATGTGGCCCAGTGGGATCCTTATTATGGCCTCTGCTGCTATTTAACACCACTGTTTTAGATTACTAGCAATTACTATTATCAGTAATGGGTGCAAAGTGACAAAATCTGTACTATCACTGGAAATAAGCAACCTCTCCTAGCCTCCCCTGACACGAACACTTGGGAAAGGCCCTAGCCACCCTGTCCTTGTTACAGGTCTGTTCAGATTTGGACCCAGGTCCTCTGACTCCAAATTCACCGGGAAAGCAGCCACATTTCAATAGCTCCAGACTTCCCTTAGATCCTCTCAGCAGTTGGCAAACAGAAGGTTCTTCATGAGAAACAGCCTAGGCCCAAGTTGTATTATACTTTGTATTCTTCCCATTGCTTCACCAACACTCAGTCCCTTGATCCCTTAGCAAGCCAGCTTCACAGGAAAATATAAACATTCTCCAGCCATACATGTGTGTGCACTCCACATTTATTAGAGAACTGAGCCTAAAAGCATTTGTCCAATTTTCCACCGTATATTGAAATCTATGTGGATTTTTCCTTTTCCTTTTTATTTTTTCCTTTTGCTGTTGTTGAAATAGTCAAAAAAACATGATTCATCTCTGTGGTATGCAAGCTAGGAAGTCGCACAGCCCCGACCCAGAATCAGGTAGGATTATTACCATTCCCTGCTGGGGTGAAAAATTAAACTGTGAATGCTGTTAGAAATGCACAGATCATAGTCATTTCTCTAAAATAATAACCATTGTGTACTGGAGTCATTAAGAATGATAGTAGGGGGAGGTGATGCTTGAGAAGCTGAGGATAATTTCCAAGACAGGCTCACAGCCCAAAATGTCTCCACTCTTGGCTCTGCTTTGGAGCCCAAAAATGCCACCATTACTTGCTCAAGTTATTTCTTCATCTTGAAAAGTCATTGTATGTGATGGCATATCACATGAAAGGCTCAGTGTCCTCATTTGTATATGGCCTCAGCATTTCCTTCCAGCATTAGATCTATAATCCTTTACAAAAAGGTCAGTTTGATTTTTCAACAATAGGGGCCATCTTTCAAGAAATTTCAACCTCCTCCAGGAAGGATTCCCTGACTGCCCCCAGGAAAAGAGAATGCTTTGTATCTCACTTATTATTGTAATTATTTTTGTTCATAGCCAGTGTCCCTTGTTAGACTGTAAACTTTTGAGGGGATGGGGGTGAGGGGGAGCAATGAGGGTTAAGTGACTTGTCCAAGGTCACACAGCTAGTAAATGTCAAGTGTCTGAGGCTGGATTTGAACTCAGGTCCTCCTGAATCCAGGGCCTGTACTTTATCCACTGTGCCACCTAGCTGCCCCTGTAAACTCTTTTTGGACAGGGCCTGTGCCTTATTCTTCCTTGTACCCCCATCTCAGTGAATAACACATAGTAGATATTTAACAAACTCCTGTTGAGCAAATGAACGAGCAAGAAGGAACAATGTGAAAAAAAATATATTAATAATGAATATCTTGGGAGGACCCAGAGATCAGTTTCAGTCCCTTTCTCCCCCTTCTCCAGAAAGTCCAATTCTTGAGGAACTCCAGGAAATCTTGTTTGGGACAAGCCCAAAGAAACAAAAGGAATATAGATTGATTCTATTGTCTAGCTCAGTGAGCTGATGGGATTAAACCACAGCTACTTACTGGACTGGCCTTTGCCCTTCAGGGAAAAGTCTCTTCCATTAGGTCATTTTAATTTGGACCACCCTCAAGTCATGTTAACCAACGGAATAGAATGATGCTAACCAATTACCTTTGATCAATGTATAAATCATTCACCTCTCTCAAAAGAGGATAAAAGCCTTGACCATATCGAGGCTTCTTCTCTCTGGGCTTACTGGACCCACTTGCCTTCCTTGGAATGCTGTCTCTTGGTGCATGCTCTCTCTCTTAGGACTATATAAGTATGTAGGCCTGAAGGCCAGAGACTATGAGAAGTTAGGGAGATGCTCGGTCAATTCTTTTCTGGTATATATGATATTAATTAATAATAAATGCTTACTGCCAAAATGGGTGCAATAGCCATTAATATATAAGTAGCAATTAATTTTAGAAAACAGTTTAGCACAATAAATTTTAAAAACATGATAGGGAACCTGAAGAAGGAATAGTTAGTGATAACTACAAATTTACTGAGAACTGACTGATCCCCACCCAGTCCCCCTACCCAGGCCAATGAATTGCCTGGGGATAAACAATCTTTGTCAATTACAGAATCTTGACTGACTTATGGATCTCTCCCAAATAAACTATCCCCTCCCAATGATCTCCTATCTCCTTACTCCCTGGACTTTATGTTATTATATAAAAGGGTCCACATACATTAATTAGTTTCTATTTAGAGTTAAGTAGCTTCTATACTTAACTTAGGAGCAGTCCTATAGTTCCTTTTGCTAAAGGTTCATTTACATTAAGTAGTTAAGTAGTGTTGTGGCTCTGGAGCAATCTTTTAGTTCCCTTTGTTCTGTTACCCCATAAAAACCCTGTCCACTTCCCATCTTTGGGTATTCCTGGAATCTTGCTTTGGGATACCCCGAGCTATAGTTCCTCTGCCCCCATTAGATTTTTGAATTTTTTTTTTTTTTTTTGCAAAGCAATGAGGGTTAAGTGACTTGCCCAGGGTCACACAGCTAGTGTCAAGTGTCTGAGGATGGATTTGAACCCAGGTACTCCTGAATCCAGGGCCAGTGCTTTATCCACTGCACCACCTAGCTGCCCCCCTCTGACCCCATTAAAGACCTTATTTTCTTTTATATGGATTGTTTCTTTAATTTACAGGTTAACATAAGTAAGGACAAAAGTTAGCCATATCATTTGGCTAAAATATATCCCATGAATGGTGTAGAGTAATATAAAGTAACATCTCTTCTTACTTGGCTTCCTCCAAAATCTGACTAAGTGGGTGCTATGCCTAAAGAAATGTAAGTTTTGATTGATGAAACCTCACAAGATATCTTGGGGTTTATGGCCTAGCTATTATTTTCCTCTTTTCTACTCATTTATTCTATAATTTAAAAAAAAACTAGTAAAATTAACTCTTTTGCCCCAAGTAGTTTCATTTGTGATTTCTTGAAATACAGCACTGGAAAACCAAGTGTTGATAAAGCCCATTGGGATTCAAATGGAGCTACTGGACCATGCCTTAAACCCAAATCCCTCTGGCTCTCATTGATTGCCCAACACTAGGTCCCAAGCCTCACTTTGTCATTATTCAGGTTTTAATGGCTCATAGTGAGTGTAAATAGAAAATGTTTCTGTTCTGGCCAGAAACCATAAGGGTCTTTCCCTTCTAGATTGATTTTTTTTTTAGTAGGTTAAAAGAGGCCATTTTTGGCCTCATTTCTTATTTAGCCTTAATCACGGAATGGTTAATGCCTCAGACAAACTGAGGCCTGAGAAAGACCTTAGCTTTAAAAGGCCATGGTTTTCTACTGCATTGGGGCCATCTCCAGTCATCCTGATCTATATTTTGCCACTGGACCCAGATGGCTCTGGAGGAAAGAGTAAGGCTGGGGACTTTGCACATCCCTCCCTCACTTAAATCCAATTCACCTACAAGTCAATATATCACCTTCTTGATGTCACTGGTCCCCTTTGAGAGCAAAGGACAAACAACAAACAACAAACAACAAGGTACTGCCTCCCCCTGGAAAGCCAATCCTGACCCCTCTAAGTTTTAGTACTTTCCTCAAATTATTTTATATTATCTATCTACTTACCTATGTTTCTCAGTCTTACCCCCTTTCCTCCCCCAGAATGTAAGCTCATTGGAGAATAGATTTTTTTTCTTTTTTCTTCATAACTGCAGTACATATCTCAATGTACATAGGCAGTTGAATTCAATGGGGAAGCAGGAGATTTGGAGGTTCTAGGCCAGGCCCCAACACTAACTCTGTGAAGGCTGGAAAAACTCTTTGTCACTTACATGAATTGATGCTGAGTGAAATGAGCAGAACCAAGAGAACACTGTATACAGTATCAACATTTTATGATGATCAACTTTGATGGACTTGGCTCTTCTCAGCAATGCAATGATCCAAGACAATGCCGAAAGACTTAGTGTGGAAAATGCTATCCATATTCAGAAAAAGAACTATGGAGTCTGAATGCAGACTGAAGCATATACTTTAACTTTTGTTGTTGTTTTTTGTTATTGTTCTTGTTTAGCTTTTCTTGGTTTTTTTTTTCTTTTGTTCTGAGTAATGTGGAAATATTTTTAACATTATTGTAATGTATAACCTATATCAAATTGCTTACTAACTTCAGGAGGGGGGAGAAAGGGGGGGAGAAAAATTTGGAACTCAAAGTATTGTTACATGAAATTGAGAAAAATTAAAGTAAATAAATAAATAACTTGGGGAAAAAAGGAAAGTCTCTTTATCCAACTGAATCACACTTTGTTTATCTGTACAATGAGAGCCATGCTCACTTCAAACTCTAACATTCACTGATTCTTAGCTAGAAAGAAAATTTCTCATCAACAGGTAAAGTCAGCCAGGTAAAATTGTGAAGTAGGTGAAATGTGCTGCCTTGGGTTCTCTACCTCGACACAAGCCCCTAATGCCCTCATTCCACAACTTGGCCACTCCACAACCCCAACTGATACATGTTCAGCCCAGGATGTCATGTTCCAGATACAACCTTCTTCCCTCAGAAAAATACTTAAATGCCTGATTTCCTCACAGATCTGATCTCTGTCTTCAGAGGGACATATCTCTGACAGATTCAGCAAACATTTACTAAGCACCTGCTGTATGAAGAATATGAGCTTAAGAAGAAAGAACAAGTTTTAGTGAATTCAGTCGCTGTGCTAGTGAGGCTCTTACAGAGATGACTAACCCAAGTGTCATGATAGGCTTGGTCCATGCTGATAATAGATTCACAAGCTCCCTTACAGAAGTGTTGGCATTTTGGCAAGCTTTTCCTAAAGACTCAGGGTCTTAAACCAAAGAAAATGTATTTCCAATGTGTAATATGTGCATTGTGACATTCGAACTTTCAGAGTTTCAGAGTTTGTTTAATTTGTCCTAAACTCTATAATTTGAATTTTGGTAGGTGTCCCTAGGTTTTTGGTAAAATCTTGAGTTATAAAATTATATGGATCAATACAAAACTTTGTCTAGGGATGGATAAGTGATTTGAAGATTATTCTAAACAATCCATTTAATTGTACATTTCCTACAAAAATATACTTTGTTATCATTAAGCATAATTATCAACTAAACCCAAAGTATTCACATTTGCACAGAAAGATGCACTGGAAAGGAAGGACATTATAATGAAATTAAAACATTAGGTAAGAATTATTTACCTGAATAAACTAGTAAAATACTACTTTACTCCACTTTCAGAAGAAACTTATAGCTTTTTCTCATTTACATTGTTTCAGAAGTTGAAAGTCCCCAGACCTTATCCAAAATACATCTTCCCAATAACTTGCCACTTAGAGTTCTCTTCTGCTATTCATGTTAATTGGGATGCCATTAGTTGCAAACCCAATTAATTATTCTTATCTGGTGCTACTTTTTGCTAATATCCAAATTACCTGTACTTTTTTTTTTAATTTGTTTTTGTTCTATTTGGGGTTTTTTGCATAAGAGAGAAGTATGTTTGTTCCTACATGATCCCCTTGGCTCCTTACAGCTCTCTTTCATCTGGAAACACTGCATTGACAAATTATATGTGCAATGATAGCTAGGATACAAACATGCCTCTTTTCAATCAGAATTTTATCTACTTGACCTCCTTATCCTAGTTAACAGCTTGCCCTTTTGAAGCCTACACTTGGATAAAAGTTGCTTTACATAAAATTGCTCAAGATTTCTCATTAACCACAAAACAGGCTTCTAACCTTAAAAAAAAAAAAAACCTGCCCTCTTCAGATGTTTGCTTTTAACTTTTTAAAATAAATCACATCTATTTTTTTCTTGAAATATTTAAACAACATTCAGCATTGTACATACTCTCGTTAGGGTTTTTTTTTTTAAATGCATATTTGATTATTTTATCTTAAACTTCCATAATGCCTTTCTTCCAAAAATCTGAAAGGTTTTTTTTCTTTTCACAAATTTTTATTGCTATCTCTTGTTTTTATATCACCTACCTTTTCCAATATACCACTGACCTCCTTCTCCCAGAAGGCATCGTTCTTATTCTTCCTTTATAAAAGATGGAGCAAGGTTATTATGCTCCACATTACACATTCAGCCATTCAGTTCTCCTGATATTCATCTCATGTTTTACCCACTGAGCTAACTCAATGAGGTCACTAATTTAATATGTGCCTCTACTATTTGAATTATTTTTCCTTTTGCCATTTAGAACCAAACATTCAGCAAACACAAGATCTAAAGAAAGAGCAAGTAGGTACACATCAATTACCATTCTGTTTTATAACCTTTCTATAGTCTTTTTTGTTATAAATTTCATTTTAATATAACTTTTTCTTCCTTTACAATTCTACAAAATTAAACAACTTTTCACTTTAACCTCACTTAAAGTACATCTTCTCTGAATTAGCAATGGAAAAGGGAAAGGTATCATGGCATATTCGTGAGGTGAAGGGATGGCAAGGATACAAGTCTCAAACTGTGCTGCCCAGCTGGGACCCCCGGCTTAGTTTCAGTAATATGTGAAGGGTGAGTCATCCTTATATAGCTCAGGATTTGAACAGCCTCCAATATCTCCATGTCATGCAGCCTCTCAGACCTAATTAAATTCTCATATGTTCACGCATTGATAGAGCTAGGTGGCAACTCACTAGGGATTTTCTTAGGGAGGGTGTGTGCTGAAGAACATATACCACCAATTATATGAAGCCCTGTGATTGAAGGCAATTTGAATCCTGGCTAAATGCCTCTTCCTCTCTCCTACTGCTGGCATATGCTCTGGCTCCCTTCAATCCTTTCTGCCCTGCCTCGTCCTTCAGGTTGAGCCAAAGAGTAAGCCACCTCTAAGGCAGACTTGGCAGCCCTGATGTAAATCTGCATTTTATAACTTCTTCCTCTGGCACCATCTAGGCATGTGGGTGAATGTACCATCGATGATTAGATACTTGTGCTGATGGATGACTAGGAAACAGCAGGGAACCTCTGGAAGTTCTCAGATTTCACTGACTATGCTGAGCATTCTCTGCTGCATTTAGTCAATGATATGGTCTTCATTTCTCCATGCCTCTGCTCCACCTTGAGTAGGAGCATCTCACTGAAGACTCTGAAAAATATTTTGTATTCTTTTGCCTGATGGCATCTGTTGAAAGCCTGAAATAAAGTGGAATGGTCCTGAAGATAGCCTTCTCATGTCCCCCACCATACATAGAGTCACAACAGGCTTAATTTCCATATAAAATAATTCTGTAAAAAGTTAACATAAACTGTTGCACTATTCCTCCCAACCCCACCATGGTCAAGAATGGGAATTACCATGGGAAGAAGTTGAGGGCCTTCCATAACATAAACTGAATTATACCAGGCTAAGGAGCAGTAATAACAGCTAGCATTGTTACAGCATTTTAAGGTTTGTAAAATACATCTCTTACCTCCTTCCATCCTTATACTGGCCTTGGTGCTATTTGTATTCCTATTTTTAAAGTAACTAGGTAGCTCAGTAGATGGAGTTCTGGGCTTGGAGTCAGAAAGACCCAAGTTAAAAATCAGCCTAAAATGCTTTCTAGCTGTGTGACCCTGGGCTCTGTCCATTTTGTTTTCCTCAACTATAAAATGGAAATAATATTAACACCTATTTCACAGGGTTGTTGGGAAGATCAAATGAGAGAACACTGTAAATTGCTTAGCACAGTACCTGGCAGATAATAGGACCTTAATGAACGTTTGTTCCCTTTTAGAAGAGGAAAAGAAGGATAAGAGGTTAATTGACTTGTCCCAGCTCTCAAAGTTAGCAAGGGACTGAAGCAGAATTCAAACTTGGTTCTTTCTGACTCCAATTCTAATCCACTCTGAAGCATCAAGTCTGACACCACCTAGCTGCCATAGTCAGAGAGGGACCAGAAGTGTCAGAGAGTTAATAGATGGAGTTGGTGAGTTAAAAGAATGCAAACCAATTGGGGAGAAAGCAGGGAAGGGGACAAGAGAAGGTCTGGTGCACAGGCAAAGTCAGTATCTAAATCAAAAACAGAAGTCTGTATTAGGATCAAAAAGACCCTAAGGAATAAGCAAACAGATAAAGCTAAAGCTAAAATGTTTGATCATGTAATGGTGGAGAGAGAGCCTATGTTTCACAAAAGTTAAATTCACCGCACTCATTTTCTTGTAGTCATGCATGATTTTATGCCCAGTCACAAGAGTTTGGTACCATTCTCCAGCTTTCTTGAAATTAGAGGCAAAAAAAAATCATTCCTTTCACCACCGTCTACATTAGTTTCCAAAGAAAGAGACCTCTCTAAATAATAGCAGCTAGACTGATCTGAAGAAAAATAGATGCCCAATTATTTCAAAAGAAGTTGATTAGCTCTGAGACTGAGTTGAAAGGCCCTCTTTTAATAACACTGCAAAATACAAGTGCAAGCTTCTCAGAAGAGTGACTACTAAGAGCTTTGCCCATAACGAAAGGGTAGGTAAAGCCTAGTGATTTTCAAACCCTCTTAACAACCAGAGCTGTAACTAGAACAAAGCTATTGGGATTTTTCTCCATAATGCTAAATTTAGAAGGTAATGCCAGCACTTGCCATCCCTCAGGAGCATAGAAACAAAAGAGTTTAACACCTTGTTGTTGTCACTGTTGCTGTTCCTCCATTTTCAAAGAAGACAAAAGACATCATGGGGTGCTGTCTTGACTTTCCCATGAATTGGCTTTAAGTGAGGCAGAGTTGCATAACGTCATGAGCCTCACTCTCTCTTCCAGAGTCATCAAAGTTCAGTGGGAGGACAAAAGTCAAAATGACTAATGATGACCCTAGATGCAGCGGATTGACCTTGGCATCTTCCACATCTAAGTTCTAAGGGCTCCGCAGAGCCCACTTCAGCTGCTTTCCTGGCAGTTGGAACAAGTTATTCTCATCCTTCATTCCACCAGGGGAAGGCTTCATGTACTTGGGGTTGCCTCATTGACAGATTTGAGGGCTGTGGTTGCCCTAACCCTGGGTTAGCCCATTTGCTGAGACAATTTTCCCAAAGTGTGGCCTCTGCATATGCTATGGCTTCTTAGAGCCACAGGTGAGAGCTGAGAGACAGCTGGACACCAAAGGCAGGTGAACAGCACTGACAAGGGCTCAGCAAGCCCTCCTATCAGAGGTGCTAGTCCTCCTTGAACAAGATAGCAGAAAAAGCAAGGCTGGTGAATTTGCACAGCCCTGCCTCATTTAAATCCAATTCACTTGCAAGTCATGACATCTTCCTGATGTCATGGTCCTCTTTGAGAATGAAGGATGGGGCAGCTAGGTGGCACAGTGGATAAAGCACCGGCCCTGGATTCAGGAGGACCTGAGTTCAAATCCGGCCTCAGACACTTAACACTTACTAGCTGTGTGACCCTAGGCAAGTCACTTAACCCCAATTGCCTCACCAAAAAAAAAAAAAAAAAAAAAGAGAATGAAGGACAAACAACAAGCAGTCTGGAGTGAACTCCTTCCTGGCCTTCCCTCACAGAAACCTTACCTGTAGCAACCCCGCACAAGTATCTTAGGGTCTTTTTCTCTCTACTACGGGGTACCCTACCACTACCATTACCCTTGCCTCAGGCAGAGTTGTATCATGTGCCTTGACACAAAAATTTCTAGTTACTGCTCTTTTAACAACATAAGTGGGGAAAAGTTTAAATTTATCTTCTTTTCATGGATATGAAAAATTATAATTATTTTAAGGATTAATTTATGACAACGAGTAATTGATTTATGTGTAGGCTATTGCAATTTCTTTTAATTTTGTTCTATATTCAATTCTTCATTAAAATGTATAGAAATATTAGTAATTTCAGGTAATGGTAAAATTATGCTCATATTAAAATATTTTAATATAAAAGCTAGATTGCATATTATGAGAATCAATTATCCATGCCTAAACACCTTTGTCTAGCATTCAATGTACAAAACAACCCAGTGCCAACCCACCTTTCCAATCGTATTTCCCTCTATTCTCCTTCACACAACCTACAGTTCATTTAAACTAAACTGCTTGACATTACTCAGAACAGATCTATACTCTCCTGTCTCCATGACTTTGCTCACAATACTAGCTCTATCTAGAATGGTCTTCCTCATAAACTCTTCCTGCCTAATTCACATCTGTCTTTCAAATCCCATTTCAAATGCCATTTCCTCCAGGAAGGCTTTCCCCCAAATAGAAGAAATAATTCATTTTTCTGAATTACTAGATAACTTTGTACCTCAATAGGTTGTTATCAGAAAAGTCTTTGAAAAACTTAAAGTTCTGTGTAAGTGTGAAGTATAGTTGTCATCATTGTCTAATATTGCCCTTCCATATTCTGTTTTGAATTATAACTATTTGTATGTGTCTTCTCTCCCCTCTGGCCTATAAACACCATTTGGTCAGGGACAGTCTTATTCTCTTTTTTTGTATGCCCCACCATACTTAACAGTACCTAATATATGGTATATATTCCATAAAAATTTATGTAATGAACACACACCTGGGAAAAGCCTTACTGGTTGGCCCATAAAGCCATATAAAGCAAGGCATCACCCAGCAACCAGTGAAACCTCAGCCCAAGATTAGTAGCCATAAAATTCATAAAATCTAGTTTCACATGCTATCACTGACTCTCATTAGGTGTTCTTCAGTACTATCCATATATTTTTCACAGATGATTTTTCAACATCCCTTCCAGATTTGGAATTCTATAATCCTAGAGAAAGAAACATTCTCTTCAAGGTTAAAGGAAATCTAGAATCAGATAAAACTGTGGCTGAGAATAGTAAAAATAAATAAAGAGTATTTTGTTTTGCTCAAGTATTTGCTATTCATAGGATCATAGATCCAGAAATGGAAGAAAACCCCAAGGATGTGTTAGTCTAAGCCCCTTGTTTTTTACAGATGAGGAAACTGAGGTCCCAGGAGAGTAAGTGATTTGCCCAAGGTCAAATAAGTTGCATCAGAAGTATGGTTTAAAGACAAATCCTCTGAGTCCAGAGGCAGGACACTTTATACTATACCACACTACCCCCCCTTACTCTTGCTTTAAACCATGCAGCTTATTGAAATAATATGTTTAATCTAACACCGATTAGCATTAAGGCCTGGTTCATTAAAAGATCTATTGCAATAGAAAACCCATAGCAATGTCTTTTAGACAATCATATTTATGGGAAACTTACCTGTCAAAGAAAAAGGATTTCATTTATAATACCATATGCATGTGTGTGTGAGTCCCCTCTACAATTATACACAGAAGACCCACATTTTTCCATTGAACCAAACAATCATAATAACAGCTAACGTTTCTATAGTGCTTCCTACATGACAAGCTATATGCTAAACACTTTACAACAACTATCTCATTTGATCTTCACAAAAATCCTGGGAGTTAGGTACTATTATTATCCCCATTTTTTTAATGGATGAAGAAACCAAGACAAAAAGAATTTAAGTGGCTTGCCCAGGATCACACCATTAGTAAGTAGCTGAGGCTAGGTTTGAGTCCAGGTCTTCCTGAATCTGAGTCCATTGCTCATCCTCTGCACCACCTAGCTGCATTGAGTGTGAAGTGTTTTGCTAATTGGATGAAAGCAGATGATGACACATGGAAATATTTTGGAATTTGTTGAAAGGAATCCACCATGCCCTGTGGGCTATGTATAACACCATGAGTCAGTTCCAAAGTTCTCAATTCAGCTGCAGAGAGGGGACACCTCAGAAGATTCCAAACTGTAGGCAAACCCTTATAGATGAGCCAGAGAAAAGCAATAGGGTGGGGCAGTGAGCCCAAGGAAAATGCTTCACTCCTCCTCCCCACCCCATGGTCTCCATTAACCAAGTCATCTGAGAGACTGAATGGCAATACACACACCCAGGAACTGAGAGACCTACTGAGGACAAACCAGACCCAGTGAGAAAAGGCAACTTTGGAACTCAACAAGAACATCTATCCTTGAAGCTCAACAGAAAGTTCCACCTATGAAGAACTTCATGGGGATCCCACAAATGAAGAAAAAGGACCTCCATTAGGTAGAAGCTTTGTATACTCTGACCACGTGTACTTTTTGAGCACATTCCTCAAGGGACCTTGTAGGTGCGAATGGAAAGTGTGCCCCCAGTTTAGGGAGACATGTTGTATCAACTGTCCTTACTATAACACGTTAGTAAATATAACTGTAAAAGCTGATTAAGTCTGACTGGCTAATAACCAAGTATGTGGTACAATAAATGGACAGTTGGACTTTGAGTTGGGAAGAACTGAGTTCAAATCTGCTTCAGACACTTGGTCCTGTGTGACCCTAGGTAAGTCACTTAACTTTTGTCAGCCTCACCTTCCTCATCTGTGAAATGGGATTAATAAAAGCACCTTCCTCACAGGGTTGTTGTGAGGAACAATTAAGTAAATATGTGTAAATCACTTTGTGAACCTTAAGGCACTGTATAAATGCTTCTCTCCTCTAGAACCATCTGGGTCCAGTGGCAAGATATAGATCAGGATGACTGGAGATGGCCCTGGATGTTTAAGGCAATTAGGGTTATGATTTACCCAGGGTCAGGCAGCTACTAAGTATCTGAGGTGACATTTGAACTCAGGCCCTTTCAACTTCAGGGCCAGTGCTCTATCCACTGTGCTACCTAGCAGCTCCTTATTGTTACTACTAGCTCTCTAAGGGGAGTATTCAGCTTCATCTGAGGATACAAACTGGCAGAATTAATGGGAGATGGGAAAGTAACCCTAGAAAGGATTTTATATATGTTTTTTTGGTTTTGTTTTAGTTGTTTTTTTGGGTTTTTTGCAGGCAATGAGGGTTAAGTGACTTGCCCAGGGTCACACAGCTAGTAAGTGTCAAATATCTGAGGCCAGATTTACATATGTTTTAATACACATCCAGTATAACTCTCAGGACAATCCAATGAGACTGGTGGTGTAGTTGCTATCACCACTATTTTACATGGATAAACTAAACCTTAGGAAGACTTAAGTGATTTGCTCAGTCACATGGCTAGTATCAGACACTAACCAGAACCCAGGCCTCCTGCCTCCAAGTCCAGGGCTCTTTTCATTCTCCTATATAACCTTACAGTAAAACTTCAAACTCCTGAAAAATTCAGAAACTATTTCAAAGTTGGGCAGCTAAGTAATTCAGTGAAGAGAGTACAGGGCCTAGAGTCAGGAAGACTCCTTTTCCTGATTTCAAATCGGGTCTCAGGCACTTACAAGCTGTGTGACCCTAAACAAGTCACTTAACCCTGTTTGCCTCAGTTTCCTCATCTGAAAAATGAGCTGGAGAAGGAAATGGCAAACCACTCTAGCATCTTTGCCAAGAAAACCCCAAATGGGGTCACAAAGGGTTGAACACAACTGAAAATTACTGAACCACTACTTTCAAAGTTATCCAAGTGAGCATATTCAACACTCAGAATCATAATCTAAGCATTTTTTTGTTTATTAACTGTTCAAAAAGTCAAATACAAAATAGAAGCTTCCTGATATTGAGGATGACTGTCCTGGCATTGAGTAGTTCCAGGAGCAATGGCAAGATGGACAAAACAAATCTCTACTATATTATTCACTTGAAGCTTCAAGTGAATCCAAACTTAAAGGAGCTGAAATAGCATAAGGGTGGAAGCCAGGTCAGTATAGCCTGAACATGCATGTAAAAACAAAACAAGTGCATGGGGACACGTTCTTCCTGGCCCCTCGGAGCACTTTACATGCTCACTGTGAGAATTCACACAAATATTTACTTAACGTAGTCAGGCCTGTTCATTATTTGCTGCATTCCTTCAATGGAGAGGGGAAGTCAGCACAGACTAAAAATGTTAACGCATCCGGTAATCAAATCTACTTCTTCATCTCCTGGCTATTCTTTCAGTCCTCTCTGATGGGAACCAAGGGACCACTTGGCTCAAACAATGAAAAATGATAGGATACATGGAAGACCCATTAAACAAAGCCTGTATATTCAGGAGGAAAATATACAGAGAACCTCAGACCTGAATGAGGCTTCACAAGCTTATCTACCTAAACAGTCTATTTTAAAAGAGATAAAAACTAAGGTCCAGTGAGTGACTTGTCTGAGATCACAAATAAAATTAATTATCCATTTAAGACTAGAACCCAAGCCTCTGGTCCTAATAACTAGAGCCCTTTATACTGACTTTCAATCCAATGCCACTATCATCATCAAATAAGATTTTGTTTTTTAATTAATCTCTCACATTCAGGGCAATCTCGTAAATAGTAAACATGATATATTGGACATCAAAGGGAATGGAGATGAAGGAAAAAGGAAATGAAAAGGTGACAAGAAAAAATAGGTGAGAAGGATGAGGAGGAAGAAAAGGAGGAAGGTTTAAATAAATTCAACAGATTTGAATACAGGAGCCTCAGGTTAAAATCCTAGCTTGGCCACTTTCTAGCTATGTGACCCTGGGCAAGTCACATCCTCTTTCTAGATCTCATCAATATAATTAGGGGCTTGATCTCCACGGTCTACTTTAGTTCTAAAAATTCTATGATCCTAAAAAGGCACATTCTTTCTAATATCATACTTGATGAATAAGTGCCCACTCTCTTATCACCAGAAGGTATCTAACCCAATGTTCTTGAGTCAATAGGAGTCAACACTTCAAACTTCATACATTCTCTGGGGTATCATCTGAATTCAATCTTCCACTCTTACAAAAAAGTACAGAGTATTATTAAATGAGAGTCAAGATTCCAAGAATTAACATGTCAGGCTGAGTCATTGCCACCAAGAGTGGATTCAGGGAGGATTCTGGTATTCTGAGTCCCGTTTACAACTCCATTGGGGCACACACTTGGAATTCAGTGGCAGAGTGATATAATAATCTTAAAGTGGAAATTAAGAGATTTGGCTTTTAGAAAAATGATGACATAAATTATCAATGTGACCTTGTGTAAATCTTTTTTTCCTTTTTTTCTTTTTTGTCCATTGCCTAAGTCACTTTATTTTTCTAGGCCTCAATTTTCTTCATCTGAGAAATGAAGAAGTTGGAGTCAGTTGGACCCATTTTGTTAAATTATGATAATCTCTAAACTGACTTCTATATATAACTATTATTTAGTGGTACAGAACTACCTAACTTGGCCTTATCCAATTGCAAACAGTTACTTCAAATAATCAATAAGCCTATATATGTGTGTGTGTGTGTGTATGTATGTGTGTATGTATGTATGTATATATATACATATATATGTATATATATATGTATATATATATTAACTATATCAAAGGAATTGTGCTAGGCACTGTAGGGTCTAAGTTGAAGAATAATTCTATCTGATTCCATTCAATAGTCATTTATTGGAGGCAGCTAGTTGGTTCAGTGGATAAAGCACCAATCCTGGATTCAGGAGGACCTGAGTTCAAATCCAGCCTCAGACACTTGACACTTACTAGCTGTGTGACCCTGGGCAAGTCACTTGACCCTCAATGCCCCACCAAAAAAAAAAGTATTTATACTGACTACATGAAAGACCTCCTACATCTAAGATAAATATAAAGTAGATGGAAGGTAATCTCAGAAGGAATGGTCCACTATAGTAGGAGAGTGGGAAAGCTTCCTGCTGAAGGTGGGGTTTGATCTGAGGCTTGAAGGAAGCCAGGGAAAATTGGAGGTAGAGAGGTGAGAAAGGAGAACAATCTGAGCATGGAGAATAGCCTGGGCAATGGCATAGAAATGGAAGATGAAGCACTGTTTGTGAAAAGCAACAAGGAAATCATTGAGGCTGGATTGTATAGCATGTGTAAGAGAGTGAGGTACAAGAAAGCTGGAAGGGGTTTGAGGGAAGGGAGTTGTAAAGAGCCTTAAAGATCAAATTTTTTTATTTGATGCTGAATGAAGTAGTGTGAGAACCAGGGTGCCACCCCCTGCAGAGAAGGAGATTGTGAGAACCAGGGCACCACCCCCTGACAAGAAAGCATGTGACCTTTCTTAGGTTTCTAAGGTCAGACTAGCTTTCCGAAAGTTGCCTGGCTTCCGGAAGTTACCTCTATTCATAGACCGCCTTTAGGTCATGTCAGTCAATGGACTTGAGATTGAGGAATATGGGAATGTTTTCCATGACTACTCATGTATAACTTATTTTGAATTGCTTGAGTTCTTGTGGGTTGGGGGGTGGGAATGGAGGGAGGAAGAGAAGTTGGAACACAAAATTTTAAAAAATTGATGTTAAAATTTGTTTTTACATATATTTTGGAAAATAAAATTATATTCAAAACATTAAAAAAAATCAATGGACTTGAATGCAACCAGCCAACTAGCTTGGAGTTGTGTGTGGGTACTGCCTCTCTTCCTGTCCTGCAGAGAGCTTCCACTGGGGGAGACTCAGGAGCGCTCTCTTTGGTTCGGGAACAAACTTGTGGTGGCAGAAGAAGGAGGAGGGTAGACAGGTTTCCTAACTTTCAGAACTTCACGTGTTCTCTCTAGGTGAAGGCAGATTTTTCTCTCTCTCTTTGCTAACCCCTAACATACTTTAATAAGTGCTTAAAAGCCTAAACTGTTGCTGAATTTATCAGTAAATATTAGCTAGTTTCCCTCCCCCCCTCCCCCCACACACACACACCTGGTCAAACTGGGAGGGGCAGGTAAGGACACACATTAGATTTTAATAGAATTTTTATCACAGTTGGAAACCACTAGAACTTACTAGATAGGGATGTGACATGAAAAATGGGTTGGTCAAGGGAGAAACAGCAGGGAGGGCATTTAAGAAGACTTTTAGCTAGTTTAGACAAGACCAAGAGCATGAATTTTGGTTAATAATAAAATAATAATGATAATAGCTGGCATTTGTATAGCATTTCAAATCTTGAAAAGTGCTTTACAAATATTGTCTCATTTGGTCATCACAAAAAACCTGGGAGATGCTATTATACCCAATTTACAGATGAGGAAACTGAGGCACAGAGTTGCCCAGGGTCACACAGTTAGTGTGCAAGGCTGCATTTGAATCCATTCTTCCTGAATCCATTTCTAACACTATCCACTGGGCCACCAAGACATTAAGTGGTATCAATATATCAAAGTAGATATGAAATAACTTACTCCCAGCTCTCAAGAAGATTTTAATCAAAGTTTTCTTATTGAAGTGACTTAATTGGCTTTTTATTATGAAAAAGCCTATGATCTTTTGGACTTGATGAATAATTATAGGTCAAGAGTGGTACAAGATCAAGCAGACACCATTGTGCAAGATGATTTTCAAAGAGCCTGCATACCTTGTCTTGTGGTTCATTCATGTCATTTTTAGCTTACAGAGAAAATAATAATATGAAACCAAGTCATCTCTATGTAGTAAAAGGCATACTGACCTAGAATTAAGGAGACCTCAGTTTTAAGTCTGATTCTGCTCAATGGCTTTGGGAGAGTGACTTGGGTTCATTATAAGATGATGGGGGGAAAAAAAAGATGATGGGTTAGATAAGTAGTGAGTTCCCCTCCCTGAAGGCTGAATGATTGCTTGGTGGCATGATCTCAAGGGGATTCTAGCTCAGGTACAGATTGGAGCCTTTTGCATCTGAAGACTATTCCAACTATCCTTGTCTGAGGTACACTCCTTGCTCCAAAGTTCTGTAATTCTATTAAATATTTAACTATTGAGATTATCACTAAAAGAACTAAAGAGCTATAGGGGTCTAGATGTGAAGATCTAAAAACATTCTCAAGTCCAGTCTTCTCCAGAAGCATTTGGGACTGATCACTGACCACTGCTATCCGGAATACATACAGTGAAGGAGGCATGGCTGTGCTGTAACATTTTCTAATGCAAATACTGTTGGTGATTCAATAGCAATAAATTAAGGAGAGGGGTCAGAGAGGCTCTAGTGGAAAGAGAAGGGCTTAAACTTGGATGGGTCTCCAGATATAAAGCCCATTTCTTCTCAGTCTTAGGAATTCTTTTTGAGGTTTTTGAAACTAAAACTATTTCAAGAAAAACCTAAAAATGTAAAGCATTTTTGTTGCTCATTCAAAGCCAGGGCTGGGTTAAAAAGAAATGAGGAAAACCCACACACAAGCATGATAATATATATAACATTAATATTCAGGGGAAAAGTTGAAACCACTACCTTTGAAAAGAAAATCTATGCCAAGTAACTGGCCACACAAAATAAATTAAGCAAATTAAGTCCTCAAGCCATCCAAGCCACCCACGCGCCTTCACAATGTCAAGCCATGCCTTAGTAATGCTGCAGGTGTGGCCCATTACCCAATGTTATCCTTTTCTATTAGCGGACTGCCTGACACTGAATGCATTGCTGGGTAGAGGCAGTGAAGCATGGGATGTTAAATAGCCAGGTGGGAAAGTGGTCATTTCTACATTACTTACAAGTAGTGGAGGAAAGTACAGCAGATCACCTGGGAAACCACTTGGGATTGCCATGATTGCTGTCCCATGCATACTTTGCTCATTCTCAATCTTACCCAGACTTTTCCTCCTTGAAATAATGTCCTCTCCACTCCCTGCTTCCTAGGCAATTCCAACCCAATTTTCAGTATCTACCTCAAGTGCTTCATTCTCCATGAAGCCAGTTCTGATTAAAATCATAGAATCATAAAAGTTTTATATTAGAAAGCAAATTGGTGTTCATTAATCACCTCTTCAACAATCATTCATTCATTCACTCACAAGTATGTATTTACTAAAGGTGCCCACTGTGTAGAAAACACTATGATATGTTTAAAATTTCAAAAAGGCTGTTACTGAACTACCATGGTTTGCATTCTAGTAAGGAGAAAAATGAAACATAGATACCTGTATTACACAATATCATATGATAAGTATTTATTTATTTATTTATTTATTCATTCATTCATTTTTTTATTTATCTATCTGTCTATTTATTTATTTATTTGTGGGATAATGAGGGTTAAGTGACTTTCCCAGGGTCACACAGCTAGTAAGTGTCAAGTGTCTGAGGCTTGATTTGAACTCAGGTCCTCCTGAATCCAGGGCTTGTGCTTTATCCACTGCACCACCTAGCTGCCCCCAGATCACATGATAAGTAAACTAGTATGTTATGAAACAAAGCGTTATATCAGTCACTATGTCAACAAACATGTATTAAGAGCTTCCTATGTACTAGGCGCTATGCTAAGCATACCAATACAAGAAAAAAGAAAGACAGTCCCTGCCCACAAGGAGTTTGTATTCTAACAGCCAAGGCAAAACATTTTTAAAAAGTTGAAAGATAGAAGTTGAGGAAGGGGAAGGGAAGGTAGCCAACACAGAAGAATAATGGAGAAGTCTAGAAAAGTATAGCCTAGTGGGAAATGAAGAGATGACTGCGCTGAGCACCCTCCTCAAATGAGGTAATATCTGTAAAGCACTTAGCACAGTGCTGACACATAGTAGGTGCTTAATAAATATTTGTTCCTATCTTCCCCCTTTCCTTAAATGGAAGTTCTAGGAGAATTATTCTACCCTCCAATCAGAGGGAGGGACCCCGGGGCAGAGGATGCTTCTGAGATGTGAGTAGGTGAGTTCCAGGGCTGCAATGAATTTCCAGGATGAAGAGCTTTCTGGAGCATGATAGGGAAGACCAGAGCACTAAGGGAAAAGGCATTACCAACTAGGGGAGGCAGGAGAGGCTTCAAGGAGAAGATACCACCTTCCCCCCTCAGACATCACAAAAAACTTTTTTTTAAATTTATACCTCTTAAATAAACCCAACGTAAATCTTTGTTTTCTCTACTTATTTCCCATATAACCATAAGATTCATGAAAGCAGGAGTCCTATTTTATTAAAACTCTGTCCCCAGCACCTAACATTGTACACAGCTCTTTTCACAAAGATAGTATTTAATAAACCTTTTTTTGAATGAATGAATGATATTATGTATCATCATTAAGTATTCCCAGTATGTAATGTCACTGGGTGTCATATAGTCCCTCCTACAAGCTTCATGAAGGCAGGGATCATGGTATAATAGAAAGCATAATGAATAAGAAGCTTTGTAGACCATAGTTCAAATACAACTTCTGCCACTTAATAGCTGAGAGAAGGGATTGTTTTTCTATTATATTAATAACCAAATATAAAATTAGGATTAAGGTTTTTCTCTTTATTTCTTCATTCAGGAACCAGCCCCTATAAGTCATTCAGGCAGTCTCTGAAGGACAAGACTGATAGATGTGATTGGCCTAATCTTCCCTTAACATGCTCCTCCATCTTGGGCAGGACCCTACTCAACTAGAAGACCTTACTGCTGTTTGGAGTGTAAATATAATCTAATCTAGGTGAATTCCAGCCCCAAAGCATTAAGCCTACATCCTTATACCTCTCCATTAGAGTTTAGGGTAAACCAGCTCATACAGGAGAAAATCAGCCAGACTGGTCTGGGTAGAGATGGATTCCTTTGTCCAGATTGCTGGAAGTAGCTATGTCTCATGATCAAACCATGTCCTCAGAAGAAGGATCTGAAGACTTTTAGCCCACCTCTTCATTGAAATCCATACTCCCACATTAATTATTCACCAATCAGAATTGATTTCTTCTGTCAGGAGCGTTCCCTTCCAAAAAAAATTTTAAGGTATTCAGTATCTACATTAGAGGACTTTGGTTACTGAAAGAATCTACTAACCATCAATTTATTGATTATGAGCTAGTTTAATTAAGAAACTTATTATTTGCCCAGAAATTGTCTCCTGGGCTTTTCATTCATCTCATAGCTATGTAACTTCATTTCTCTGTACCTCAGTTTCCTCATCTATAAGTTCCTTCCAGCTCTAAATATATTTTAAAGAAAACTTTGTATATTATTCAGCAACTGGCACAATGTTCTATACATAGTAATTATTTGATGTTTGTTGAATGAAAATTGGATAGTAATACTTTAAGCAACTCAGGAAGAGATGAAGATATATGCTGTCTTTCAGTGCATTAAGTAACTAAATATAGAAAGGATCTCTTTTTATCAATATCAAGAATATAACTAAGTGCCTATCAAAAAGTTAACTCTTGAGAATTCCTGCTTAGATAGATAGATAGATAGATAGATAGATAGATAGATTAGATAGATTAGATAGATTAGATTAGATTAGATTAGATTAGATTCGATTAGATTAGATTAGATTAGATTAGATTAGATTAGATTAGATTAGATTAGATTAGATTAGATTAGATAATTTGTAAGGTCATCTGAGACTTGTGTGATCTGTGAGTCTCTAATAATATCTAATGCCTAAAACTCATGTCCTCATTTCCATGAAAGGTTGACTCATGGAGTATAATGAAATATGATAATGTAATACAAATATTTATTAAGCACTTATGTGTGAGCACTTACTATGTACTAGGAGTAAGAAAGATTTAAAATATGGATGCCACATCCCTGTATTTGAGGGAAATACAGTCTAGAGGGAATAAAACTCAAACAGAGGTAACTATAATAGGCATCACTGCTTGATAATTATAGTCAAGTTACAAAACAAGGGCCTATCTTAAGTCAAAGGGGAAAAGTGATGCTGTGTGTCTGCTAGTCATAGAACATCATAATTTCCAAAGAATTCATATTGTGGATAATCCAAAGAGCAAAAGAGAAACAAATGGTGCACATAAATAAGTTTCAGAGTGTAATTCACAAATAATTATATAGCAGAACTGGTGAGAGGGACATCATCAGAGAGACACAGGACAAAACAAAGAGGTTTGCCCATCAAGAAGATCCTCTGGTATCCAAATAATGCAAGAAGTGTGGCAAAAGTATGGGGAGGCCCTTTCTAGAGTGCTGGTTAAACCTCCTCGGAGAGACTCATGGGAGGTCAAGGGCAAAAGTCACACAGGATAGTAAAGAAAACTCTATGTGTCTTCCCTATCTCAGAGTTGTTCTTTGCATGTGATCATCAGGTCCATCAGAGGGCATACCAACACCCTAAGAGTTGTCAAGCTCTGGTGCCTCCAGCAACATGACTTCCTCACTACACTCTTAAAAGAAGCAAAGGAAAATTAGGCAGGGGAAAATTACCACTCCCAAACAAAGCCAATAGTAAATGTTGCTGGTTCTCTCTTCTTGGGACCTTTAGCAAATGTTTCCTCAATGGGGATGATGCAGCCTGGTCCACACTCAGTTTGGAGCAACTATCCATACCAGTAGCCATTACCTTCAGGAAATAAGGAAGAAACTGTCCATAGCCCCCCACCCTAGGAAATCCAGAGGTTGCATCCATCCATGAAGAAATATTAACAATTAGTAATAATAGCCCACATTAATTGAGCACTTGATAGTACACAAAGAGCTTTCTCTCTTCACAATGCCCTTGTGAGATTAATGGTGCAAAAATTACCACTATTCTTGAGAAGAAGAAACTGAGGCTTAAATAATTTAAATGATTTGGCATAATTGTATGGCTATTTAATAACAGAGTGGTCTTCTGACTCCAATTTCCATGTTTTTTCGCCTGTCTACACCAACACAATGTTAGAAAAGGAAGGAAGAAGGCAAGGGAGAAGGGAAAAAACAACCTCTTTCTTCAATGGACTATAGAAGTAAAGCAGAATTCCCTTTTAGATAGTTGGTATTGCTCATAATTTACAAAGAAAAAGGAGTCAACAAGACCAACTCGAGAACATTTATTAGGTACTGTGGGATAGCTAGGTGTACAGAGAATAGAGCACTTAGAATCAGGAAGACTCATGTTCCTGAATTCAAATCCAGCATCAGACACTTAATAGCTGTGTGACCCTGGGCAATTCACTTAACCCTGTTTGCCTCAAGCTGGAGAAGGAAATGGCAAATCACTCCACTATCTCTGCCACGAAAACTCCAAAATGGGGTCATGGAGAGTCGAACCCAACTGAACAACAACAACAATAACATGTGATAGTCATGGTACTAGGGATAGAAACACAAACAGCTGACAGTCCCTGTCCCCAAGGAGCTTACATTCAACTGAGGGAGTGTAACATGAATACAGGCAAATAAATACAAAACATTTTGTGGAGGGAAAGGCACTGACAAATGGGAGATAAAAGAAGGCATCCCATAGAAGGTGACACCTGAGCCGATTGGAGAAAGACATCAGGGAGGAGAAGGCACAAAAGTAAGGAAGGAGGGCATTCCAGGAATAGAGGAGTGCCTGTAGACTAGAAATGGAAAGCCAATTTCATGGGAAAAATAGTTTAAATGGAACATAGTGCGTATGAATCAAATTGATATTCAATAAGCCTGAAAGGTAAGCTGAAGCCAAATTATAAAGGGTTTAATATTTCAAGCTATGACTGACATGTATTTTTCCCTGTTCCATAGTCTCTTTTACTTCAAATTATGACTCAGTGACTGTGAATCTAACAGAAATGCAGCCCAGTTTGATGAATTGAATTCTGCACTTGAACTCAGGAAGAACTGAAGTCAGGTACTAACTCTTATGCTAGTTGTATATCTGTAGATGGAGCAGCACTCACTCTCTAATGTCTCCTTCAGCTCAACTTATAAGATTCTAGAAAATATCTACAGTTCCATATAGTTCCCATATCTCTCCCAGCACCTAGAACAATGTTTCACACATTAATAAAAACATAGCAAAAGTTTGTCGAATGAAGGAACACAATGACAAAACAGTTAAAAACTCCAGATGGCAAGAAGACTTGAGTTCAAATCTGGTCTCAGACACTTGCTAGCTGTCTGACCTTGGAGATAAAATTAAAGTATATGGGAAATTAATTATATTGAAATACAGTTAACAACATTTTTGTAAAACAAGTTTGGAGACTGCAGGTTAAGAAGTCCAGACTTTATGTCTTCTTTTCATCATTCCTCATGGAGATAAAGTTCCTAGCAACCAAACCACAAACCCTATTCCCATGCACATAACACAAGGATGTCCACAGGAAGCTCTACAGGCACCAACCCCTGCTGGGTTCCACATTCACTCACATCTCTCTCCACCCTCACACCAAATGCAGTCCCACCATTCTCTTGCAGTCTTTAGTATCTCCCCCAGCACTTCAGGGCCACCATTATCTTTCTTGCTATTCTGCCAGACTCTCAGCACCCCAAGGAGCTTCTAGACCCCACCACCACATTCCTCCACCCTCTGCCTGTTCCCTGATTCCCCCAGATGTTCTCTATGGAATTGCATTCAGTTGCTCTCCTTTTCAGGAGTCCCCACTGCAGCCACAGGTGGGAAGGTAATATTGTAGTCCCCAATGCAACTTTCTCTCCCGTTCAGAGTCCCAATATCCATTAATAAATATTTAAAGGGTTGTCATATCAAGACTTGTTCTCCTTGGTCCTTTGGGACAAACCTAGGTAGAACAATAACCAAAAATTAAAAGAAAGACAGATTTCAGCTCAATACAAGCAAGGATTTACTAGCGATTTCAGATATGCACAAAATGAAATGCTCTCTCATGAATTCCCTATTACTAGAAGTCTTCAGACAGAGGCTAGATCATCACAGTTATAGGCTGAGAGATTTAGGAATGGGAAGAACCTTAGAGGTCACCTAATCCAATTCTTTCATTTTACAGATGAGTAAACTAAGGCCCCAAGAGGTTTAGTGACACTCCCAAGTCACAGAGGTAGTGCTGGCATTGGAAGGCAGGTCTTCTGAACCCAAATTTTTTTCTGCCTTACCACACTGGAAGAGATATGACTTACCTGACAACATTTTTGTAGTGGTAGTGTTTGGATTAGATGGTCTCTTTCATCCTCTCTGAACTGAAATGCTATGATCCTGCTGAAAATGATCTTTCATTCCACATTTAGCAAGCATGCCATAGTTTGCTAACCCATGACACATTCATAATTATTGAATTTTGGAGTTGGAAGTTGTCACTAAGATCATCTAGTCCAATTCCCATATTTTATGGATGAATCAACCTAAGACCAGAAATGTTAAATAATTTCCCCAAGGTCATTCAACAATTCAAGGACTCAATAAACTGGAAAATGTTATTAACCAAAACCATCTATTTCCTGATCATGACCAGACGTAGAATTGACTATATGAAAATGCAGAGAGATAAGGTGATCTTTGCCAAGGTCTTTTGTTATTCTTGAAACATGTAACGATTTCCCTCCACCTATACAGGAAACCTGAACCGCTCTCATCCAAACCTATCCTAGAAAGAATCTGAAATCTGGCTTTAAACTGAGAGGACACTTTGTAAGACTGTCCTCAATTGAACAAAAATTTTTGTTTCCTTTCCATAACTTCTTGGCAAGTATGTCCCCATCTTTTCAAAATACTGCAAAGTGACCTCAATTCAGGAAATACAGGGAAAAGTTTTCTGAGTGGTGGAAATAGTAACAATTATAAATAGTATTTTTAATTCTTTTTGATATTTATGTTTTTAAAACGATAATTTTCTTTTCAAAAATCCATTACAATTCAATGGATCTACTCTCTAGGTCCCCAAACATTACGATTTCTCTTCACCTTACAGAGAATGGAGTTAACATTCATGAACCAAGGTATACACTGAGACTTTTATGTTACATCTTTCTACTCCTGTGGCCAACTACCTCACCATTATTATTGCTTATTTGTTCAAGTGGTGAGGAAATATTAAATATCATAAGATCTCAGTAGAGACTAGACAGTAATGATCAACAGATGGAAGGAAGTAAAGAGAAAGGAAAAAGAAAAGAAAAAAGAGAAAGGACAGAAAAGAAACACAGAATGCACAAAGGAGACAAGAAGGGCAAAGGGGAGAAAGGAGAGGGGAAAAAGGGAAAGGGAGAGAGGGAGAGGGAGGGAGAGGGGAGAGAGAGGGAAAGAGAGGGGGAGAAGAAGAGAGGGAGAGGGGGAGGGAGAGAAAGAGGGAGAGGGGGAGAGACAGACAATGAGAATCCCCTTCCTATGAAAAAGCTTAGAAAAACCCCAAGTGACTCATTGGTCACAAACAGTAAAAATAAGGGGCAAATTAATTTCCCACTTGTTCATGACATGTCATATTTATTAGCCTTTCACTGACATCTGTCAAGTGACAAATGTTAAGCTCTCATTGAAGTAAAAGATATTTAACCTGTATTTTGGGATCATTCAGCTTTACTTTAGAAAAGAAAGGCATTGGTAGTAGAATTTTAAGAACTTTGAGAAATAAAATTATAGGCTTTGCTTTTTTTAAAGCATAAAAGTATTTTATTATTTTCTAGTTACATGTAGAGAGTTTTCAGCATTTGTTTTTATAAGATTTCTAATTTCAATTTTTTCTTCTTCCCTTCCTCTCCCTGCCCCCTCCCCAGGACAGCAAGCAATCTGATATAGGTTAGATATGTACAATCACATTAAACATATTTCTGCATTAGTCATGCTGTG
The DNA here is from genome assembly GCF_019393635.1 of Dromiciops gliroides. Lineage (NCBI taxonomy): Eukaryota > Metazoa > Chordata > Mammalia > Microbiotheria > Microbiotheriidae > Dromiciops > Dromiciops gliroides. The sequence continues at coordinate 82,065,315 of NC_057866.1, read as the reverse complement.
AAAGAAGAATCAGAGCAAAAGGGAAAAACAAAAACAAAAAAAGTAGAAATAGTATGGTTCAATCTGTGTCTAGATGCCACAGTTCTATTTTTCTGGATTTGGAGAGCATTTTCCATCATGAGTCCTTTGGAACTATCTTGAACCATTGTATTGCTAAGAAGAGTCAAGTCTATCACAGCTGATCAACACACAATGTTGTTGATACTGTGTACAATGTTCTCCTGGTTCTGCTCATCTCACTCAGCATCAGTTCATGTTAAGTCCTTGAGGTTTCTCTGAAATCCATATAAGCCCTGTCTTTGACAGAATTTGGTTAAATCTAGGAAAGCTTCAGCTGTGAAATTTTAAAAGCAGGAAATGGGGAGTGTGTAATTTAAGATTCTAAATGTGGATTCTAATCTGTTCCCCCAGTTTTGGGGGAAACTGACTAAAATCACTGATAAAACGAGTTTAGGTTTTTAAGGGTTTATTGGAAAATAGAAAGAAAAAGATTGAGAAACAGAATTCCAACAGCCTGGCATTCCTATCTTTCCTCAAATTTCCTGTGAAGTCCTCTGCCGCCGTCACCACCACCAAGTCAGGAACACAAAAAGCGCAAGAGCTCTCCACGCAGGCTCCCTTTCCTCCTTCCTGTCTTCTCCCAGAAAATAGGAGGCTCCTCAAGTTGATTGGCTGGTAGCCTTGATAGACAGCACCCATGAGCAAACATCATTTCCTGACACCAAGGAAAAGCCACAATGTCTCTGAGGCATTTTCCTCATGGTGGAGCTTTCCCACAGCAAGTCTCCAGTAGGTGGCATCATTCCAATCATTACAGGAGGAACATATAGAAACAAGTATAAAGCTTTGATCACATATTCCCAGACCTTGTCTCCAATAAATTCTCCTTATCCCATTTTTCCTTTACCCTTTTATCCACATTAAACAAAGAAATTATTAGGTATGCAAGGTATGAAAAATCAAAATTCTGTTTGTCAGAAGGGATATACACATACACATGAACATATACACACACATATACTCATGCATCATCCAGGACAATAGTAGTGCATAGTCAGAGAAAAATTATAGAATAAAAAAGTAGGTTTATTTTGGTTTTTTGTTGTTTTGTTTTTAATAGATTGCAGGCAGCAGAGTATTAAGGGGAAGGGGGAAGAGAAGAGGAGAGGAAAGGATGGAGGAAGGAAGGAAGAGAGAAAGAGAAATTGTGCAACAGTTGCTACATTCAGTGGGGGAATTAAAACAGTAAATGGTATTGGAAATTGAGTGAACTACACTGACTCCATATGGTGACTCAATTCTGGATCTAGCCGAGTTCTCTTTCTATTTAATTATGGGTCTAGACCAATTTCTGTCCTCTGAGAAAACTTTATCAATTGTGGGAAATGTGAGAAAACCTTACTGCATTATTTAAATTTAGCCCTGTGTGGCTGGGAAGCTGGACTACTTCTATCTGCTACTTAGAGACCTATGCTATTCTCAGCAGAAACGCAGTCAGAGCTGAAGATTGATGAAAGGAGTTTTCTCACAATTATATACTTCAAAAAACCCATATGTCTTATCTGAAAACTGTTGAATCAATTATTCTTTCCATGTTCCTTTGATTGACTACAGTCACTTACAGGGAGTGGGACACCTTTTTTTCTGATTTTAGGGGATTGTACCTATTCACTCTCCCCCTCCAGTTTGGAAAGTCTCTATTCTTTTCTTCCATTAGAAATCAAATTACCTAATTTTGTGTCCTACTTAATTGCTTTCTTTTAATTAATTGGTCTTATTTGATTAATTATTTTTAGTACTTAAAAATTCTTTCCCCTTCTGTATTTAGGGTCTTTGTACTGACTGGGGAGGCCATTAACCCATTTATGATGCCTATTTTGCTAATAATCCACATTGCTCAGATTGTTTCCTCATTTATTAATTATTAACCACCATATAAGGAGGTTAAAAGAAGCCAGAAATCATCTCCTATCCACAATCTCCTTGGCAAGCAAAAAGATATGGCAGCTTAGGGTAACACTGGTTTAGAATACAAATTCATTTGCAAAATATTGTGGGAGAAGATGATACAAATCCAAAGTCTCTCTAACTTTCTTTCTCCTCTTACATCATACATGTCTTAATTTCCTACTAATAACAAATCAGAAAAAAGGAGAAGGATAAAAGTACATATTGAATATAATAACCACAATTCCACCCTGATCTTTGTCAAACAAGATGTCAGCTTGGAAAAATAAGTAGTGAAAAAAATTAACTTTATCTTAATTTCTTTAAAAAAAAAAGTTTTAAAAATGCAAAACAATGGCCACAACAAAGAGGCCAGACTGACAAAGAAAGTGCCTTCTTTACAGCTAATAATTAATGGAAGTCTAACATTTGTCATTTTAGTATTTAAAGAACCACATGAGGAAGTGGCATTGATTCTTCAAGAGGTTAAGAAGACCTGGACCTAATGCCTACTTCCTTATGTCTATAGAGCATGAGAATAGTCTAAATATAATATATCAAGGATTTCCTTTATGAAAACCTGAAAAAGGAATAGGAAAGTTTTCTCAAATAGCTTTCTAACAATAGGCCATACTTTAGCTTCTCAGCTGACTAAGGGGCATGGCAAATTTTAAATTCCACTGTTTCAACTATTTCTTAATTATGAAAAGGCATTTTATATGGCAGGACAAAATGAAGTATTGAAATATTTCCTCAGTGTATTTTTGCCATGAATAGTTTAAAATTATACATAATTTCATGAGAAATGCATACATGGAACTGTGTTCAATAGTTCAAATACACAAACACATACATGTATACCTATACAGAGAGCAGGTTCTGGTTCCCTGGGGAAAAAAATGTTTCAAGTCTTCAAACAAGGGCAGAAAAGAGGTCAGGATAGAATAGGACAGAGGGAAGGAAAGAAGGAAATTGGATCAGGAAGAGGGAGGAGATCCAAGTGGATATCTTTACACAGGATTTATATTGGTCTGGGGGGAAAAAAAACAAAAACGAACCCTGACCTACTTCATATGCAAATGAAATATGGACTGGGTGGAGAGAGGGGTAGAGGATGGAGAGCATTCATTCTTTTTTTCTTTTTTTTTTTTGCGGGGCAATGGGGGTTAAGTTACTTGCCCAGGGTCACACAGCTAGTAAGTGTCAAGTGTCTGAGGCCGGATTTGAACTCAGTCCTCCTGAATCCAGGGCCGGTGCTTTATCCACTGCATCACCTAGCTGCCCTCTCATTCATTCTTAAAAGAACATATAAAATCAGAAAACCTGGGAACACTTAAATGAACTGATGTAAAGTAAAGTGAGCAAAACCAGAACAGTGTACCCAGTAACAACAATATTGTAATAATGATCAACTGTGAAAGATTTAGCTATTCTGATAAACATGATGATTCATGACAATTACAAAGGATTCATGATGAAAAATGCCATCCACCTCCAGAGAGAGGACTAATAAACTCTGAGTACAGGCTGAAGTATATTTTCTTTCATTTTTTTCATACTTTTTTTTTTCTTTCACAAAATCGGTAATGTGGAAATGTTTTGCATGGATTCATATGTATAGTAAATTTTTTTTTCTTGCCTTCTTGCTGGGTAAGGGAGAAATGGGAGAGATGGAGAGAATTTGGAACTGAAAATAAAAATTTAAGAAAAAATTTTAAATGAACATACAAAAATAAAATTTTCAAGAATCAGATAAATAGAGACATAGAGACATAGATATAACTAGATATGCCTCATTATTGTAGGCAGCTAGGTGGCCTACTAGAGTACTGTGCCTGGAGTCAGGAAAACCTCAGTTCAAATCCAGCTTCAGACAATAACTCTGTGACACTGTCCAAGTCACTTAATTATGTCTCAGTTTCCTTACCTGTAAAATGTGGATAATAATAGCACCTACCTCTGAGGGTTATTGTTATAATCAAATGAGGTAATATTTGTAAAGCAAAACTTTGCACAGTGCCTGGAACATAGTAGGTATATTATATAAATGTTACTTATTGTTGTTATAACTCGCATCACAGTAAACTCACAAAATGAAGTAAATGGTAAAAAAGAAAAGTCAGAGAAATGTGGAAATGTCTACATGAATTGATAGAGAGTGAAATATAGATGACTACGATGTTCTAAATGAAAAGATCACTAAAATTAACCCAAACTGTATACATAAAAAAAACCAATTATAGCCCTTGAAAACAGATATAATGGAGAAGTGAGGGGCTACCCAAGCAGAATGCCCTGTTCATTGTTAGATGTGGTCAGTAAATGGGGTGTTTTGCTTCCTTAGTCTTCTTTGTTATAGCAGATGTTTAAAGAGAGAGGGCTTTCAGGAAAGGGGATTCTAGAAAATATTATAATTGAAGATAAATATATCAATACAAGGTCATCTTGTTTTATTTTCCTCCTTTTATTTCCTCTCCTTCTTTTACTACATTTTTTAAAAGAATTTAATTTTAGGTTATTTCCCATACCTTCTGGCCTGACTTTCCCTGTAGAATTATAATACACAAGAACATATCTAGCCTTAGCAATTTAAAAATCTGCTTTCAGGGCAGCTAGGTGACACAGTGGATTCAAGAGCAACTGAGTTCAAATCCAGCCTCAAACACTTGACATTTACTAGCTCTGTGACCTCGGGCAAATCACTTAATCCTCATTCCCCCACCCAAAAGAAAAAAAATCTGCTCTCTCAAAGGGTACCTGAGATGCTAGTTTTCCTCTCCTCTAACAAAACTTATAAAATGGGATAAAGTCATTTCCCCTCCAAAGTTCCATGATTTCCATAATACTAAGCAATTCATTCCTATAATAGTAGGTGACAAACTCAATGGGTAGGGGAAGGGGACAATTTGAAGTATTTGGATATCATTTAAGGTCTATAGTATAAATTAAAATGTAGGGGCAGCTAGGTAGTGCAGTGGATGGAGTACCAGCCCTGGATTCAGGAGGACCTGAGTTCAAATCCAGCCTCACACACTTAACAATTACTAGCTGTGTGACCCTGGGCAAGTCACTTAACCCCAATTGCCTCACACACACACACAATGTAGCTGCTACAGATGTTGGATGTTTAAGGTCCACAGTCAAAGTTGCTCATACTATCCTCTATTTCACTTGAAGATCTCAACTTAATTAGTGTTCAACCTAAGGAATCAGACATTATGTGATAATGCTTCCAGTCCATTTAGGACCTAAATCCACTGACATCTGTTGACATCATTGTTTCATTCATTTAGCAAACATTTATTGGGTGCTTACTGTGGTCAAAGCATTGTGCTAGGTGTTACCATTTATCCTGTCATTCATTCATTCATCACAACAGTTTGTGTCACCTCTCTCCTTCTTTACAAGTAAAATAAGGGAGATTTTAGCTACTCACAAAGACCACCTACTAAGTTGTGAAATAGCTGTGACCCGGGGGCAGCTAGGTGGCACAGTGGATAGAGCACCGGCCCTGAAGTCAGGAGGACCTGAGTTCAAATCTGACCTTAGACACTTAACACTTACTAACTGTGTGACCCTGGGCAAGTCACTTAACCCCAAATGCCTCACAAAAAAAAAAGAAAAGAAAGAAAGAAATAGCTGTGACCCGAATCAATGGAAGGAGCCCCCTCACAGACAAAATCACTTGGTCTCTTGATTTTTGAAGCATTCAAGTTTAAGGCATTAGTGAAGGTGACTTCTTGTTCTAATGAACGGATTTTGAATTTTTTTATACCTGGAGAATTATGTGGGAATTAGAGAAGAGAAGGTAAGATGCAACTTGAGGAAGATGATATCACAGATGATAAATAAAATTCTTTTATGATGCAACTACTGGCACTGAGTTTGCTTTTGGGAAGGCTTTCACTGCCCATTTGCAAATAGGCATGCCTATTTACAAAAAAAAGTCACCACAAATGGGCCTTAATATATAATAACCATTTTTGCACACCCCAAACCACAGAACCTTGTTTTAACTTTCCAAAAACTTGGCAAGAACCTTCAGGAGGGAATGGAAGGGGACAGGAGGAAGTAGAGGGATAGGATGAGCAGAATTTCCCCCAGAACATTGTCTTTAGCAATTTACTCCAATTCATAGTACTGTGTTCAGATGTCCAAAAATTCTTGAGGTCTTCTAATTTTTTTCTGAAGCACGAGAAACTTTACAAATTCACCAGAGAAAGTAAGATCAAAAAAAGAAACCAACAATACTCACAAGCAGACCAAAATCAACCACCTTCATTTTACACTCAATACTTTCCCTAATTCACTATTAAACAATGTGGATGATAAAATATTCTAAAAGCTCTGAAAAATCAAGATATAAAGAAAAAAAGCATGTTTGAACATGAACATGACCCTGCATCTCCCTCCCTGCTTTTCAGAAGTGGTGCACTAGGGGTATGCAATATGTATATACTGTCACACATTGCTGATATGTAGATATGCTAATTAGTTTTATAGGACTGATTTTTTAAATCCTCGATGATTTTAAGTTTATTTACAAGGGATGGCACAGTGAGTAAGGGAGAAGAGAAAGGATTCCTTAAATGAAGGTGATATAAAACAAAAGATATCCAAAAAATTTTAAAGAAAAGCATTTTCCAGGACAGCTAGGTGGCACAGTGGATAAAGCACTGGTCCTGGCTTCAGGAGGACTTGAGTTCAAATCCAGCCTCAGACACTTAACCCTTACTAGCTGTGTGACCCTGGGCAAGTAACTTAACCCTTACTACCCTGCCAAAAAAAAAAAGGCATTTTCCTATAATCAGATGAGAAAATAGTATTTATTCACTGATTATTTGTTTTAACACTGTACATATTTAGTCAAAAATTTCTCCCAGGAAATATAGCAGTGAAAAGAGAAAAGTCTTTGGAATCAAAGGACCTATGTTACATGCTGACTCTGCTACCTCCAACCTGCATGACCTTAGGTAAGTCATTTAACTTCTACAGCTTCAGTTTCCTCATCTGGAAAATGAAGGAGTTGGACTAGAATGCCTCTAAGATCCCTTCTGGCCCTAAATCTATGATCCTATGATCTTACCAGGATTTCCTCACTGACAGCTGGTGTTTGAAGAGCCTCTGTCTTATCAGGAGGAGATTATCCAAAAGCATGGAAATAAAATGCCTCTCAAAGTTAAAAGAAAAGTCCCTCGTACCCTTTGATATTTAGCTAATATACTACCCAAAATTCTGCATCTTTTTAATATTAAAAACTCCAGAGCTTTTAAAGTTTTCTTTTAATCAGAGGCTTTGGTATTTTTACACGTGTTCTAATAAAAGACCTACCCAATGAATTTTCTTTTAAAAATACTAGTAAGTTTAGCAGAGGCCTGGCCAGGTGATTAATTAAAAATCTTGTCACATTAAGGAGGCAAGAGTCCTGTGTGGCTTAGATAATGGTGAGCAGTAGCTGATAAAGAACAGGACACAATGGGTTTTATATAAACATGTAGGACACCCACATATATTCCCCTACCCATAAACACCCACTGAGCTGAACTCACTTAGGACCCAAGCTCACCCAAATCTGTGCCTGAGGCCAAGCAGCAAAGCCTGGAAGCTTGCAGGTTCCTTTTCACATAAAAATAGTCCTAATGAATAAAAATCACTTGGAGACCTGCCAGTGCTCCATACATCATAATTTCTAAATTCAGCACGTTCCTTTCTCCCCACACACACCTCTGTCCTCAACAGCCATCGCCCCCTCCCCTCCCCTTTCCTCTCTAGGTATGTTACTTATGCCACTGCAAATGAAAGGTAACATTTTAAACTCATGTTACAAAGGTTCCTTAAATCTCGGACACCTAAGACCAACAAAGCCTGCTTTCTTGCTCCCTGTACCCCAAGAAGCCTCACTGCTATGCAAGGGGACAAAGGTCCATGTTAGAAGACATCATCTTTTCCCAGGGGCACTGAACTCTCGGTTTCCACTTGGGTGTTTTCTTTTGGGTTTTGTTGGGGTTGGTGGGGGGAGGTTCCCTCCTTAACAATCTAATGGAGCCACAGAAGAGAAAGGGCAGACCCCAGGCTCTTTGCTCTGGAATTTGGTCACATGGGTGGGATGGCCAGCCTGCTTCTCCCTGCCTGTCTCCTCTCCCTTTCTCCCATCAGTCATAGTTTGTTGTAGCAGGACAGCCTTAGCCTCTGCTCAGAGGAGGATCAGGGCAGGAATAAAGTGCATCGGCAAACTCTGTGGGGGGAACTCACACGGAGTCTTCCCCACAGTACCCTTGGCACTTGCCTGCCCTCTTCATTTCTCAATTTCACGGTCACCAAAAATCACACATAAAAAGGCCAGTGAACTGAATGAATGTGGAAACTGAACAGCCTGTCAAACCCAAAGAGGTGGTCAGTCCAGGTCAGCTTCAAGGAGAGCTGTGGCTAGGGGTGGCCAAGCTGGACTGGGCAGGGCAGGGAAGGCACCGGTGGCCACAACCTCTCCTGGGCACTGGGAGGGGATGAAAGGGGGCTTCACATCTCCAAAGCTATCAATCGAGAAACCTGCACAGGCACTAAATTCAGGGTAGGAAAAAAAACAAAACAAAATAAATATAACTCAAATTAGTCAATGGCCCAATATTCTAGTTCATAAGTAGATTTCCTCCTAAATGAGTCATTGGAAAGTGCCTTTTTTAAAAGGGTGTTTGTTTTTCTTTTATAAAGTCTGAATATATTGCTCAGTACTAATAACATAGGGAACAAAGAGGAAAAATAAGTGTAAATAAAAGGAATCAAGGGGAAAATTATTATACCTTCCAACCTAATAGCTGTTTTTCTAATTAAGATCCAATCTCAACATGCCACCCTCCTTTTTTTCCTTCCCTTCCCCAATATTCTGGATGGTTATAATCATAAGATCATAGATTTGGAACTGGAAGGTACCACAAGCCACCTAGACCAACCCCCTCGTTTTACAGATGAGGAAAGCAAAGTCCAAGGAAATTGAATGACTTGTTGAAGGCAACACAGAAAGTAATCCTAAGAAGCGTGATTTGAACTCAGGTCCTCCGTCTTTGGTGCCACTTCTCTTTCCACTATACCACAACTCTAAGGAGGAATAAAAGAGGAGAATTGGATAAACAAACTTTCAAAATACACTTCTGGTGAAGCCCACTGATTTGTCTGAGAGGAAAAATATCTGCTAAATAGTGGGAAAGAGCATAGTTATAGAAGGTAAGGATTAGAGATGAAGAACAGAAGACAGAAAGATGTAGTTAATACTAGGAGAAGGGCTTAGATTGGGGGAGCAGGAGGTTCAGAAGAAAGAATAGAAAAACCACTGGAAAGAGAAAAGATCTATAAGACTGCTTGGCCCTAACTCAAGTGCTAAATAAAAGGACTACTGAAAGAAATCTAACGTCTCCCATCCTCCAATTGATGCTTTGGGTCTCATTTGATGAAGCAGATATATCACAACAAGACTTTATAAAACAAATTGTTGAAAGTAAATTGCAATTTCCCACTGATGTCCATTATGAAACTAGAATCTCTACTCTTCCAAAGTCTGGTATTCAATGCACTGATGATATGATCAATGTGGGTATTCTTACCAACAACACAGATTGTAACTCTCATGTGTCCACACATTATGTGCAAATCTTGACCTTGTCTCCAATACTTTTGCCACAAGGGAGTTCACCCAACATGCTGGGTGACATTCACAAATGATCTTGACATCTTGATGCCAACACAGGGGCTATCTATAGTTATCACATTCTAAGCAGGTGACCAGCTCTTCCTCATTTTTAGCACTTATTTTTGATGACATATTTATATCCCCCCCCTCCCTTATAAATCCTTGTTTCTTTCATTTTTTAATGTGGGTCTCTCATCAACTTCAATTCTAAGGACACCAACCCCATGACTTATAAGCATACAACAGTATCAGAAGGAAATTAGTGGGAAAGGCAGTAATCTCTCAGAACTCACAACACAATTGCTCAAAACAATCTCTAAATAATGCCATAGGACAATTCCTGGGATAGCAAAACCCACAAAAGAAGGAGTTGAGATCATTTTCTAGCCAAAGATAGCTTAGAATGTTGGCAGGAGGGGACTGCTGAGCTGAGGCAGGAGTAGAGACCAACCCCACAGTCATGCTGACACAGATCCAGTCTCAGGCAGGCCAAGCAAGGGAAAGAGACCACCAGAGCCTCTGAATGAGCTGCAGTGCCAGTGTCATCTGGAACTAAGCTCACGGCATGGTGAGAGGGCTGAGTGGTTGGCAGGGGGAGATTACAGGGGTGCAGGTTTGTCTGAGCTAACAACCACAGCACATAAAGTTTTTCTGTCTGGTTAATTAACAAGTTGGACTGGGGTTGTCTATGGACCAGGGAACAGGCCAGGCAAATAAAGAACCTGCCCTTCCTTAAATCATACCACCTGGGACCCCTGAAGCTTGGGACAGTGCAGCCTGGAAACAGTTCCCCACTTTAAGGAGTTAAAATTCAAGTAAAACACAGGCAATATGAGCAAATAGAGAAAGGTGAGGACCATAGAAAGTTTCCTTAGTGACAAGAAAGATCAAGGTGCAACCTCAGAAAATGATAACAATGCCAGGGCTCATACATCCAAAACTTCCAAGAAAAATATGAATTGGTCTCAGGCCATAGAGGTACTCAAAAAGGACTTTGAAGATAAAATAAGAGAAGTAGAGGGAAAAAATGGAAAGAGAAATGAGAGTGATGCAGGAGGGTCATGAAAAAAAAAAGTCAACAGCTTGAAAAGCCAAATTGGCCAAATGGAAAATGAGTTACAAAAGCTCTCTGAAAAAAAAATCATTGCTTAAAAATTAGGATTGAGCAAATAGAAGCTAATGACTTTATGAGAAATCAAGACACAATAAAACAAATCCAAATGAATAAAAAAATAGAGGGCAATATGAAATATCTCCTTGGAAAAATAGCTGACCTGGAAAATAGATCTAGGAGAGATAATTTGAAAATTATTGCAATACCTGAAAACCATGATCAAGGAAAGAGTTTAGACATCATCTTCCAGGAAATTGTCAGGGAAAATTGCCCTGATATCCTAGAAGCAGAAGGTAAAATAGAAATTGAAAGGATACACCAATTACCTCCTGAAAGAGATACCAAAAGAAAAACTCCCAGGAATATTATAGCCAAATTCCAGAACTCCCAGGTCAAGGAGAAAATATTGCAAGCTGCCAAAAAGAAACAATTCAAGTACTGTGGAGCCACAGTTAGAATAGCACAAGATCTAGCAGCTTCTACATTAAAGAATCAGATGGCACTGAATATGATATTCCAGAGGGCAAAGGAATTGGGATTACAACCAAGAATCACCTATATAGCAAAACTAAGTATAATCTTTCATTTTGAAAAAATGGGACTTCAATGAAAAAGTAGACTTTCAGGCATTTGTGATGAAAAGACCTGAACTGAATATAAAATTTGATTTTCAAATACAAGACCCTAAAGAAGCATAAAAAAGTAAACAGAAAAAAGAAATTAAGAGGGATGTTAAAAGATTAAACTGTTTACATTCCTACATGGGAATATGATACATATAACTCATAAGAACTTTCTCAGTATTAGGGCAGATGATAGAAATAAATTTAGACAGAGGGCACAGGTGGAGATTGATTATAAAGGGATGATATCTATAAAGTATTTATTTTTTATCTCTTTTTGTGGGATGGTTGGAGTTGGGTGATATACTTGGGGTCATGCAGTGGGGTAAGTGTCTTATGTCTGAGGCCAGATTTGGGCTGGGGTTCTCCTGGGTCCAGGGTGGGTGCTTTGTCCACTATGTCACCGAGCTGGCTCATGATGACATTTTTAAGGTAAAATTGAGTTGTGAGAGAAATGCACAGGGGTACAGGGAAGGGGAGAGGTAGAATGGGGTGAAATCCACATGAAAGAAACAAGAAAGGGCTTATGGACTGGTGAGAGAGATGTGGAAGGAGCAGGGCAGTAAATGAACTATATATTCATCAGAATGGGCTCAAAGACCTTAATCTCATCAGAGTTGGCTCAAGGAGGGAATAACATATACACTCGATTGGGTGGAGTAATCTATCTAACCCTGCAGGAAAATTGGAGGCGAGGGGATAAGGAGGGAGGGGCAAAAAAAGGGAGGGAAGATTGGGGGAGGGGGCAGTCAGAAGCAAATCCCTTAAGAGGAGGGATAGGGTGAAAGAAGATAGATAATAGAGTAAATATCATAGAGAAAGGAACAGGATGGAGAGAAACAGTTAACAATAGTACTTATGAAAAAGAGAAAGGAAAAATTATACAAAAAATATTTATAGCAACTCTTTGTGGTAGCTAAGAATTGGAAATTGAAGGAATGTTCAACAATTGGGGAATAACTGAACAAGCTGTAATGGAATTTTACTGTGCTATAAGAAATGACAAGCATGATGATTTCAGAAAAACCTGGACTCATATGAACTGATGTATAGTGAAGTGAGCAGAACCAGGAGAAGATTGTTCACAGTGACAGCATTATTGTTCTATGAGCAATTGTGAATGACTTTTACTATTCTCAGCAATACAATGATCCAAGACAATCCCAAAGGACTAATGAAGAAGCATACTATCCACCTCCAGAAAAAGAACTGATATAGCTTGAACACAGACTAAAGCATGCTATTTTGTGCTTTCTCTTTTTTTAATTGAGTCTTTTTATGTAAAATAACTAATATGGTAATGTTTACCTATTGCACATGTTAAAAAAAGACCTAAGTAGATAGGAAGCTTTCTAGATATTACAAGCAAGCCATGACTTAGATAGATTGAACGAAAGCATAATTCTTTTGTCCTAGGAACAACTTACAGCTAGTTTCCATCAGGGAGAAAATATAGAAGTAAAAGCAAGAAATCTTGGACTAAATTTCAAACTGTTGCTGAGTCCAAGCAAAGTATGCACCATACCAACAGATAAAAGGGAATGTAAAATCTCACATATGTGGGTATAATGTCTTATTGCCTATTTGGTTATTGTGAAAATGATCCTAATCATGGTAAAAAAATATAATGAAAGTCTTTGGGAATAAAACTGGAAGTAGAAAAAAGCCAAAAAGAAAAAGAAGAAGGACATTAGTATATAAAAAGGTGGACTTTTTGTTAAGTTTGGGGTCATTAATAAAATGTTGGGCATTGGAGTACAGCCCCAACATGGTGCCTAGTGTGAATTACATGAACTCCAAGATCCTTCAATCCCTTTCATTCTCCCTTCCCTCAAACCATAGGAATTTATTTCATGCCTATGGATCCCAGTTTCACCAGTCCCACAGCCCCCCGTGGTAAAGTATAATGGATCCTAGAATCAGAGGACCTGGATTTAATTCCTGACTTGGCTATTTATTAGTTGTGTTCTCTTGGGGAAATCATTTATCCTCTCTAACTACGTCTTATGATTCTCAGCATGATCTTCCCTTTGTCTGGGCATTTTTAATGGCTAATAAAAATTGTTTCATGGCATAGTGGACAGAATTCTAGGATTTAAGTATGAAAACTTGACTTCAAAACTTGCCAATGACACCATCTTTATGGTCCTGGACAAGAAATTTAATCTCTTTGCCATAAACAATACCACAGAACTTATCTACTAAGGCAACGACTTGTTATCTTTGTGGAGGGAATTCTTACCCTGAGAGATTCTTTCCTGCATGTAACATATGACAGATTATGCAGATATTCTTGTAAAATAACACAGCTAATAATTCTGGGCTGCAAGATAACAATTTACCCGTAGATGCTATCATCTAATAATACATGATAAGAAAATTCCCTGAATTCAAAGCTTCACAATATGCACAGTTCATTCCCTGTTTTATCAATTATAAGTTTAGATTTAAATTTAAAATAATATATTCCTGGCATTTATGGGGACCTATACCAAGGGGTAAAGGTCCAGGAAGAAGAGCTGTCCAGGTTGAAAAGCGAACTCAGACCCTCAGAAATGTATTGAACAAGAAAAAAAGTATACAAGTAAGCACCAGCCTTGTGGTTCATATTCTGGTAATACAGAGGACTCAAATACACATTCCAGTCCACTCCAAAGCCTGCAACAGGATAACTTGAGTGGGAATACCAGGCCAAAAGGAACTGGTAGTTCTATTTCTCCGAACCTATAGAGCTTTCCATCTGGTTAACACTGGTTGAGTGCAGAATAAGACTGCCAGAACTCCAACCAGAGGTAAGTTCATAGTTGTATGGTTCAGTTCCAAATTCAGATCAGGAATCTGAAGAATTTAAACCAGGAGAGTAGTGCATAGACTTGTTCCAGATCAGACTAGTTTGGGCACAATTAAATCTTTCGGGTTCCCATCGTGAGCTGTCCTTGAGATCTTGGAATTATACAACATTTGACACCCCTAAAAATAGTAGTGGTACTCAAGAAGACTAAGTACAACCCATATATTCCCTATAGAAGTGCACAAAGGCTGGATCCAATGCAAAACACAAAGGTAGAAAGTAAAGTTGGGAGAATAAGCAAACAAAACAAAAAGAATCCCACCACAAAAAAACTATTGTGGTTACAGGGATGCTCAAGACACAATGCTAGAAGAGAATAATTCCAAAATAACTACAAGCAAAGGCTCAAAGAAAAACACAACTTAGTTACAAGTTACCCCAAGAATTCTGAGAAGAAATAAAATAAGAGGGTTTTTTAAAAAGTTTCAAAATGATTTTATAAATTAAATGAAAGTGCTGTGGGAAAGATAGGAAAAATAACAGTACTACAAAAATGATTGGAAAATAAATGAAAGTGACAGAAGAACTGGGAAGGGAATTAATAGCTTGGCACAAGAAATACAAAACCTTTCTAAGTAATAGACTCCTTCGAAAATTAGAATGTCCCAAGTAGAAGATAATTATTTCATGAAACAAGAAGGAATAAAAATCTCATGAAAACAAAGTCAAAAGACTGAAAAAATACAAGAAAATATAAAATAGCTAATTTCAAAAACAAGGGACCTGGAAAACAGATCAAGGAAAAATAATTTAAGAATCACTATACTACCTGAAAGACATGACATATTTTTTTAAAAAGACCTTAGACATAATGTTACAAAAAACATAAAAGAAGACTTTCTCAGATTTCTTAGAACCATAAGACAGAGAGAAAACAGAATGATTCTACTGGTCAACTCCTGAAAGAAACCCCAAAATGAAAACTCTGAGGGACATAATAGCCCAAATCCAGAATTTCCAAATCAAATGTAAAATACCACAAACAGTCAAAAAGAATTAAAACACCAAGGAACCATAGTTAAGATCACACAAGATTTAGCAGCCATCACAATAAAGGAGAAGAGAGCTTGGAATATAATTTTCCAGAAGGCAAAAGATATAGGTTTACAACCAAAAATAACTTAGTAAGCAAAATTGAGTATAATCTTAAAAGGAGGATTAGAACTTTAATAAAAGTAAAGGACTTACAAACATTCCTGATGAAAAGACCAGAGCAAAATAGAAACTTTGAAACACAAACACAAGAGTAAAGAGAAACAAAAAAAGATAAATATAAGTGAGTAATCACAAGAGACTAAATATGCACACACACACATATGTCCCATCAGAACATCATTGGAGATCATCCAAGAAGTCATATGACAGAGCACTCAGGATTTTTGATGCCTTGACCATCATTTTTTTAAAAAATGAAGAATAAAAAGGAATACACTAAAGGAGTGAGTAAATGGAAAGGTGGAGGAAATTATTTCATGTAATTGAGGTACACAAGTAAAAGATGATAGAAATGTCTTTTTTTTCTCCAAAAGGGTACAGGAAGTAGAAAACATTTGAACCTCACTTCATTTGAATTAGTTTTAAAAAAAAAAGGAAGAATTCACACACATATTTGGGTACAGAAATATAGTTCACTCAATCAGGGAAATAAGAGGGAAAAGGAAGATAGTTGAGAAGGAAATAGGGTCCTGAGGATACTTAAGTGGAGGTTAGATTAAGAGAAGGATTAGTCTTAAGCAAAGGAACAAAGGAAGTAGAGGATAGAGTAATCTAGGATCAGTGTTTGAGTAGCATACTCAAAAGGGGAAAAGGAATAGAACATTAACAAGAGGTTATGATCGGATAAAGGAATTTCAGAATTCTTCATGAAAGTAAAAAACTTATGGGTGTAACGATTGGAATGATGCCACCTGCTGGAGACTTACTGTAGAAGAGTTCCACCCATGAAGCGAAGGTCTTTGAGGGCAAGACCAGGAGTCCTTTCTTTGGCATCAGGAAGTGACGTTGGCTAGTGGGAGGAAGAAGGAAGAGGCTGGCGCTCAGTCTCGCTCTCTTTCCTGGGGACGCTGGTGGAGAGCAGAGCTAGAAATGTGCTCTCCCTTTAATAGATAGGAATCTAGGCCTTTTTCTTCTCTCTTTATTAAATTCTTATTCTCCTTAATAAATGCTTAAAAGTCTAACTCTTGCTAAAGCTTATAATTTATTGGCAATCACTCATTAGATTTTAGACAGTCTAGCTAGAATTTTAGCCCTTAACATGGGCAATGAGGATATCAAAGGTGTGACCATCCCTACCTGTGTCTGAGGTGGAATGAAAGAGTAGGTCATAGGAAATGAGGTCATATCCTAGTAACCCAGGGCAACAAGCTATAACCTCACCAAGGACAAGGAAGTGAACTTAATATAAAGTCAAGAATGTAGCTCCTAGGATCTATGTGTAAAACAGGTGACTGGCTGCAAGGTTCCAGAAAGACATGATGACAGTAGGGCTTTCCATAAGTTTGGGGCTCCCATATCTGGAACTAGGATTATAAGCCACTCAATAGAGAAAGATCTAATTATCCATACATGAAAAACAAGTGAATGAAAGTATTTCCATTGTTGAAATATTATAAGATGCAGTTAAATGGACAACTGACTGATCTTATTCATTGTATAAATACATATAGATTCACTTATATAAATACATACACACATGTGACTGGATGCATACACATTCACATATTTTAAACAGATTCTACAAACAAAGAATGGGACCCAGAATCCAGTAAGAACAAATTGGATTGGGGCAGCTAGATGGCTCAGTGGTTAAAGCGCTGGCCCTGGATTCAGGAGTACCTGAGTTCAAATCCAGCCTCAGACAGTTAACACTTACTAGCTGTGTGACCCTGGGCAAGTCACTTAACCCCCATTGCCCTGCAAAAAAAAAAAAAAAAAAGAACAAATTGGATTGCCTCTGAGAATTTTCAAAGTCACTTTAATAACCCCAAACTTCTCCCTATATACCTCACAGTCCTATTTAAATGTGAATTTTTCTTGTTGTTTTAAAAAAATCAAATGCTAGGAACATACTGAGTAAAATATTCATTTAACTAATAACCACTAATGTAATTAAAGGGCTATGTTAGCTATAAAGAACAAATTTAAAATGATTAAGACACAATCACAAAGTTCATGGTGCTTATTATTAGAGGAAGGACAAATATAAACATGGATTCATCTTTTATTTTTATAAAAATTAATAACTACAAAATAAATATAACATATTGAATAGTATAAGTAGAGCATGAAAGAGATGAAAAATTTTACACAAAGTTCAAGGAAGGAAGTATCATTTCTCTCTAGGGGAATCAGAAATGGATCATGAAGGAAATGATATATAAGATGACTCTGGAGAGATGATAAGAATCTCAACTGGCAGAGATGGGAAGAGAAGTCATTCTAAGCACAGGCAACAGTGTAAGCAAAGACAAAGGAGTGCAAAAGGAATGATTCATATGAAATCTTGATAAGGAAAATATCATAATGAGGTTTTTATTGATGACATCAATAATAAAAATTCAAAGCCTCCTAAAAACATTTTATAGGAATCAACTTGTAAAAACAATTTAACAAGGAAAATTTCAGATGAAGAAAGCAGAAAATTCTAAATAAATATACTGATTATTGAAGCTGATGCATTTAGTGGTAGGGAGATAAATGCTATGTTGAACATATTGTATTTAAGATGAATGTAGAACATCTAGGTGGAAATGTTCATGAATTTTTGGAGTAGAGAGATATTTGGACTAAATATAGAGATTCGGGAATCATTGGCATAGAAGAAATAATTAAGTTCATAGAAGCTGATGAAATTGCCCAGTGTAGGAGGTGTTAGAGACCGACAGACAGATTCAGAAACAGGAAGACAGAGACAAAGAGACAGAAATAGAGACAGAGACAGACAAAGAAAGGAAGGCAGAGACAGACAGAGAGACCAACTTTGGGGGACACCCACCCATGTTTAGGAAGCAAGATGAGGATGGTCATATAGCAAAGGAAAATTGCAGAGTAGTCAGATAGTGCCATGAAAGCTGAGAGAGAAAAGAGTATCCAGGAGAAGGGAGTGGTCAATAATGTCATGAGCTACAGAGATGTCAAAAAGAATGAATACTGATAGAGAAAAAGAAGAAAACAACAAAGCAGATTTAGCAACTAAAAGATTGTTGGTAATCCTGAAGACGGCAGTAGTTTCACTTTGTGATTGGTGATAAATCAGATTACAAGGTATTGAAAAGCAAGTGGGAGATGAGCAATGACAGCAAGCAACTACATTACTTTTTTCTAGGAGTCTGGCTGTGAGAAAACAAAAAGATATGTCAGGTTCATGAGTGTGTGTGTGTGTGTGTGTGTGTGTGTGTGCATGTGTGTGCGTGTGTGTGTGTGTTTAAATACAGAAGAGCTCTGCCAGGAGCCTAGAGAGAGAGCTAGAAGGGACCTTGGAGCCTACCTAGTCCAACCTTCTTATTTTACAAATGAGGAAATTAAGGTCCAAGTAGGTTAAATGATTTGTTTCACACACAGTAAACCATGAAGGCAGGATTTCAATGTAGGTTCTTCCTAACTATGAGCCTGGTGCTCTATTCACTGCACCACCATTTGTACTTTTGGATTACCACTTAAAATATAGGACTGACAAGCTGACCTAACCTTACTATAAAACAATCTGTACTAGAAAATGGACCAAATCTTTGCCCCAGAAATACCAATCTTGACCATATATACCTCAAGAAAGGAAAGTCAGAGAAAGGTTGTGTGTGTGTGTGTGTGTGTGTGTGTATTTGTTGTTGTTGTTCAGTCATTTCAGACTTGTCTGAACCTTCTTGACCCC